>NC_091521.1:11675000-11992226 GCF_041682495.2 Bombus fervidus | reverse complement strand
ATATAAAGATTACCTATACGTATACGTATATCGTGTCAAAATTATTTTATCGTTAACGATCATTTCTCTGAAAGGAGAATTATACATACAATGCTATCAAAAAATTTTACATCACTTGATACAAATAACATCAGGAAATAATTCACGAATCGCCCCCCCCAAAAAAAAAAAAAAAAAAGAAATAAAAATAAAAGAATAACACGAAACTATACTTACTAGAACTAGCCTTCCTAGAAACGAAGATGGAGTACGAATGTGTCGCATGCAAACGATCAAAGAGTCATAGTAGGTTTCTTCCAAAAGAAATTTATTCTGTTCCAACATTTTTAAAGTGAAAATTTATTCGAACGGTTCCGTTCGTTTTAGTGTGGTACTGCGACTCGTGTTCACCGGGAGACTGACAATAATGCACGGAATAAATCGTCATCGCGATATCTCGTCGTATTAAAAACATGACAATATCCCACGATTAATAGCGCATACATAAAGTCACCAATGTATTATCGTAGTTTATTATAGCGATGCGGAGTACTGTGTTCTAAACGTCGTCAAATTAGTTTCTTATTCCCCTTTCTTCCATTTCATAATTATTACACTATTTACGCTTATTATTCGTGTCCTTCGTCCTGCTTATGGAACTTTCCGTTTTCGCTAATCACTTACACGTCCAGACAGAAATATATATATATACTCACTTGCTCTATTCAATTACAAGTTTTCAAATAATTCCTCTCTTATGGTAAAAATCAAGCGTTTGGTATAGTTTTATCTTCGTCGTAAATTTTTTCCCCTCTTCCTTGTCCTTTCATTTTAAATGTTATCTTGTATAATGTATTAACTACGTTCATGTAAAATCGTAGTCTTTTTCCTCGTAGCAAATCGTTCATACCTTTTCACCGTGCAAAAAGGTCTTACATATTTGCTTAAGTACTTTGTTAGCTAAAATCCCTGAATAGTGTTTTCAGTGGTCGTGATATATTGCACAGATGTTACTATTATTATCGAAGAAAGTACGAATTCTTATTCTCGTGGGTGTAGAAATTTCGTAGTGGTTGAAACAATGTTAGTGGCGAAGTTGCGTGCAATGCAACACATTGGAGGTATATATTCCTTGTGTTTTACAGTGGTTTCTCTCCTTTTCTCGTCTTTTAATCCTTGTGTGATTTATCAGGCATTCATTCCCATATTTTCTTTATAAGAGGATACCGTATGTTCTTATAGAAGTATTAAGAAACTAATCCAAACATTTATTATTTAAACGTTGCTTCGATCTTCGCTTTTAAAACCAAATAATTCAATTTACAAAAGAGCTAAAGCTTTAAACTTACAAGTAGACCGTGTTATATTCGAAGTATTTATTGTGATATTCTAAGGGTGAAACAAATTTCCACCGGAATATCGTTTCTTTAATTACATTCATAGAGATATAAATTCGCATAAACATTCGTGGTCTACTTGTAATACACGCTTGTCCAATAACTCAGAATACTCGAACGTCCGTGTAAGATAGATTGCAACTAAGACGCTTTACGAATGAAAATTTGGCAAAGAAATTCTCCAGCGAACGTAATTCTTCGTTAATAGCGCTTATGTTTAGCACAAGTGTAGACATAGATTCGAAGCTTTGATATTTGAGAGATCTTTTATCAATTTTACGTCGATTCTGTAAAATAAAAATTTTACAAATTTCTACAGTTCTCCAAAAAAAAGTGTTAGACAAAAAAATATATAAACAGGTTGAAGCTTTAATATGTGCAGCATTTTTTATGGAAGTCTATTTCGAAACACACAACTCGATATAAAAGTGCCCAAACCACATGGAGACTCGGAGATGTATAATGATATTTTGTGATATCTTCATAAGAACATGGAAATTTATTTAAAGAATTATAAAAATGACTACCGGGTTGCTCACACAAGGGTTAATAGTTAATAACATCGAACATTAATTTTTTTTTTTGTTTTTTCATTCAATTAAGCCGCGTTATAATTCAAAATTCAAAATCACGTTATTACAATCTACGCTTTAACACAATTATTGCCATTGACGGTTCTCCGTTTGCTTTAATAAAGCGAATAATGTTGCTACGTAAAAAAATCTTTAGCTTTGGTTAATTGCGTTTATGCACGTTACACTTTTAATTACAAATTCACACGATTTGTCCCATTCTTCTTAATAAGCATCGTTATATAGATAAACACAGTTGTGTAAATTAAAATTAATTTTTTGGCGTTTGAATTCTTCACGAGCTATACAAATGATCAAACAGAAATTCCTCGCTTCATATTCGAAAGTGGAATTGCATGCAAGCTATATTATTGTCAGTAAAACTCTGACTATAATTTATATCCTTAAACAGATCCAAGGTTTCATTAATAAATTAAATAAATAATAAATAATTCTTCGTTTCAAGCGTTAAATGCATTCACCATAAATTATCAACATCTATCTACATTATAAATAACTGAAATAAATATAAAATATAAAAGTACATATACAATTTTTCTATTGCAAATAAACAATAAATAAAAGATCATTTAAAATTGATTCTATTTGTTGTAAATAAATTGTAATTGTAAACTATCTAGACTGACGGAGATTTTCTTCATTTCGTCTTTTCTCCTTTTTCCCATTTTTTCGTCTTCGATCGACAATCGATCATCGAATCTACTTTGTCCTTAATACGGTATCGATTCGACCTACGAACGAAGATCGTTCCAGTCAAAAAACGTATAAAAGTCACATTTTCATTCCCCAACGTTCCGAATAATCTAACTATCGAAGGAGATCCTCTCAGGCGTTCATTGTTGAAGCTATTGCATCTGAAATTGTTAGGCATTTTTTCCAAAAAATTACTTCAATATTTTCTGAAAATGTCTTTCAACATTTTTGTAGTTCTGAAATGATGTGACCCAAAAACGAGTGTAGTTCATGAAAATATTATTATAAATTTCATTATAGCCATTAATTATAGAATATATAGTTTCTTTGAACATGGATAATGTGTAAAATGTATAAAAGTATAAATAAAATATTCGAATAAATTATTATTAACATTGGAATACAGGTAAATAAAATATTTACACAAATAATATTGAATAAGTATCCTTAGAATTTAATCAAGATGCCTTTTGCTTTACTTGTATCGAAAAGGATGTAATTACTAATTGATTATAGTAAAAGAAGTTTCGAGTATAGAGCATGAAAGTGTATGGACCAAAATAATTAGTTAAATTTTGCTTTAAGAAGAAATGCGAAAGAACAAAATACAAATTGAAAGATGTCTAACCATTTCAATTGCAATAACTATTGACGATCAAGCCTATATTCTCTATATAATAACCCTAACTCACTCGGACATGACTAGTATCGTGATCGTATGAAACGAACAAAACAGAAACGTGATTGACTATCGCAATCAGTTGTAAAAAAGTGGAATGCTCATAAGAAAATTTTAGAAGATTTTATAAAAATGTAAAAAAATTTTTTAAAAATTAATTAACTCATGAAAAAAAGAAAAGCTTGGTTGCCTAATTCTTTCATTAAACGTGATGCAAATTCGATTAACAGAATTGATATAATTTCACTGGCACACAAAACGAGATAGTCTTTGTCCAAAAAACGTTCAATTCTCGTCTTATTAGGATATTAATACTCGTCTTATGATCAAATTATTAATCGTTATAAACGTCAGTCTCATAAACGCCATTGAATCACAGCAGTCTCTGTTTCATTATTAAAATTATGTATTTTATCATGTGATAGACTTGATATCACTTCAAATGCAGAATACGAATTAATATAAAACACTCTATAAAAATTAAGTAATCTAACTGAGACTGTCGTGAGCCATCTACGATGAAAACTAGCATTCGATCATGGAATATCTCAAAATGCATAATTTCACGTTGATTAAATCAAAATATTGTAAATTAGCGTTTAACATAAACTTTACGGAGCATCCCACTTTACTTCGAACCTAAGCATAATTACACTCTATGGACCGATGATCAGGAATTGAAAGCACGCGTCAAGATTACGACAAACAATTGGCCATACAAACTGTACCGCACATATACAGACCCCGATCGACGAATCAATTTCACGCTAACGCCGATATAACATTATGTACAAATTTATTAAAACAATGACTAGCAGTCGGTACGTAGCTCGTACCCCATCGATATCTCACTATCGATACGTTAAGACGAATCCTCTTCACCGATGGACCTAATAGTGAATCAACCATAAAAGAACGCGTTTATGTCACTATCAATCATTTCTAGTTCACATTCACACTATATAATAATAAATCTCAACTAAACAACATATTGTTAGCTATAATGGAGGCAATAAGTATTAATCGTTTAAAAATACCTTTCCTATATATTAATTTTTAAACGAATTTGAACTTCAAGTCGAAGGATAGGATTTTGCAATTCTAAGAAATAAATTTTCTTTATACGCATTTAGAAACTTTCTGAATGGATACGACGTGATAGAATATTTTTATTTGGAATGTATCTTTTATTGTAATGCTGTACTGTTGATGCAATAAACAGAAAGAGGTTTCATGTTAAGTTGCTACCCGGGTCATTTTTTGATCCGGCACTACTTTTTGGTATGGGATTAGAAATTAATAAATAGCGAGTAGAATTTATTCAATGTCATTGATCAACACGCGTGATCCCTATTATCATCTACAATCATTTGAAATTACAAAAAATTTCTCAATTGAAACCTAAAATAATCTTCTATTAATCTTTCCAAGATATAAATATCCAAAAAATGAAAAAAGGTAAATGGAAAAATCATTTACTAATCGTTACTTTATCACCTCATCACGAGTACTTCAATTCAACCTTTACTAAGTGCTCCGCAATTCTATCATAAACAACGGAACGCCATATTCAAGTCTTATTACCGCTTAATAATCTCCATCAACCAACGCTTACTGCCTCCATAATAGTCTAAACCCAACCGAGAAAAAAAAAAGAAACATAGATGGTACGCGATAACAGTCCACCTCTAACTCGAGGACTAAATAGAGCAATGACAGCTCAAAGCCCGGTACGTTCTTGTACAGATAAAGTAAACGCACCTCGTCGAATCACCCCGGCACCATCTCCGAAAACCCGGAACTGACACGTGAAAACTCATCGAAATGTCCAGCACCGTGCTTATTAAGGTAAAACACCCCTCTAACGACCCATCAATCGAAGAAATCGTCATCCCCGAACGGATCGTTCTCCCTGACAAATATATTCACCGATTCTGACTTCCTAATATGCTGATCGTTCCTCGACTTATTGTTATTGTTATTATTATTACTTCCAGCAGAGTACTTTCCTTGTCGACCATGATTCTTCAAAGGTAACGTGGTCGCTCTGTGTTCAGAGACGTTGTCTTCCATTTCTGACTTAAAAGCGAACGCATCGTCGTCGTATCTCAGGTGTCCATTGAAGAAAGAATCACGGCTGCCGTCCCCTGATACAAAATCGTCAGTCGTCTGATGAGCATCTTTGGATTCACAGGGAAGCTCTTCAGGCGTAGCTTTTTGGTCAGAAGGAAGCCTTTGTCTATCGGGCGAATCGCCCATGCCAGTAGCCGCGAAGGGTAAATCATCTTCGAAGTAACTAGATCTTTTGCTGTAGACCTCATCCATACCCATCGCTCTCCTGGGAGCCTTCGGATACCTAGTCGTAAACGAAGGACTCTGTGGTGATGGTTTCCGTTCACTGCCTTCAGAACGAATTCGTGGCTCCGCTGTAGCCAGAGATTCCACGGTAGAGGGGTCCACGTGTTCTACAGTTTGGGCAAAATCGTCCTCAAATGGACTCTGGGTCTTTGCGTGAGGCTGGCGAGGTTTGTGCCTGGGTATTCTCTTTCGGTGAAGACTCTCGCTCTTGGTATCTAGCTCCTCGGACCAATAAGGCCTATCCGCCCAGCTGTCATACTCCTGATCGCTACCCCAATAACTTTGACGACTCCTGGAACGTTGCGAAGATCTTACATATGGATCAGAGTCATTATCATTGCATTCGGACCTGGAGGTGCCGAATTTTCCTCGGGATTCAGGGTAGACCATGTCAGCGTTGCGTCCCTCGTTTGCACTATTTGGCCTCTTCGGCCAGTGTCGCTTTCTACCTGATTGATTATACCTTGGGGAATCGTCTCCTGGTCTATCGGAGCCATAGTCTTCGTTCCAAGCTGAAGGATAATCGTGTGGTCGTTCCCTGCTTTCTCTATAGTAATAGTAGCTTTCTCTACTAGGATAGTCAGAATCTGGTGGACCCGTTGATCTCCTATTCCAAAATCTGGCATCCTCTTCCCATCGTCTTCTCTCATATTTCCTTCTAGACCACCTATCGTCATCGTCGTATCCCATACTTTCTTGGCTACCAAACCTATCTTCCTTCCACAGCATCATTTTCCTTTTTCTTTCCTCGTCATAAAAAGGTCCATGCTCGTGTGGCCAGTTCCAACGTTGAGGCTTCGATCTGCATTTCCAGTGACCCTCGTAGTGTTCTTCTTCGTCCTTATACTGCATCTTTCTATGAGGATAATGCTTGGGTTCTTTCTCCCATTGACTCTCATCGTGCCACGGAGAAGTGTCACGAGGCCTGTGTCCGGAATTCTTGATCCATGCAGAATCGCGAGGCTTCTCCATCATCTTATCCCGGAAGCCTCTATCTCGTTTGCTCCCCGGACCACCTGTTTCCTCGTAGAAGCTCCTATCGCCGAAAGGAGCATCGAATCTTGGATAGTGGCTACATCTAAATCTGCCATCTCGTCCCCTTCCATTGCTCTCCTCGCTCTCTTCTTCGTCTTTCCACTCGTTATCACTATCACCTGATTGTTGGTACATGCTTCCTTTGAAAGACGTTTCTCTGTGGAACTCTTTTCCATCAGGAGACCACGGCGAAGTTCTACTAATCGAAGGAGGACATTCAGAAGGGGGTCTGTCTGAAACGAAGAGACCCGTGTCGAACTTCGTCCAACTGCTATCATCTTTACTTTCGTCTCTTTCTGGTTTTAATTCTGTAAATGGGCAGAAGATATCTTCAGGAATTAGAGACTTGGTTTTTGGTGCGTGTCCACTGCTGCTTAACATTTTAATCTCTTCAAAAATATCCATCCCCATAGAACTCGAGTCTTCCTCATTTTTAGACTGCTTTTTAGGACTGGAAGGTGGAGGTGTGTCAGAAAATAGATTTAGCAACTCCACCTCGGCTGAAGTCTTTTGCTGGGTCGACAATTGAATCACAGGAGACATTCTAGTGGAATTCGGTGTGTCTTCGTCAAGCTGTTTGACTGGTGGTTCTGGTTCGCCTATAATTTCACGTAAAGCCGCGTATTTGTCGCTGGATATAGATACAGAAGACTTTACCTCAACTTTATTTACTTCAACCAAGGGCCCATTACCCTCTTCTGTAGTTGTTTCTTTGGTTTCTGGTTTATCAGAATCCTCGTTGGATTCGCTAGGTTTGTCAACAGGCTCAGGTTCTTCTGTTCTCTCCTCAATGTCGATTATAGCTTTCGTTTTGTCAGATTCCTCTTCTTCTTGTTTCGTCAATAAATCTGTCGGTACTTCGGGCTCTGTCACTGGTTCTGTTTTACTTTCTAGTTCAATTGGCTGAACTTTTTCAAATGTCAAACTCGAAGATAGTTCAGTCGTGTCTTCAGACTTTGCCTCAATTTGTTCTTCCTTGGTCAGATCCTCGTTACTAGGCGGAAGTTTCACCGTTAGATTCACCAGAGTAGCCAAAGTTTCTGATCTGATCTCTTCGCTGGTTTCTTGTTGCTGACTAACTAATTCAAACTCCTCTTTTGTCACTTCCTCTTCCTCCGCGAATTCTTTCATGACGTTCTCTTCGTTCTTCTCCATCTGTTCCAGCTCCAACAGTTCTCTAAAAACAGCGTACTTATCATAAGTAGCATCCTGCTTGGTCTCCTGGTCGATGTTCGTTTTGGTAAAAAGCTGTGGCTCGTTGAACGGCTTCGGTTGCACCATGCTAGATACAGGTTGTGCTTGGACAGTACTAACTTGCTCTTGCTTTATAGGAACTGGTTCCTCGCTATCGCTGGCAGCAGCTTCCTTGGCTGACAGAGTAGCCAAGCACTCAGTCAACTGCTGAAGAGTTAGGCTAGTCAACTCCTTTACAGTCATCCCTAAACTGCTCGCCAATTCATCTAAATTGGCAGACGTTAATTGGCTTAGAGTGATATCCAACGAAGGTTTCGTCTTTTTGGGTCCAGTCGTCGAACTGGAAGTGGAAGTGAAAAACGAGGACAAATTCGTGGTAGGTACCATAGAACTAAACGAGTCCTCGAACGCCGACGTGGTCATCACGCTTATCAAATCCGATTTGCTAGACAACTGAACGGGCGGACTGAAATTATCATCTGACTGACTCTTTGCGTCCCTCGACGGACTCATGTTCCTGTCGCTTGTCGCCACGGGCTCTCTTTCAGGGAAGTCGTAGTGGAAGTATGTATCTGTGTGCGGCGGCCTTGGAGGAGGCTTTACAATACCCCTGACGCCCTGCTTCTTCGGTGGCAGAGGAGGAGGGTTGATTAGAATGTTAGCGATTCCTCGAGGAGGAGGTTCAGGTACGAGTTCCAGTTCCGCGGACGAAGTGGATAGTCTGGAGTTGGCGTCGGAGGGACAAGACTTTAGCGGAGATGCTGGTGAATCGCTGACTGTCGAGAAATCTACTGGGAACGGTTTGTCCATAGATGGTACTTTGCTGCCGGTGATATCAATGTCAAATTCTTTCTGGCGCGTAGTTTTTATGGGACTGGGAAGCTTTACCAAGCCATGCGTGGATTCTGTGGAGTCTTTGTCTATTCTACCGAGCAGAGAAACGCCTGCGGAAGTGGGAATAGTCGAGATTGCCGAGGATTTCGAGGTAGAAGAGTCTTCAGGAGGCAAAGACACAGAAAGAGGTTGATGATGAGTCGTTCTAGGCGTCATATCTGATTTTCTGGATGAATCACTGCGCATGAAAACTGATTGAATCGCCTCGGTTTCGTCGAATCGATCGAAATTCGCAAAGTTTGTGTCCTCGAATTGATTTTCTTTGGGAACTATGTCGTTTCGTGGTTTCACTGACTCTATGGGTTCTGAGAGGACGTTAAAGTTCGTTGGGAACGTGTCTGCCGAATTAGTAGACACTAAATCTTTTAGCACCTTCTTGGGAGGATTCTTCAGGTGTTGGAAGAAGTCCTTCTTGTCTACGTAAGGTTTTATTAGACCGGTTCCTAGCGGGTCCAACTCCGTGAACACGTCTATTTGTGGGCTCTTGGCTTGGGTCTGTAACAATTATCAAATACAAAGTATTTAATTAAAATCATAAATTAAATGACAGGGAGTCGATAGACAGTTTGGAAAGACTTCATGGATCAAAATCGATAATTGTGACCGATTATATAGTAATAGAGCAATCTGTCCCCCCAATGTTTTTAAAAAATCAACAGTTTTTACTTAGAGAACTTAGAGAATAATTATATTACTTACAATCCGAGTTAAAATATTCGAAATAATTTATTCTCTCTAAGACCATTATAATATTAATGTATATATAATAAATATTTACCTCTTCCACTTCCTTTTTAACCGGCGTATTTTTAGCCGAGCTGGTGAGCTCACTGTCACTAAAGAGATTCTCGGTTTCTTTGTCGAACCACTGAATTGTACTTTGAAGTGGAGGGGTCTTGCTAGTCAGAGTGGTCGCTGGACTCGACGTGATCGACGATTGGGTGCCTGGAACCGTTTGTTGTCGCTCTAGGTGGCCTCTTTTAGAGGATGACGGTGGTGGTGGTAGAATTGCTCGTACAGTATCTTCGAGCTACAAAAATACACAAAGAATGTTTTAAACAAAACATATTATTTTAACGAAATAATCTAAAAAATAAGAGCATACTAGATGTTAAAGCTAATTTTTTACATACCTTCATATTCGCGAAAGAATCACCGAATGGATCGGTTTCAAAGAGATCGTCAGCGGAAGGTGGTGGATTTTCAGGGGTAATTTTGTCCATGTGATGGATACCTTGCTGCAGAGAGTCCAATTCGAATTGTATATCTAATAAATCCCTAATAACGCCACTTTGAGGCTCGTTTCGTTTATCAGTTGACTTATCCGCCTCTGAATTAGCATTCCTTACCCGAAGAAGAGAGGACTCTGATCCTGCTGCACCCTGTCACAAAACGATTGAACAATATTAAATATTTAATAATGAAATTGTTCTAAAATTGTATATTTTATATGTTACAAAATGGGGTGCATAAATTTCCAGCCAGATCAGTTTTTCACTTTATATTTCAAAAGCGACATTTTAATGAATCTTAACTTTAACACCAGAATATAATCATATACTATACACAACTTTAATATTATATAACAGCATACAATGTTAATTTGTTATTCTGTTCGTTTGCTATATCTTATACCAAATATTGCTTTATTATAGCTTTTTTATATACTCGATATATAGAGAAGCAAGGAAGTGGCCCGAAACTTTCGCACATCACCGTATAATAAATTATTAAACATTTAAAACTAGCGACTGTTATCGAAAAGACCGTGAAAATACAAATATAGTTAAAAAGGAAATGACAATTACTTTAGTGTCAGGGGTAGGTTCGACAAAGATGCCAGTGGTATGAAATTTAATAACGTTTATAGCGTTCTGCTCTAAGTGCTGCTTCGTTAGCTCGATCTCCTTCTTTTTTAACTCGAACACCACTTGAAACAAGTCTCGCATCGCGATTACCACCTGCAATAAAATTTTTAAGTAAAAATGCTTTTACAATGCAGGAACTTGAAGTGTTTAATATAACAAGGTACAAAAGTTTGCTAATAAAGACAAACAATTTTACTTTAATCAAAAACTAAAACAGAGACACGATATAAAAATGTCAAAAGCAAATTCTTATTACTTTAAAAATACCTTTCGATTCAAACACGCTTCGAAATAATGGACAGTTGAGAGTTACGTCCTGCGTTATACCGATATACTAAACGCGCCGGACTATACACTGTCCGCAGTCACTTATGGCCTATTCCCCTTCTATTACGTGTGTCTCTCTCTTACAGTCTAGACACATGGTCAGCCACATCCTCCCTCTCTCTTACACCTTTATCGATAACCTTTAACCCGTTTAATTGCAAAACATTCTAATCGGTGAAGTTTCGTGTAAACGTCATACCAATGTTCTAATATTATTACTACGAGCACGATATTTTAAACACTAAAATATACATAATTAGACTACTGCTTTGACCTTTTCCTACGTAAAATCATGTAAAATAGGCGAAGCTGCGTATACTACGTGTAGCGATTTCCATCGAAAGCTTTAGCTATTTTCGTTGTAGCCTAATTAAAAATTAATTAATTAAAATTAATTCTTCTACGAAATTTAAGAAATGGGAAGATAATGGAATTCTACATGCGATAATGGAATTCTTAATGGAATTCTAGCTTATTAAAGAATGAAGAACACTCACAGTATTCGCGAAAGAAAATCGCATCTTGTTGGAAATATCGAGAAACCAAAGTGACGTTTGAAATAATATTGAGATTCGAACGTAGAAATGTTTGAAGTATAGTGAAAGACCTTCCGAACGCTCTTATTAAAAACCTTGGGGAGGGTACGACTAAGCTTGTAGATATAAGAAAATAACGCCAGAACTACCGACGACCAAAGTAAGTAATGAAACTTATACCAAAGAGATGCAAATGAAAGGTACGTGTAAAGATAGCCAATTCAAACAAATACACTTTCATCCATGTACTTTCGAAAAAATCATTCAAATTCCCAAAAATTCCATGAATGAAATTTCTTCTTCCTTCTTCTTTTTTAACTATCCTAATCGTTCCAGTGTTAATACACGTATCTGTCAAATCGGTTTGCTGCACAAAGCAAAAATGGAGAAAATTGATGTCATTATGTAGACATCAATTCATATCGTATGTAATACAAGCATCAATTTCAGTGAATGAAATTGACCTGTGAATCGCTCATACATTGGGTTGGCAACTAAGTGATTGCGGATTTTGTTATTACCACCTAATGACAAAATCCGCAATCACTTAGTTGCCAACCCAATAGTACTATTCAGCTTCGTCCTTTGAAATTTTTCTCCATGTCCGTTTCAAAAATATATCTATTAAAAATATATCCCCACCCAGCTGCCTGAAAAACGGCGTATTGCAAAATGGAATAGAGAAAAGAGGGAAAATGGAAAAGAAAGAGAGAGAGAGAGAAAGAGACGAGGGCCACGAAGAAATCGCAATCTCTTTGAACGAGTACGAAGGGAATCGCGTATAATCGAACAACAATCTCCCGCGGTGTATCGTTAGGGCGGCAGACTGAATCCTATAATGCAATTATTTACATACCCCTGCGGAATTACTGGAGCTACCGAGGTCGATATTGCTTCTCCGGATTGGACAAATATCATTTTAGATCCCCTTGCCTCGGCAAAGCGAATCGTTCACGATAAATGACACGGTTGTAGACCCACGTTTAAGGATCGTACTCGCGCACGAACGGCTCTCCTATCGAATCAACGCGTACCAACCTTGTGCTTTTGTTGTTTCTCAAAGGCAATATCCGTGCCGGTGACGATATAATGCCCGGCTGTTCTTGCGTTCATCGCCTCTCGCTTTTTATCGATCACACAGACTAAACGGTTTCTTTATGTCGATAGTGGTTCGCTAATTATTGTTAATTTTTTAAACTTTCGACGAACGTGCGTTGTGTCAGGTTTAACGCGAATTATCGTAGCGTAAACGTTAGTGTTTAGTCATCGTTGTTCTTAGTAGCTTTTGAACTCGGCAATTGAGGATTCTCGGAAGGCGAATTTAATGATCGTAGAAAATTGTTGATTAATTTCATTTTGATTGGGTACATAAAGTTAACTGTTTCACATTACTCGTTGGTAAGGTAATCGATAAGGTACATTAGCAGATAATTAGTGCAAATATTTCAAAGGTATTAGGATATAAATAGAATAAAATTGTAATTCTGGTTATAGGAGAGATATGAATATAATATCGCTAATTATAAAATCTAGTAGGAAATATAGCATTAAAATACGTTTATAACGTAATATAAACGTGCAAAAATTCATAAATTTGATTTATTCGTAAATTTCGTTAAATTAACCATTTAAGAGATAGTACGATTTAAGAGTAATACAGCAACTTGTCACTTTTTCTACATTTTATTTTACCTGTTTCCCATTCTCTTGTTATACTTCATTTATAAAAGTCATTATTCAAACATTAAATTAAAATAAGAATTATGCAGAAATTACAATCTGTTGTTTTTACCAACGAGCGGACGAGGAATAGCAAAGTCAACTTCTTACGATCGATACTTAGTACTCATAATTTTTCTGATTAACGCGATAGAAGATAAGATGCACTGGATGAAAACTGTGAAAAACTTACTTGATTTGCTGCTTTATCTGTCTTGATGCCAAAGAAACGATGACCCGTGTCTGGTGACCCAAAAATATATCCAAAAGCCCTCGAATCGCTCATGTCCTGCGCGATGAACGATATCTTATGTACAGGATGGTGATACAGACAGTCCTGGAACGAACAAATTTTGATCATGTAAAAAACTATCCATTTCATGTACATATACACAAAAGTAACTAAAAAAATATTTTGTTACTAAAATTAAAAAAATATTTTATTTTAATTGAATAAAACACTGTTAAAAGATTTGGTTACTTAAAAAAAGAATGTAATATTCAATCGTTGAAAAATGAAATCCTTGACGAATATTTCTCTGTAGAAAGTTAATACTTTACTTTTATCATTTGTTATCGGATATTTATTTTATTATGAAATCTGTTATGGTTGTCATTTTTTAGAGTCATTACCCCAGACTTCTCGTCCCGCAAGCGTAATCCATCGATGCTGACCTGAACGGCGATTCGTTGTTTGTGTTCACCAGCAGCTCGAATCGCCATCTTCAGATCCGCCAAAGCTGCTTGGCACATCCGATCCCCGCGTGCTTCCGATACTTCCAATATGCCAATCAGCTTCGCCTTGAACGACACACCCTCCCCAAGAAATCGGGTTGGTTCGTTCTTGACTGCGAAACAGGCACAAACAAGATTATTTATATAGTTTCAACAAATAAGTGTTTTTTCCAATTAAGAAACGAAGAAAGAAAATTGGACAGCGTTCGTAATAAATCTCTGCTATGATTTAAGAAAGAGGAAATATTTCTCGAACAACAAGCATGAATATTTTTCGAATAATAAGTAGTAATACTCGGCATTTCAACTCCAATCCGAGTAAATGAAAAAGTTCCATTGAATAAAATTTCCATAAGGAGAAAGAATCCGAGCGTAAGAGCGTTATTTATTCACGCGTTGAAAAATATTGCTTGTAATAGATTTCGCTAATTATTTCTCTGAAAACGGAAATACTTCTTGCAAAAGGTAAAAATACTAATAATACCTATTCTATATTTGAACTTGAACCTGGATGAAAGAGGAAATATCGAAACGAGTCTATAAATTTCGATAGAGAAAAAAGGACAACTTATATAAGAGCTTTATTCGTCCAATGAAAAATCCACAAGCTTTCACTTATTTGCAAAAGTGAAAATACTTATCCCTGTATAAGTAGTAATAGCATTTCGAACGATCCTAAATTAAATTAAAAAGAAAGTTTTAATTAATATAAATATCGATAAGAGAAGGAAGAGAATCTAAATCGGTAAATTACCAACGAGTCTATCAAGTGATTCGTAAATCATTCGCAACAGTAGAATTGCTCCTCTCATTACAAGTAGTAATACTCAGTGTTTCAACCCTATGCAATTTCCTACACACTCGAGAATTATTAAATAACGTTTCATCTACCGATGTCTCCATCCAAGAACGAAAAAAGAGAAAGGTTCCAAGATCGAATTATTATTCGTAGAAAAGGAGAGGCGAATAATAGGAAGGAGAAATAAATTGCTTATCCGAAGGATACTCGAAAGGATTCTCGTTTGATGGTTTCGCCGGGTGAACTGATCGTGTGGTCGATCGATATTAAGTTCAAGAGGCTTGAAACCATCGCCAACGGATCGTTTCGAATCCCCGCTGTTTCGAGTTCGATAATTCGATAGAATCACGTCGTACGGGATTCAACTTGGTCCCGGCTTCAACCAGACCGCATGCAGGGATATTAAAACGAGCACCAACCGCGACAGATTTCGCGTTACTTTGTTAGTCGTTGCACGGTTCTTCGTCCTCTATCCGCTGGAAAATTGATCTCGTTAAGCCTATATAATATAGCCAGTTGCTGACGAATTTAAGAATAAAACGTTGACGATTAATTCGAAATTAGACGACGGCAATCGCGTTCTCGTCCGTTCTCGTCGTGATCTTTAAATTATCTGATATTTCGGCACTTTGCTTCGAAATATCAAATCGCGATTATTATTGGATTCAATTCTAATCGTGAAGTAATCTTACTTTATAAAACTGGATGTCATTTCGTTTTATTTTTATCTGTCTCAAACTACATCCTCCGAGCGATGATGTATTAAGAACGAGATATAAAAATGCATGTTATTCTATAAAAAGAACGTAAAATGTTTCCGACTACGAACGATAGCAACGGATGATCAAATCCAGAAACTACAATATCAAAGTCGATATTGTAAATAAATTTATATACTTATAAATTTTGATACTTCGTTTCATTTCATAAGATACGTTTTCATCTCATCAAATTCTCAAATATCCCGATATATTCTCTATCGATTTATCATTTTACCAACGAATAAACAACTGCGGCAGCTTTCAATTGCTATTAAACATACACCATCGCTACCCTACAGTCATCTCGACCATCATATAGAAAATTCTCTCTTTCAATCATCAAGCAGGCATCCCCTCGCGAGTCTTAATCTCTGGCCACTCGTACCTCCTCGATTTGCCTTTCTACAGACAATTTATCGAAATGTCCGTGCACACCCCATTCTAACATGAACGCGTACAGCTTCTTTAACGCACACTTTGCACGACCCCTCGCGACTTTAATGGCCACTAGGCACACCGGCGCATTTGTTTGAACGTACTCGTGCGACTCGAGTGGAGAACGCCAACTGTCGATACTCGAGCTTCTATCCGGATAACCAATTCATGCCCTTCCCACCCCCTCGACGCGGTCACCTTTGTACGCCCTTTGTATCCCGTTCTAGTCCTTGGTTTTAGTCGATGCACGCTGCCTATTTAGCCTAACACTGTGTCACAACTATACTACGTGATAGTACGTCAAAATATTGATCGAAGGAATAGCATAATAGATCGATAAGGCGCACTTAAGGAAACTACAAAAATATTTGTACACCGCTATATCTATTATGGTATTTGTATACTAATTAATTAGTCTGTCGCTGTTACTATGCTCCGTGATGGTGCGTCAAAATATTTATCGAAGGAATAGCATCATGGATCGATAAGGTTCATACGGTAACTACGAAAATATTTGTACACCGCTGTATCTATTATCGTATTTGTATACTAATTAATTAGTTTATCGCTGTCACGACTATAGTACGTGATACGTAGCACGTAAAAGTATTGATCGAGGGAATAACATAGATCGTTAAGATGCATCTTAACGCTACAAAACTATTTCTACACTGTATATATTGTTGTATTTATATACTAATTAATTAGTCTATCGCAGTCACAATTATGCTACGCGATGGTACTGGTGAAAAGAATAATGATGAATCGATAAGGTACGTACAGTGGCTACATAAAATGTACCTGCACATGGCTGCGTTTATTCTCGTGTTTATATACTAATTAATCAGATTTGACTATAATAAATTTAGTACTAGAGGTAGAATTAGAAGTTAGAGTATATAATAGCGGTAACTATTATTGGAATGATCTTTTATAAGACATTACGAGAAATTTTTTACAGATAATTAAAATAACAACAACAACAAAACAAATATTAGAATAAAACGTAAATCATTTCCTGATGAATATTTTGATCAAGAAATAGCTTAAGATATAGGTAGGATAATCTTTAATTCATACAGAGTTATAGCGGATTAAAATTGTGCTACTGTTCGAACGATTCTTTATCTTTGTGAATAACTAACTGCTCCTCTTAGTTCAAAATTTCAGTCTTCTTTTCGTTTCTCAAGATATGTCGAGCTACGTGAAGTTTCCCCTGTATTTCATTTTCTAAGCCAAGTTACATTATATAGGAAATAATTATATTATAAATAAAATAATGGCTCACTATAGTATATTGAATGAGAAAAACGGAAGATGACACAGAGTTGATGACTAAACTTCAGGTTTCTTCAGTTTCGAAATGATAGGTATAGCATTTTAATTAATAATTAATACGCTGTAAACAAACTTCTATTTTTGTACATGATATCCTTCGAGATTCAATTATAGTCGAAATTGAACAAAACGATTGGTGCACGCTAAAATAGATCAATAACAGATCCACAGAAATTTAATTTCTCCCGTCACAAAGAAGATATTTTGGATTTGCGTGTCACAGGACATCGTCGATTGTTTTGTCGATACAGAAATATCGCAGGAAACTGCTTAACGTGGTAATTTCAGTGGTAAAAAGTACTTCATAGATCAAACATAATAATGAAACAAGGAATGTTAAAAATGCTACTTCTGTAGACGATGAATTAATTTGATTTAATACGTTCAATCTTCTACTAAGTTGTTATCAGACAATTCAGAATGTGCATCAAGCACGAACATGTTGGACGTAAACTAAAATTTCTAGTAAATTCTGTGCTTTTGTGTGTGTGTGTACGTGCGTGCGTGCGTACGTTAGAACGTGCAAGCGTTCAAGTGTGCGTTACAACGTGCGTTACAACGTTCGTTAGAGCGTGCGAGCGTTCGAGCGTGCGTTACAACGTGCGTTAGAGCGTGCGTTACAACGTGCATTAGAGCGTGCATGCGTTAGAGCGTGCGTGTGTGTGTGTGTGTATACACAGAAACTTCTAAAATTACCGAATTACTATCCAAAGTCTTCGTTAATTTTAATTACCGAAATTCTTAGATAGATTATTAAGTAACTTTTAATAAGTCTCATATGTTATTCTAGATGACGTTTACTCGAAAAATTCGTTAGTCACTTATTGCACATAGTTACTCAACATTGTTATAAATGGTTATAAATTCTTATAAATGGTTATTACAGTCATACTAATACACAATTTAACATAATAATATACTGTAAGAATAATAATCTTAATAATATGTATTAACAATGTAATATTTATAACATTTTTCTCTAATTAAATTGGTATTTGTATGTACGATACTCTTGCTAGATAATATTTCACATATTCCCTTTTCCAAACATTACGTCACAGCTTGTCTATTGTCAAACACAATTACATAAAATGAGTTTTACTTTAGGGGAACGTGATTTACCGGTTCATTCTATATCTGTTGTATTTCCCTTCTTACTTGTATGCATAGGACATGTCTATATTAACTCGAACAGAACATTATTAATTAAAAGATAAAAAGGAGCAAGCGTAAAAGTCACGTTACATTTTAAGGGTGACTCATCTTTATTTAATCTCTTTATTTTTATGTACATTCAACTTATATTTCGATTTCGCATTGAAATTTTCAATAAATATATTCTGAACGAATATTCTGAGTATACATGTTGAATTCAATTCATTTATCTTTTGAATCTGCAATGTTCAAACTCAGTGAATTTAAAGCGAAGGATCAAAATTGTTGCCACGTAGAACTAATTGTCAAAGTAGTATAATCCTTAATATCAGGTGTCCGAAATATGTAGTGCTGCCATCTATTAGCGGTACGACGTACAAACAAACAAACAAATCAACAAACTACGTTACCACGGTCGGTAAATTATAAGTCTATAATGAAAGCTCGCGCGAAAACCACAAAATTAACAGTGTCGTCCTCAACAAAAGCACCCAGCATTTCATCAGCTCCTTCGAAACTATGCGGCTCACGTATTTATTCAATACATTCTACGTTATTCATGTACGAAATTAATCTGTGTGGCCCAAATCGAGCAACCGTCATCTTTCTCCCTCTTACAGAATAGGGAAGCCATATTCCAAAGCTCCCTTTGACCGATCTACAGGGTGATATCACACAACGTAATTCTTACGAGAACGTCGAAGATCCCACGAAACAGGCTAAGACTATCAGAGGCCACATAACTCGCCGATACGTATATCACAATGTATACACCAGATACACAGGACGACGTCAATACCGCACGAGTTTAATGGTATCCACGAGAAACTTGTGTAAATTCGTTTACGGGGGTGGCTTTTATTTTCTTTTTTTCTCTCCCTTTCTTTTCTTACTTTTTCTTTTTTACTCACACTTGCACGGACTGTTTTTCTTCCGTAAGGTCTGCATCGATAGTCCCGTGTAGGCGACGAGAAAGTATCGGATATAGGAGAGGAGAATGCTACCGATCTTCTCTCTCGGCGCACCCTCGGCCGCCGTACTATCGTGGATGGAATTCTCAACACAGACACATGTCGCTCACACGTCTCTTTCTCCCTCTGTTTCTGCGATTCCTCTTCTGTCGCGCTTTCTTCCCGTTGCTCTCCCACTCGTTCGCTCCTTCTCCGTCTGTCTCTCTCCGTTCACTCCCACTACCCTATTCCCCTTTCACCCCCGCGACCTATCTTATGCCTTAGCTATCCTAGCTGGCTGTTACTCTGCCGTTACTCTTCCGTTACTCCCTCTGTCTCCTTCGATTCGTGTATTTCCACGGGAGTATGAGGCTGGCGCGTTTCACGTACGGTCGGTACTTCTTGTCCAGGAACACGGTCCACTTTGTCCCAGACACGCAGGGAAAACGCCGAAAACTTGTCCAGACACTGTTCAAAGATCGGTTTCTCGCGGTACACGCGCGTCGCGTAAAAATACAGAGGAAGTAACAGCTGCCTCTGCCGGCACGGGTCACCCATGTTAGCCTCTCTTATTGATCAATAATATACCATCTAGTACGTGGCGTCGTCGCTTCGGGGCCACAGAGAGCATTTCCCGCTTCGTGCGCGCTTTTCCACGCCGAATCTACACTCTTCTATTTCATCCCCTAGTGTTTTCACTATCTGAAAGCGAGAAGCTACTTTTCAAATGTTGATTTTTCTGATAACGAATTATAGTTGTATATATATCGATTAGATTATTCCTTTTTTTTTCCACTATTTGGATATCGACTGAGAAGACATATCGATGGGTAGACTGTTTTTATACTTCGTGACAACCTTCATTGCGGGGTGGCACAACTGCAAGTGATGTCGTGGCGTTCGTGATGCTTTTCCGTCTATAGTTGGCTGTTGCCAGCTACTGTTGCGCGAGAAAGACGGAGAATTAAAAATTACCATGTCATTGCGTGGTAATATGTAATTATTGTTTGGGATAGGTCGATAAATGCCGACCATTTTCTTCATTGTTCTCTTTTACAATTCATCGTTTAATATTACAAAAAAATCGGATTGATAGTGGTGCAGTTGTGTATAAGAGTGGATTATTTTATCCTAGTGCATTACGAAGTATTTATACAATCAGATTTTGTATTTTCTTGTTGGCATATTATTAGCAGGAAAATTACAAGGGATTAAATAAATGTTAATTATTTCATATAAGATCGATGCACGCGAACTGTTGAATACAATCCGTATCCTATATAAAACTATAATGAATTTATATTTTGATATTCAATGTCGAGCATTGTACTGAATTTATTCAATTTATTTCCATTTGATTTTAATACAATTAAAAACGAATGTTCCCGCGAGGTGGTGGGTCATAAACGAAACAGAGTCGATAGGGATGCGAAGTTTGAATTATGTACACATATATGTATTTCATCCTAGTGACGATAGATGGTACTGTAAATTTGCGCGCAAAAATTGAATCTTTTCTAAAAGGAACAAAGTATACTTTTTGTATTCACTTCCTGCATAAAAGCATAGGATAAATAATAATCAATGCAGTTTATGTAACTTTAGTATCTTCTGTACATATTGCAAATTTCAATTAGATATTCATTAATTTTATTCAATTTAGTTCTTTGAATCAATCATGTACATTGAATGTTAAAAATTACTAAACAACTACTAAGAATTTTACAAAATATATTTGTTATATTATTTATTGCGATAATTTTGAAGAAAATGCACTTTGTTTATTTTTAAACAATAAAACAAGATGCATTTTTGTATGATTTATATAAAAGGAAACTTATTAAAATAAAGAATTATGAATTAAAAATTGAAAAAATTATCATTTTTATTTCTTATAAATAAATATCAGGTATATATATATGATATGCAAAAGTTTTTAATATTTGCTGTTATTTTCTGACGTAAATACGAAGCTTCATAAACTTAACAATCTTAATACTACTGAAAGTTCTTTACTATGATTTATCTCCCTCATGTTGAAGGTTAAATGAATTTAACTGCAATATTTTACGAAGTGCGACAAATAAGATATACAAGTCTGGCTTTGCAATTGGACAGGTTGCTCATTGCATCAGAAAAGTATTCTTAAACGAGATTAAAAATATTTTAATACGTATAAAACGATATTATATAATTAACAACAATTTTTATTAACTAAAAAGATGTACAAATCCATTTAATACTGTTACAGATATGTTATGTTTTATGTTATATTTTCGGTGAATTTTTTAAAATAATTTAATCATCAACCAAAAAATTTACCGTGTAAGTACTCTAACATTATTATTAAACTATATCAAATAAAATTTCTACAAGATATTTCCAAATAATATTGAAAAATAAGATGTTAAAAATTTTGAATAAATTGCAATTGCAAATGAATATAATATACATATAACTTGTCCAACACGTATAATAATAATATCTGCTTAAACGTTTCCGTTAACGTTGCTTAATTACTCGAATTAAGGCGACAGCATTTTTAATGACATTTGAGAAGCCTGTCCGCAGAAACGACATGCTACGCCACTGGTCTCCTCGTTTTTACCTTCATATCGAAGTCACGAGTTCTCAGTTCGCGCATAGCCGCCGTAAAGTAAGGATGTGCTGTGTCGTTCATCACCTCCTTCTATTCAAGAAGACAAAGAGAAATTAGGACTACAGTGTATCTACGTGATATTTATACTCGTCACCCGTGTCTTATCGATATTTTCAGGCTAATTAGGCGACTGACAAATGAACCCACATCATGACATCTCGTAAAAACGTGGCTGTTATATTAATGATAGTACTTGGAATTTTCACGATTAACATTCACGCCAGATCCTGGGGTAAGTAGAATAAGCATTTGTTTAACAATTTTATGTGACGAAAATTTGGACTAACAGCAATTTAACGTTGTATAAGTAACACCGCGTTGCGGGTCGCGCGAACGCTGTCTCCATTCACGCGGTTTCAGTGGTCACGTACGCCACTTCTCCCAGACTGTTTTACCATGCAGAACATCGAAATACGGTTGTAAAGGTGAATGAAACCGACGTTTGATTTGTCTCGAAACGCTTCGCCAAACTTTCACGATTCAAATTCACACGGAAACCAATCGAAACGGTACTTGTCCTTATACCTGTTTACGTAATGAATGTCAAGTCGTAGACTGCGTTCCGTATACAGAGCAATGCGCCTTGCTAACTGGCCGCGTAAAGCCTCGATCTATGGCCAGTTATCAAGGGAGGTATGTATCTAAAAAATCACGAATACCTTTCTATTCTATTAAGTACGAGTCGTATCGCGTGTAAATATTGAATATATTTATTTATTTTGCATATAAAACACGAGATTCGTTTTACAAAGTCACTCCTAAAAACTGATACAGATAGCAACGATCAGCTCGGAAAGTAGAATTCCAGTCAGTTAGTGTGTATGTAGTGTATATTTGTACACGTATACGGGAATCGATGTGTAACGAATGAACAGCCGTTTTATTGAAAATCTAATGGAACGACGAATAGAAAACCATATTAGATTACCGTGGTGTGGTAACGCTGCTAGAAACTGTCGACTACCGGTGAAATTTGAAATCATGTATTCATGATGATAAGTGTATTGGCGGGGACCTATTTCACCTACTTTGACTATTCGGTTCTTGACTAATATCGAAAGAAAAGCATGTGGCATGGAAACCTAAAAATAACCGGTAATCGCACAAATTATGTCACAAAAATTTTTCGAATGGTAGACGATGTTGTGAATTCTTCGAATTCTTTGATATTTCTCGCACGTTCTCGTGAGCGCGCGTAGAAAATCTGCCCCACTGCGCCGTGCATCTTACTGCTAGACTCAATAACCGATCCGTGTATTATACAAACTGCGAACCGAATTATGCGAATACGATGAAGTGTGAAATTTCGATTACGTAACAAGCGAAACTGATAAGATTGATCGGTTTGTTTAATCCTACGAACGCATGGAAAGTTTACATTGTACAAGACTGTCTTTATCAATGCATCGATATATGATATAACAGAGGTTCTAATATTTTGACGGTACTATGTATTATATTTGAAATGAAACTATATTATCAGTGCTGGAACTTGACTAGTCTGTGAAGTAAACAAGGCGAATTAATTTCTTATTCCCAGTTTGCTACATCTTGAACTTGATTATTCCTTTATTCAAGGATCTCTTACTTGTTATATAGTATGTTTACGGTACTATGTAGTTCCGTTAGTGACTTTTTCCTAACTGATAACATAGAAAAGAATAATGCTTTACTATTTCTTACACACCATGTATATGATTATGTAAAATGTGTGTCCGTACAGCATAATAGACTAGTTTAATAAGAAATACGTTGATCAGTTTTCGATCGCATTTAATCTTTTGATAAATTGACACAACAAGTATAACGAACACGTGTGGCATTTTTTATTACACGTATTCCATCTCATTAATAAGATTTACGAGAACGTGTTTATTAGAAATAAGCATAACGAGAACGTTTCAAGCGCAACGAAATTGAATAAGCTACATTTTCATTTCGCGATCGCGAAGCAGACGATGTAAGACGTTCCGAGTTCTGTGTATAAGACAGCGAAATGTAACACTCGAGATAATTTATAAAAAAAAAAATCGAAAGTGGGAATAATAACAGTAAAAGATGACTCAGCTTTACATATCATTTTTTATTTTCATCATCAATTTTTTTCTATGTATGCCTTTACCGCGTCACTAATTTGATAAATCACTTTTCATGTATAGTAGATTAAATTGGTAAAAAGGAAATGTGATATTATTATTTAATTTGATAAAAAGTAAAAAATTGATAAATGAGAGAAATAAAAATTGTTAGAAATGTATTTGACAAAAAATATTATTACAATATATTAAAAATATGTTTTAGAACCGTCGAAAATAATTGTTCTCGCAATTACTTGCTTATGCTAATGGAATAAATTTTTCCTTATAAAAATTTAAATAAATAAACGTTAATAACAATACATATATATATGTATTATTATAACATTTTAAATATATTTTATTCTAACATTTTTGCATGTGCATATACATTTATAATACTTGCCTTTTATAACCATATTTCTATGCATATGTATGACAAAGTTATGTAAGATATTGTTATCAATATTTATCATTCTAGTTTTTCCATTTTCACGTTGAAATTTATGAATAAAATTTGGAAAAGCCACTGGTAAACAGTCAATAGTATTGTTAGGATATTTTTGTGAATATACATTCGTAATATTTTTTTACAACTATTTTTATTTCGTGAACATATATATATTTCTATTCATCTATATGCCAAAATTGTATGTAAAAAATATAAGCATTAAAGTACGTTAATTAAATATTTACATTAAAACTTAGAAAAACTATTAGTTATAGTTATACTGTTAGTTATAGTTATTAATTATAGTTAAAGTATCTAATAAACATTGTTTACTATAGTAAATCTTACAACTACTATATATATACGTTTCCATCTTGTTGTCTACTCCTGCATAAACAAAATCTATGTTCATGCGTACATGATTCCGTCAACGTTGCTACTACGATATCAAGCCGTAGTTACTTAACATATTCGTACGCGCGAGCACACGAATATATTGCAAGAACGTCAACAGTTTATTCGATATTTCGAAGGCATTGCGCACTTCCATTTCCTCTTCGCTAGGTCAATTGACAATGAAGAAAAAATTCAATGATCTTCGACTTTAGATCTCATTTATCGATAGCAAGTTTTTAAATAAGTTTTAATCGCTTGTCGTATTTCCCGGACAGTTTGTCGCATTACTTTCTTACTTATAATTAGAGCTGATACGGTGCGCAATGTATAATTGCGATACGTGTTTTTGAGTTTTCGATATCTAGAACAAATAATATACTAATAAAAATTTAGACATTGGGAAATTTCTGGAACAGAAATTAAAGTTTCATCAGACGCTTATATTTTTGTACAAAACGACAAGTTGCTGTTTTTTTCTTTCTTTTATCTTCTTTCTTTTTAGTCGAAAGATTACTAGAATATTAAATATTTTGCTTTATGTTATTTCATTTAATTTTAGTTGCAACTTTTCTTATTTAAATTGCAATAAAGGTGATTTATAATTAATTATCAACATTAGAAACGTTACTTATAATATTAAAAGAATCATACGATACATAGAAATGTACATAATGTACATAACAAGAGGAACAAAAAATTCCTTTACTGTTTTGTGATAAAACATTTAACTTCGAGATATAGTGTCAAACTTTCTACATTAAATTTCTGGCGCGGACCTTTTAAATGTTTAGTAGTTGCGCGCGCAGCGTCACAAAACCTGTACGTAACTGATAGCACGTGTACTTGATGAAAGAATTATATATATTACACAAAATACTTGACACATGCAGGAATAGATAAAAATTACAAACTTTATTAAGCTCTGACCGAATTGGCTCAACTTTGAACTTTCAACTTTAGTATTTTTCCTTTCATATTTCCTTATGTATAGAAAATTTATATATCCTCTAATAAAGTTCTATATACAGTCGTAAAGAGTATCAATCGATGCCGCCAATTTGTAGGTTAATTTATAGCCTCGATATAATCAACTATATGTATATAAATATACATACATTGTAGTATCATAGAAATTTAAATACAAGCTTTTTCAAATTATAATATATCACTATTAATCTAAAACTTATGAGAAAAAGATTATTATTTATTACAATCTTTTATTTCAATCTAAGATCTAGGAACTACTGCTTGTAAATGTTGATAGTGTTGACATAAAATAAAATCAAACAAAATATACGTAGCATTATAAAGAGTCATACTGATATTATCTTTTGTATTATATTATTTATATTCAAAATTGATACTTTTGCAATTTTCCTTGACGTAATGCTAATTTCTAGGATAACTGTAACAAAAATAGTAAAGAGACATGAACGTCGAGGAGTAGTGGCGTAAATGATTGATCGCTATTACGTGAATTGAGGAAGATCTTTTGAATAAACATTATCAAACAGATATGTACATATACATATGTACCCGGTATTGGCACTACGTTATATTGAAGGCGACAAGTTCAATTTTTGTCCATATCTTGTATTGTCAACATATTTTTAAATAGGAATACATGATAAAGTTAATAAATAAAGCTTAATATAAGTTTCAAATTGTTTTCGCCAACAGAGCTGTAGTTTCGATACTTGAAAAATTGCAATTATTGTTTCTCCTTTATCTTCTTTAGACTCGTCGTAAACTTAAATTGTTTGAAATTATAAGAAATAATTGTTATATTTATAATATTTACAGAGAAATGAACATGATCACAGGAGTCAGGGTTAAGAAGTCTTAATTAACCGATATCTTAATGCAAATATACGAATGATAAGTGCGATGCATGGACGCTATCTTTAGTTTGTGAAATCGAGACGATTGCTACTCAACTTGCGCCCTGATATAATAAATTTAACCGTTACGATCTTTGCATTTTTATACTTCGATTCTGCTCTCGTCTTATCAAACAAGAAGGATTTATAGAAGAATTTTAAGAAGATACGTGACATACAATTGAAACGAGAAATCATGCATACACATAAGACTTTTTCCTTATTTTGTTCAAACTGCGTTAATGTTAGAAGAATGTAATCGGATCGGAAATTACCGAAAGAACATAACAGATTTAGTTATACGAATTCATTTATACTTTCGCCAATATTTATCCAAGTGCTTTTTACTCAATGTACTACTATCACTATTATCGAGTACTAATCTTTATTTGATCTAGATATAACAATATAAAGATATTTCCAAACTAGGCAAGAAAAGAATTTATATATATATATATAGATCTATAATGGAAAATTATTTATTATAGATATCTGTATAATTATTATGGATATAATTTATTGTATAATTTTTATTATATTATTATATAATAATTGTAAATGTAGCAGAGACTTTTAACAACGATATAGTTTTTAAGAAACATACGTAATTTGTATGATCATTATTAAACAGTTAGAAACAATTGAAAATAATTAGAAGGTTCAGGTCCACGAGAAAAAGGAAAATATCAAGTTTTAACATTTCTCCGAAAACTTATTAAAAGAAATTTATTTTTCAATATATGTATAATGTCACAACTTCATATTTTCTCATAGATATTATATCAAAATGAAACATTTTATTCTTCGTTTTAAAATACCTTGTATACCTCAATTTCTTATAACTGCTGTGAAAATTGTAATTCAAATTGGCGACATAGCCAGTGATAAAGAGCAGGCACAGGAACGTACAGAAAAATGTTAAACTTATTCCTCTTTTCTGTCGTAGACCCTTTAATTATTAACACGTTAACGACAGCTAACGCGTTACTATGACTCAAGGAAAAAATAAATTTCTTGTGTCTATTTCCATTTGTAATTATAAGCGACATAGAGTCATACATGGCGTAATATTTGAAATTAAATTTTTCAAATATTTCTTAAGCGTAAAACAGCGTGATTCGGTTTAACATTTAAGTAAAGCTAACAACTACGAATGTGTTAACTCTAGAGAGATAATATTTCTCGAATATTACGTGATTAGCAAAATTGTAACTTCAAACAACATCCATTCCATAGTGCAACTTAATATTCGTTGAAACTACAAACCGTCCGGGATTAATTTTTCAATAGTTATCTTTGTCGGTAGCAAATGACTCGTGTATCATAAATTACTAAGATAAATATAATTGCACCCCTTATAAACAGCCAAAAGATAACGATAAAGCTATCGTAGGTGCTATGATATTAACAAAAATGAGGAGATAAGAAAACTTAACTTTCTAAAGTATCTTTAAAGTAACACTGTACGATATTTTCAAGTTCTAGGTAATAATCGATGATAATTGATTATTAAACAGAATTTTAGAGTATATGCAGATATTTTTTCTAGTAATTTGCGGTATCCCATAAATCAGATAAACAATATTAGTTTCTAGATATTTTCTAGACCGTCATTTGAAAAGCTAAATTTTTTTTAATTTCTAGGAAATATATAATAGAATATATCTTCTTGTGTTACGATATTTATATCCTTGAAACTGTATATTGTTGTCTTTGAAACAATTATCGTATCTTTTGAAATATTAAAAATAGATAATCTTCTATTTTTACACAAATCTTATGATACTTAAATTACTATATAATTACTATGTCCTTACATAGGACAAACGCATAGGAATGTATATAATAAATGTTTGAATAACTAAATTCATACATTGATAATCGAAAAACTATCGTCGTTAAGGAAAAGCAACTACTCAATTAAATTAATTGTTAATTGATTAAACATGACAATTTCATTGAATGGTTGCAGTGCAATTTTAATGAAATGCTTGCTTAAATATTTAAACAATTTGAGAAAATATTCTACTAAGTTCAGATATTTTTTGGTTTGCAGATATAGCGATCGCGATAGGACGTGAAGTTGAATTTCTCGCACAAAATCAGACGCTAATCGGACAGGCAAAGTTAGCGGAAGCTGTAACTCTATCGGGGGTGGCCTACGATGATATCACTAGAACAATGTATTTTAGCGATGTGAGCAACAAGAACATAACCATATTTAGTAATGACCTGGGGGACAAGAATTTCACGTTGAAACCGTTACTTAAAAGTAAGTACATTAAATTTCTTTTTACTTTATATATTTCTGAGTTACTTTCAACTTATTTCTGAATATTATTACAATTGTATTTGTGTAATGTATAAAGATAGATAAAGTTTATCTTACGTATGCACCTACTTGGTATTGAGAAATTACGAAATTTAAATTACCCCAATGTTACTCAAAATGGACCAAAATATGAATAATAAGAGCGAATTGAAACTTCTTTGAAACTAAGAAATATTAATTTATTATTAATATTATTCAGTAGATATATTTCAAATATCAATTTAGCTGATAAACTTCCATATAGCATAAATATCCATGTCAATATTACTTTCTATGAAACGTTTTATCAGACAAACATTCATTAAAATTTACTACACTAAACGTCTTTCGTTTTGCTGGCTAAAAAACGTACAAAGCATAATATAGTATTAAAAAATATTCAATTAGCACTTGACGATAATTTACGACTGTTAAAATAGAATGATAAATACCTCGTGCAAAATCGAATTATTACATTTATAATAAAAGAGAAACATATAACAGGATTACTTATCATCCATGTATTATCTTATACGTAATGCAATCCAAGTAAGAGTTTCGTTGTGGGAATAAAGAAATCATTGTCATATTTTACATTAATCATATAGATAGATTGGAATTTTAATAAAGAATCTTAATTTGATAAGATAAATTTTAAAATACTATTCATTCCTTAATCCTGCAAATTGCATGATCTATTGAGCTAACTTGAATGATAGCTTGAATTTCATTTCGTAGAAAAGTATTTTTAAATATTTTTAGTAGGATATGAACTTATGATATTAGAAATTTATTTTAGTATTAATCTTTTTATACGTTTACTCTATAATTACTTTTATCTGTATCATTATTGTTATTTCTTTTTTCTCACATATTTTATGTCCTATTCCTATATATATATATATTAGTAATTTCCAATTGACTATTTATTAAACTTCTTTGTACAAATCAATGTATCAATGTACAAAGAAATAATTTGCTTAGAAATCGAGCAAACTTTTCTTTCTCAAGATAATGGTAGGTTTTCTCCAAAGATACGCATCTGTGAAACTTTTGAGAAGGAACGGCACCATTCAAGATTTTATCTTTCAACTTATTATAGTCGTTCTTAAAGAAACAGCCCACAATGTAAAACTATCATTTTCCATAAAGAACAAAGGAAATGCCCTTTTATCTTTTGGGTGCAGCCATGTGTTTTTTATTCGTCACAAAGGGAGATTTCGTGAATAATAAAAGACCAAAAGGCAATATTGAAGTAAATGATGACGGTACTTATTTGAAAAACGATCTGAATGTCATTTAGATGAATTCATTAAAGATAACATAGATTTTTAACTTAATGCCTTGAATATAGATAGAATATAGAATGTCAGATAATTACATGTCTGATCTCCAGAGAAGTTGTATTTTACTTAAAAAAGAAAAAAGTAATTTTCACCTTATACCACCAGCATTCTACAATTTCTTACGCTCGAAATTCAACCGTACAATCAATAGAAAAATAAGTGTACTTTTACATTTAAATATAAACTTGGTCTTTCGAAAGAAAGTATATATAACAAACGATGTTCTTTATTATCCGTAGAACAAAGCAAAAGTTACATTCTTGCGCTTGCCTTCGACATAAAGAGTCGAACCCTATTTTGGAGCGACGCTTTGCAAGGAGTGATCATGAAGATGCACGTATCAGAAGATGGGCTACCGGAAGAACCAACGATCCTCCACAATTTAACGTACCAGAGCCCACGCGGTATCGCTCTGGATGTATGTAACAGGTGTGCCATTTATGTCCTAGTTAGAACGCTGTCGTGCTCATTCACGACAACGTGCAATCTCGACCGGTCTAGTTCCGTTTAGAAATTCGCGTCAAACAAGAAAGAATAAAAATATCTTCACCGAACGGGATTAGGAAAAGAAAGAAAAGAAAAAGATAAAGTAACACGCGATATAAAATGAAACTCGAATGTCTGATAATTGTACGTTGTTTCCAGTCACATATACTGGGTAAATAGTAACAATACAAATCCAAGTATCGAGAAGTCGAATCTAGACGGAAGCAATCGAGTAACAGTGATCAAAGAGGATTTGTACGAACCACTGGCTGTCGCTATAGATCACAGTAACAAGAAGCTATATTGGATCGACGATGCAGAAGGCCTAAGAATAAAAATCGAGCGCAGCAATCTCGATGGTTCCGAGCGTGAACTATTGGTTCACCCTAAGCGTCATCAACCGGTGTACCTGGCGTTAGATCATAACTCGATATATTGGTCAGATCTGGTGCACAGAGCTGTTTGGACAATACCAAAAAACGCGAAATTTGAAGAGCCAAGGATGTTTCGCTCGTACCAGTCAACTCATGATGCCGATCCAGCTGGGATCGTAACCCGTGATAACGTTGGCAAAGTAGAATGCCCGGTGAATACGAATGCAACACAAAATACTAACCCGACGAACTTGTCGCTTGACGAAAGGTCGTATAATAATTTGATAACCAGCACAGAGGAATCGGAACTGACCACAGAGACGTCCAAACACTGCCTGAATGATGGTCATGTGGGTGAGAAGGATGGAACGTGCCAGTGCAGGCTTGGGTAAGAGTCTGATGCTAGATATGTACATAATTTGAATATCTCAAAAATATGTTATTCAATCTTGAACTCGTAGAATACAAACTAAGTACAAATTCAACTATTTCAGATTCACTGGACCGTATTGCGAGATGGATCTTTGTCACAATTACTGCTTCCAAGGCAATTGCAGTATAAATAGTGACGGATTGCCCACATGTAAGTGCAATAACGCATTTATTGGACCAAGATGTGAAACAGACCTCTGCAAAGACTACTGCTTGCATGACGGTCAATGTTCCGTCCAAGATGAAAAACCAGTTTGTAAATGTAAATATTCCGAAGGATCTCGTTGCGAGATTTTAGGCAATACTGCTGAATTTTGTGAAATAATTTGTGCAACAGAACGAGTTCCTACTAGCATCGTTACCACTCACTGCAGGTATATTGCTTTTGAGAAATTCTTAACTTCGTAATTTTATGAAGACCTGAAGAATTTCTGCGACCTCCTTACTTAGACTTCAATCAATTCTGAATTTTTAGTCTATCGGTTTTAATTAAAATAATTGTTAATTTCATAGCAGAAGTTTTTAACAATATCGATGACAAATAATAAATAAATAAATGACCCGACTGCTGACATTTTGCGGGTAGATAGTAGCATGTGTCATGTTACTATTGTGTATAAGATTCGTTTTTGTATAAATAACTTGTCCACTTAACAGAACAGTATCTTTTCTGAAATATCGCATTCACGCATTTGTTCGTATAGTTTTTTCACGGATGAAGTTACTACAAACATATGGTTAATATTCGAATGAGATTATTTCTAACCAATTTAGTACAATTAAACTTTAAAGACTATAAAACTTATAATTCTCGTTATTTTCTGTTAACAGGTGTCCTGAAAAGAATCGCCTTGCACAAATGGTGATAGCTAAAGAGGAAAATGAATATAGTACGTGGCTACCAATTTTTGGTATAGTCATTGGTGTACTTATTCTTGTAATAGTCGTACTTAGTTTTTATGTAAATAAATTCCGAAAACGGCCACGCATCAAAAAGCGTTTCGTCGTCAGTAAAGGTGGTGTGACACCACTCACATCTCGGCCACAATTGCCGGACAATCAGTGTGAAATAACCATAGAGAACTGCTGCAACATGAATATCTGTGAAACTGTGAGTGATCGACCAGCTAAAATATAAACATTATTTATGTGCATGCTAAATATGGGCATACATGTGCAATGAATTGGAGATGTAAGATACGTACTGCAGCTACATACATATTCGAGGAAAAAGAATCAGTTAAGGGCTTAAAGAAAAAAATTCAAACAAGAATCTTAATAAAGTAGATTGTTTCTTTTTCCTCTGTGTAAGAAATTGAAGTGCAAAGTAAGAACAAAGAGATTGTAATATCGCTGCTCTCTAATTTTTAATAGTAAGATTGACAATGCTTACTATTATTTATTAAAGTTGACGCTTAATTAATTTGGGATACTTAATATTTAAGTAATTAAAATCAGTTGCATATTTATTTTTTACTAACTTCAATGCTATTGCAATAAATATTATTTTATGATACCTTTCGCTTATGTTCTGATTAATATGCTGCTATGCATGAATTTATATAAATTGTTACACATTGTACGTTTCTTATAAAGATCTTCAGTATATGCAAAAAATTCATTACGACAAACTTATAATCATTATGCGATACAAAATAGGTGCTGCAGTATGAAGTAAACATTCAGTAAATTAATGACTATGAGTTCGAAACACCTTGTATTATCAAAACATTAAATTTTAAACAAATAAACAATTTTTAAATATAAAAGTCATTTCGAATTAATAGTAACCTTTCTATAGAATAACAGCATGGAAAAGAAATTAATACTTTATTACGAAAATACTACAGTACTGAACATTAATGAATGCAACTCACAGTATTTCATATAAGCTCTTATGTACAATTTATTCACATATAAATTAATTCTTAAATTCTTTTTTTCATCTTTGGTATTTAATCTTCTTTTTAATTTTATTTTTTATGGTTTATCAGAGTTCATCGTCTTTATCATACTTGACATCATCAAAATCTCGAAGCGAGCTTAATCGAATTCACATCATTTAAACTTTACTTTTTTACAGCCATGTTTCGAACCAAAATTATGTGTGGCAGCGTCGGGAACTAATGTTTCTAAAAAAGAGGAGAAGAATTCTTTACTCGATAATATGGAGGAGAATTCGTGGTAGCATAAACTAATATTTGGATGTGTCAATTGGCAAAGATTTTATGGACTTAACAGGAAATCCGTGGAAAGTTTAACTTCACGAAACTGCACGTCTGTACATACCGCAGAATGCTGTAGTATTACTGTTATGATTAATAACGATGCTTACAAAATGTACGGGAACACCATGACAATGATAAAGTCAGAAAAAAGAAAGCCAAAGGTCTTTTCGAGGACTCTTAATTTTTATTACATCATATAATATGTAGGGCTGTGTTCATATAAAGATTATTTCATCTAGTTGTTAAAAGGTTATCAATTTTTGTTAAAGATATGTAACTATATATTTTTCATAAGACAACAAGAAATCTTAAGTCCTATGGCATTTTTTAACTGCCTTGGTGTATAAATACATAGATATATGTATACATATACATATATGTATGTCTATACACATAAAATTTATAAAAGTTCTATATAGTGCTTTGTTCAATATTTCTTGATTCTCTGATTTATTTTTCATTCGTTTCTATTTTCTGTTCGACTCTTTGTTTTGAAGCTGATTCAATAATAACAAATTATATCTCAAAATAACTAGCTCTGTAAATTAATCTTGAGTGCAACCGAAAGGGTACATGAAACATGCCTTAATTGCTAGGCTTAATGATTGCTCAATGTACCACTGATTGTGAGTACAATTCTAAAGAAAATCTTAATTTTCATTACAAAATTATTGTAATGAACTGCATTATGTTTATGAAAAAGAAAAACGAACGTTTCTAATTAAGATCGTCATCGAGTTTAAATTTTAAGCATTAAATTATTAAATCGATAATTTTTTAAATTCATCTATGTTCGTTTTCATTTTGTACATTTGCAGATAAAAGAAGGACAAAAATTACATATTGTTTTACTAAAAAAAGAGAATGTTAGCTTTTAGAAAAAACAATATGAAATACCAAATGACTTTTTTAACTGCCTTATACATTCTATGAAATACAAAAATATTATTTGGATAGCTTTAAAAAATCTAATTTTTTTTAAATTACTTTAAAATTAGTATGAGTGATTTTTTTTTTTTTTTTTTGAACGATTACACTTGTTTGTATAAAAATTATATAGGGCTATCTTAAACATTTGTGTAAGTTTGTGCGCATGATTCTTCAAAAGAAAGAAATTCATTATTTACATTCTCAAATAATAATAAAATTATTATAATGTAAATTGTGGACGTTTACATCCATAGAAAGTACAACAAATGTGTTGAACTTCGTTTGCAAACTAAAGGATTCTGTGTAATCTCTTGGTTTTGGAAATAGAGTACAAATGGTTATATACTTAAGTGAAAGTAACTTATGCGAAATATGGTAAAACAATGAAGGAATCTGTTTGAAACTGTCATGTTATGTTTTCCGTTCTATTGCTTCCAATAATGAAATACCAAATTGTACTTTCTATCGCTCTCTTTGTACTTAAACTATACAATTGTTCACGGCAAATGGTAGCTAACTTTTTACGATGTATAGCTACTTAAAACATAAACTTAAATTTATACCAAAGTTCTACATAACATTATCAACACTAACTGTAATAATATAATTTCTAAACATTATTTCGAGGTAATATTAAAGATTAAGTTTATAGAACGTCATATATATGATAATAATACTAGTAATAATAAAATATCTTTTTTGCACCAAATGAAGCTATATTAAATAAGTAGATAAAACAGAAAGGCAATTGTAGCATGGCAGTAGTTTTTACAATGCAAAAATGTTGCGCAACTATGTCCTGATTTAAACTCATTTACGGACATAAAATATACCATTTATTATCATGGTATAAACGAGTTAATATTTTAAACAACATACGTTTTTTCCCCGATATGTACTTCTATATTTTACGCTACGGAATAATGTTCCTGTTGTAGAGGCAAATTAAGAATATGGCGATTTATTTTGTTCCTGTACACGATGCTAATATAATTTAAAAACCATCAATGGCGTGATAATTTTTTGAAAAGTTTAGTAGACAATTTTATACAACATATTTGTATTTGTTAGGCTCCAAAATATGTTCAAATAGAATGATACAAAGATATATATATATTAAATATTACATTTGGAATGTAGTCCTTTCTCGAGCACTCAACCCCAGAGGAGGGTTAGTGGATTTATAGTGAAGGGCTTACATTCCCTCATAAATTATAGAATAATTTGTATATAGCGAAATTATCATCTTTATTTGCTATTGTCTTCCAGTAATAGAAAAATATAATTTCGTTGATACGTCACATATCGTTTCGTATCATAATATTACTCGGTACTTAAATTATTTTATTGTTTTTATAATGGAATTTATCTCATCGAAATTATTCGAGATTTTAAATAATTTGTATCATTCTATTATAATTAACATGTTGATCGCTATTGTATACAAATAAAAATGTAATAAATGATTAAGAATAATAGATATGTTTTATATTTTTATTGTATAACTTTTATGCTACATCCTTTTAAGTTTCTGTATGTATACTACACTATTTTTCCAGTTGTACAAAAGATAAGTAAAAAAAAAAAAGTCCTGTATTTTGAATAGAAATGTTAAAGTGGAAAACAAGGATTAACAATATTAAGAATTATTATTATAATAATTACACGCAAAAAATTAACATAAAAATAGAATATGTGTGTAACTCACAAATATTTCACTAGTCTGCTTTTAACTGACTTTCAAGTAAAACTACTTTTTCACCAGGTTTAAATGCAGGCATACCAAGATACGGACAACTAGCACATCGAAATGCATCACCAAGATAGCACTGAAAAGTACATGTATATTACTATTTAGTCAAATTTTTTTAGAGGACTAATATAGAGATGTATAACAAATTACTTACATTTCCACATGAAGACTTTGCAGTTCCTTCAGGTGCAGTTTTTCCATTTAATTCTTCAGCTAATCCACAAGAACAATCTTTGCATGCTTTTCGTTTACCTGTTGTGCTACATACTAAAATTTGTATATGAATAGAAGTATTCAACTAAAATTTGTATATGAATAGAAGTATTCAACTAAAATTTGTATATGAATAGAAGTATTTGTCTAAAATTTGTATATAAATAAAGTATTCAACTTACCTTTCAAATTAGTTATAGGTTTGACAATGTCACTTTCATCTAAAAGATCATCTTCATCAATTAATTCTTCATCAACAGCGCTATCTAGTTTCCATACATTAGAAGATTTTTTTTCACCAAAATTAAGTGTTACACTAGAACCAATCTATATAAATATAATACAGGTGAAAATAAGTATGTCTAATCAAAACTACATTGATTTATGAAAAACAAAAAAATATCACTTACTTCAAATGAACGTTTTTCTGCTACTACTTCACAAATATTATCTGTACTATTATATATATTAAGTAGAAGATCTTTTAATTGTTTTGTATCTAAAGTTTCTTGTACTTTTACTTTAAAACCAATTAATTTTAAGTTGGACACCCTTTCATCATAAAGAGAATGTGCATTTTCTTTTTCTTGGAGTGACTCATAAATAATCAATGTTGCTCCGGGTTTCAACATTCGCAAAGATTCTTCTAAAAGCATTTTAAGATTCGGACATGATTGTTTAAAAATGGAGATAATTGCATCATAGGAAGAATTAATACCTGAGAAGGAAAACATTAAAGTTAGTGCATAATGATGAAACACTTTTTATATACAAAATTGACTAAAAAGCACGTACTGAAAATCCATTTTTTTAAATGGTTTAGAATATATGAATACATATGTTTATGAATCTACTTTATACATACGACAGTACTTAATTACTTACATTTTTGTAGCTCTTTCGTTGATACAGTTGTCAGCTGTTCGGCATTGCTAAGATGTTTTTTAATTCCACTGATAAAGTCTATGATGTCATTATTGGAAATTTCGCTATCTAGGATCACCAGTACACTATGATTTTCTTTGAGAAAAGACATTTTTCACTACACACAGTAAACATAAAATATTGTTAAGAGTTTCAGAAGTTAGGAGTTTATAAAATGCAATATTTATGCAATCTGGAGTTCAGCTGATTCCACAATCTAACAGAAGGTAGATGCGTAATTCTGTTGATAATGAATACCTGCGATACTAGCGCTACTTGTTATGAAACTAAGTAATTAATATATTTGAATACAGTAAGAATATATTTCTGAAAAGGACATATTAAAATTATATGTCTACTACTAATAATAAATATGACATTATCAATAAAAATAAAATTATTTTTCAAACTATTTTAAAATGTGTTTAAAAATTTCTACAGAATGACTCAGCGTTGGTAAGCGTTGTTATCATTTATTACTTTCTGTTAAATAAAATTTATTTATTTATTTGCTGCATATAATATAATATAATTAGATATATGCGTATAAGCAACGTAAAAATAAAAGCTGATACTTTTCTGATACTCGGATGAAAATATTATCAGTTGATTAACACACCTTAAGTAATACATATACAATACATGTATAATTAATACCATTGTAATATTATGATAATATTGTTATCATATTACTAATCTTCTAGAATTATCGTGTTATACTATATAAATTGTATATCTCCACAAAGATCAGAATTCTTCTGAAATTCTTAAAAAATTGTGTAACCGTTTTTTCAAATCGAACACATACAATGGTTCAAATAATTATCAAAGAATTTCCTACTTCGCTTATATAAAATACTTATATAAACTTTTATATAAATATTTATATAAACTTTTCATCAATATCATAATACAAACATTTTATTGTGCTTAATTCTGTACTATATTATATTAGTGTAGAATAAAGCAAAAAGTTAAATTAATTTAAAAAGCATTTTTCTCATACTTAATTAGCTGTAGTTTAATTTGTAATTGCAAAGGAATGTAAAGGAATGTACACACAATAATTTCAATCCTAAGAGAGAAGCGGTTTGCTGAGGAATAAGATATGGTAGGGACAAATTGCTGTATTCGTGTATTGTGACTTTCTAATAAAACGCAACACATACACACACAAGACGTATCTTACTCGATGATAACCTAATGGCCAGTCGTTCACTGTTGTTTGAGCAGTTCTGTACGAGTTCCTTAACAAGCTAGAAGTTTTAATTCAAAAGAAAGGTCAGTTTTCTATATTTATAATCATTACATACATGTACATATATAATCATTTTTAATTTATTTCTATTTTATAAAATAATTTAGCTATAGTATCTCAGCAATGTTACTTTCTAAAGTAATTTAATAATAGTGCCTTCCTTTGAATGCATATTTGCTGTATGTATCGTGCTACGAACTTTTAATACGTTAAACTATACACAATAGCAAGTACAATTTGACGATTTTGCAATTTTTTTATAAACGTAATGACGCATAAAAAATTTAATTTTGCTACAAATGTCAGTTTCTTTTTTATAACATGAATGCAACAGGTGATAAAATTATCGTTCAAACAACAAAGAATTAAATATAAAATTTACCATAATATTACGTCTAGAATGTTTTCATTTGAAGAGCTTAAGGAAACAATTTGATATTGTAATTTAAGTTTTTTCTATTATATCTAGATACCATTATTATTTTGTTATTACTAATAGTATATTGTTTTCATAAATATACTTTAATAAGTGTATATATTGGTTTAAGATGATATAAATTCTTTTATAAATGTCTCATTTTACATGAATTTCTCTATCATAAATTTCAAGTTTTACTTAAGTGTTTTTCTTTTTCTTATTTCTTACTGGAGGTTCATGGAAGGCATGTAGGTCAATCTTATCATAATTTCCTTAAGCAATATCTATTGCAAAAGTATTATGCGTTAAAAATAATAATATAAATATTATTGTAAATGTATGTACTTGAAATAAATGTATTTGATAAAAAAAAGTTTGGAAATCAATATCTGACAATTTTTTGTGCAAAGAGAAATTTATTTTTTGATAACAAATACTACCAAAAAGTACAAGATATATGTTTTCAAAAGATAAATTTCTTATAAAAAAATTTTTTATATCTTTCTGATAATGAAATGTACAAAGTATATTATTTTATCATCTTTCAACAACAATAATGCATATGATTCAATAATAATAAGATGCAGTCAGATTGTATTGAACATATGTAGAAATTTGTATAGATTTTCATATTCTGGAAAAACAAGAAAACAAGAATACTTGATTTCTTTATTGTCAAGCATAGTTATAGAGGTATATAATAATATTACTATATTACACTAGTGAATAAATAATTTTGAGAATTTCTTTCACAGGTTTCATTGAATTTATAATAAGCAAAAATGGTTCAGGATGACAAAACCATTGCTCAATCAGCACTTGTCACATTAAGTAATGTAGGACATGATAGAGTTTCACATACTTTGGTATTTTATGTGAATGGCAAGGAGGTATATACATATTTTATATATAGCATAATAAATATGCATGTGAGAGAAATGTGACAATTATATTTATGGTACATTCTTATATGATACATTCTTATATGGTATATTCTTATACAATATATCTTATTTTAAGAATATATATTTTCCTTCAACTAAATTATTAATATTAAAATCAAAAAGCTCTTTGACGAATGTTACACTTAAATAAACTGCCAAGAATGTATTTGTATGTACTCTAAAACCTATTCTTCTATTCTCTTTATTTTACTTGTTTATGTATATTCTATCTATGTATTTATTTCAAGTTCACTTCCAAAATTGTTTACTTAAAATGAAATGAACAATTTTCTGCTGACTCAGAATTCTAGTATATAGTATATATACATATATTATTGAATTTGATAAGTATAATTTTTACGTGATGCTATTAATTATTTATAATATAATTAATTAATTATTTATATATAACTTTCTTGTATAGCTGAAAATTAAATTCTATTTCTTTGTATTCAATCTTTAAAATAAATATGTAATATGCAATAAAATATGTATTGTGAAAAAGATATATAAATATGTAAAAAAATATATTTATAAAGACCACTATCTCTTGATTACTTTATATATAACATTTATGGTTGTGTAATGTTTTTGATCGTGACATTTTTCATTGTATTTTTTTTAATCAGCATTTTTAAAAAAATTTCTTTAAACAACAATATTCGACGAATTTTGTAGAAAAAATAAGTTTTAAAAAGATATAATTTCTACGCGCGATTTTTCATTTTACATTATAAATATTGATATTATAGGTGGTAGATGACAATGTCGATCCACAATGGACTTTACTATGGTATTTGAGAAATAAATGTATCCTTTCCGTATCTGATATCTATATGTCGTGTATCGATATGAAGTCTAAATATACGTATAATCTCGTCATGCATTACGCATGCACGAATATTGAAAGAAGATATTAGCGGAATAATGCAGAAATTGGGATTAGAGTTCATTAGAAATAAACTTGAAATAAATTAGTTTGTATATAAAATATATCGGGTAATAAATTTTAATAAAGACAGGAATTTATTTTCTTCTTTTGACAATATTATATTGTTTTAATGTTGCTTTAAACGCAGAATAGTTGATAGAAATTTGTAATTTATCGAATACAAGATTAAATATTTCTTGACTAAAAATGTTTGACACTATGAAGTTTTAAAATAAATGTAAGATATTAAAAATTGGCAAAATTGTTGCTAAAAGATAGTAAAAATAGTCGAACCATGATGTCCAATACTAAATATAAATAATACGGTGACGGGTAGAAGTAAAACAATTATAAAGGTATTAGAAATGTTGAGACACAAATAAAAATACTTTAAAAAAAAAAGATTCTTAACTCAAATAATTTAGTACACTTAACCGGGACGAAACTGGGCTGTGCAGAAGGTGGTTGTGGAGCTTGCACTGTAATGATATCAAAAATAGACCGTGCAACAGAAATTATAACGTATCCTTTACAATACCTTTAAAATCATTTTCTTCAAAATATACATATATTAGATCATCCCATAAATAATATCACTTTTTGACTCTAATACTAAAAAACTATTAACTAAAACTAAAGAAAAATATAAACTGTCTATGATCTTTTTTCATTTTTCAATTAACTAACTTTGATTGCATTTTCAACAAGTTCTTCAGGTTTTGTATTAAGAAACTCGTTCAGAGCTAATTTTATTTGCTCACTATTGTTGAATTTTTTACCAGTGAAAAGTATCAATGATGTATCATTGACATTTTCTCATATATAGGACATGTTCATTGTACTATAGTACTTTAGATGTATTGCTTTCTTAAAATTCGTATAGCATACAATGCCGCAAATGGTCTTTGCCGATGCTCATTTTATAACTTAATGTGGAAGAATACCGAACTAATTGCCTTAATTTTCCAGAGGGTACTGCTGGAATGAGACAGTCGAGAAAATACTCTTAAACTCTTAAGAAACAAAAGGCGAAACTTCTATGAACACATCAGCGAAGCATGATACACACAACATAATACATAATTTATCCAGTAAAGTAACATAAGACATTACTTATGGGATGACCTGATATTTTCCACAATAGAATCGCAAATAATAAGTAACTGGATGATGATAGATCGTTGAAAGTAATGATGCGCATACTGTTAAATTTCCAATTCCAAAATCATATTTTTATATCCATTCGAGACTTAAGTATTTCTTAATACAAAAATCAACGTGCCAAAGTATTCTGGAATCATGAATAAATATTCGAATCAAAAAAGAAACTTCTTCAAAATTAAAAAGTTATATATAAATAACACCGAGGGATAATCTTTTCCTTGACCGCTTAATATTTAACAAACAGACATTTAGCAGTAAACGCGTGCTTGACTCCAGTTTGTGCTATGCATGGTCTAGCGGTTACCACTGTCGAAGGTATTGGTAGTGTTAAAACGAAACTTCATCCGGTTCAAGAGCGCATAGCAAAAGCACACGGGTCACAATGCGGTTTTTGCACACCTGGGATTGTGATGTCTATGTACGCATTGCTACGAAACACTCCTAAACCAACCATGAAGGATCTTGAAATTGCCTTTCAAGGTAAAATTATGATCATTTATGCAACGTTGCTGCATACGAAATGTAGTAATTTCAAGTTTCGAAAATAAGGTAAATAAAGTAGAATGTATATAGGAATATTAAAAATAGTCAAAATAGTCCCTTCGAAATTGTATACACGCATTTTATAATACCATTGGTACTCGTATTTCGATATTTATCTCAACTCTTTGGCTTATAATGTTATTGGCAAGTTATAAGTAATTTAAATTTCATAATATTACAATATTCCAAGCAATTTGTATTCAATAATCCCCAGTCTTGAAATTTGGTATCAAAGAAAAAGTTAAAATTGAACTTTGTTTGATTCAAGTAAATATCATCGATAAACTTGCCATCGATTTATTTTGTCCTTAATTCGTGTCACGAGTGTGCCTCAATTAATCGAATATGTGTTCTATTTATAACTCTTTTTTATTCGAGAGAATAAAAAGAAGTTATAGCGAGACAAATCAAGTCAATAGAGAGATACTACTCGTTTATATTTTTGCTACTTTATTAAAGTTATTCTTGAAATTTTATTAATACATCTCGTATGTTGTTGGACAGTTATATCATTTATATTATGATTCAAAACTACACTTCTTTTTCTTCTCTTTTCTTTTCTCCTGCTTTCTTGATATTCTGTTATGTGTTTTCTAATTGTATGTATAACATCTGAGCATTTAAGAGAACTTAAGAATGACTTTCAGAATGGATAATTAACAGACAAGATCTGTGACTTATCCTCTGATTTAATTGTTCTATTTGGTAATAGTTAGAAAGCTGCTGATATTAAATCTTTCTCGAATATTTTAATGCTTGACTTTTTTGTTCAATTCGTGTGTATATCATCAGTAACAATGACATGTTGTTTCTTTTTTTTCCTTTTCCAGAGAAAATCTTCTTATTGATTAACTTTTATACAGTCTTCTATATTGCCACTTGTCTTTTTACGAAATTAATTTATCATTTAATTTTTCCTTAATATTGTGCTGTTATTTTGCAGAGCTGTTAAATTTATTATCTGCAGTGCGTTGAACGATCGAAGACTCGAAGAATTCGTGACTGAAGTTGAAAAAAAATTTCGTACAAGCAAAAATAAAATTGGCAAGAAGTAGGTAAAATAAACCGAGTCAAGTTTTATATAATAGTAATTGAATTTATATACTTTCGAAAGAAGAAATTAATGAACATGAAAAATAATTGTTGCAGACAACATGTTCTTTTATTTAAATGGTACTTACACAAGTGAATAATATTCTGAAGAAGAAAGATAGCGCCTGGAAAATTTTGTGGATGGACTATGTCTTCTTCATTTTATATAATCGTCTCACGTTGATGATCATTTAATATCAGCTTTCTAACATAGCAATATATAAATATAAATAGTAATAATATAAATATTAATTTTATGATTTCGTAATTTACAATTAGCAGTTTCAAAAAATTTTTTATTTTTTTGTAAAAGATATGTTCCTCAGTGTCTAAAAATTCATATAAATCAAATATCATTACAATACATTACTTAGTGTCAAAGCTATACTACATAATATGACGATTCCTAGGTCCACATTTTCGCGACAAAGTAGCGCCGAGTTGCTGGTAGGTAAAGTCCGAAATAGCTCCAAGTGCAAAGGACTAATTATAATTTTAAAGAAGACTCTCAGATTATTTCACATTTTAACTTTAATTTTTGTGATTTTATATATATTTTAATAATAGCAAATACTGTCCCTGTATTTCATATTTCTGTACATAATTATACATACATTATTATACATAATTATACATACATTATTATATGTACTTTACTGATTTATTTAAATTTTTTGCTTTATTATTCATATTATTATTATTTTATCATTTTTAATTGACAGTGTGTTTGTAGGAAATTTATGCAGGTGTACTGGGTACCGTCCTATCATAGAGGCTTATAGAACCTTTACAGAAGAATGGGAAAAAATGCAATTAATGTCAAAAAGTAATGAAAAATCTTTAACAAATGGAGAATGTCCTATGGGAGAAAATTGTTGTAAAAAGATACCAATAGCAGAACCTACAGAAGTTTTTGATACGAAAGAATTCTGTCTGTATGATCCTTCTCAAGAAATTATATTTCCACCCAAGTTACATGTAAATTATTTATTCGATATTAATATCTTTTAAATTAATCGGTTTGAACACCCGATGTATGACTAACATCTCGTTTTCGTTTTAATAAATTAAATAAACTTTTTCTAGATTTCTAAGCACCTAGATGAAGAATACTTAATAATAAAAGGAAAAGATGTCACATGGTACAGACCAAAAACTCTTACTGAGTTATTGCGATTAAAAAATCAATATCCAAATGCAAAAATTGTTGTAGGAAACACAGAGATAGGTAAAATTTATTTACTTATTTAAAAGATTATTTAAATTTGTATATCTTTTTAATATAGTTGGAAAAATAAACTGAGTAAAGAAACTAAATTAATTGTACATACTTTCAGGGGTTGAAGTTAAATTCAAGTATTTATCTTATCCAGTTCTTATACAGCCTACTTTAATTAAAGAAATGTGCGTTATAGAAGAATATCCAAAATTACTGAATGTAGGTGCTAGTGTCACGCTTGTTGAGATGGAGAAAGCCTTACGAAATCAAATTGCCGTAAAACCTGGTAGATACTCCTATATTATATTTCAAATTTTGTATTGTAAGATATTTAGAGTGATAACTTTGTGGATATATTATAGATTATGTTTTATTATTACTACAGAATACCAAACAAGAATTTTTACTGAAATAATTAATATGCTTCATTGGTTTGCTGGAAAACAAATCAGAAATGTTGCTGTAAGTAATCTGGTTTATTATAATTTTTATATATACATTATATTAGCCTATTTATTGGTCTACTATAATATTTTTATTCTTCAAAATGATTTATAAATTTTTTGCTGTGAAATGTAACTTTTGAGCTAAGAAGCTTTTTTATTTTTCTATAGGCTGTTGGTGGAAATATAATGACAGGAAGTCCCATATCAGATCTAAATCCAATTTTTATGGCAGCTGGAATAAAACTGAATGTTTCGAGTATGAAGAATGGAGTCAGGCTTATTCCAATGGATCATACTTTTTTTAAGGGCTATAGACAAAATGTTGTTTCCCCAGAAGAGATTTTACTTTCAATTCAAATACCGTTTTCTGGAAAAGTACATAAAGTTTTGAAGATAACAAAACAATATTGTATTACTTATTAATAAATAGTTTACAGGACTATATTTTCTTATTTCGTAGAATCAATATTTTGTTGCCTATAAACAAGCAAGAAGGCGAGATGATGATATTGCTATCGTTAATATGGCATTAAATGTATTCTTTGAACCAGAAAGTGACATTGTTAGTCAAGCACATCTGGCTTTTGGTGGAATGGCTCCAACGACAGTTTTAGCTAGAAAAACTTGTGACATTATGGTTGGAAGGTATTTTATAAAATTATGCAATATTTATTTTTTAACTATATCTCTCATAAAGAAAATATTAATGTAGAATTGTTTTAGAAAATGGAACACAGATCTTCTAGAAACTGTTTACGATTCATTATTAAACGAACTAATTTTACCAGATAGTGTTCCAGGTGGAATGGTCAAGTATCGTAAATCTTTAACTTTAAGGTATATATATATATATTTATACTCCAATAATTTTTTCTTCAGGTCCTTGAAAGAGATGTTATTTGTATGCTTTTGACTTTTACAGCCTATTCTTTAAAGGATTTTTACACATAGCTAAAAAGCTTCAAGTATGTTTGCCAAAAGAAATTGAAAGTGCTGCAGAAGGATTCCACACTAAAGAACCAAGAAGTTCACAATATTATCAAGTGGTACCTGTTACTTAGTCTAATTTGACACATTGTTTTATACAATGTTTCTTGAAAGTATATAATTTTGTATATTAATATTTTGTGTATTTTGTGATAGGTTCCAAAGAATCAGGAGGTAAATGATTTCGTTGGAAGAACAGTTGTTCATGCCAGTGCATTTAAACAGGCAACAGGAGAAGCAATATATTGCGATGATATGCCAAAATTTTCTGACGAGCTTTATTTAGCTGTAGTTTTATCTACCAGAGCTCATGCAAAAATTTTGAAAATCGATGCAACTAAAGCATTGTCGTTAGAAGGAGTGGTTGCCTTTTATAGCGGGAAAGATTTACCTGAAAAGCAACGATTTTATGGTCCTATAGTTCAGGATGAACAAGTGTTTATTTCAGACAAAGTAAGAATTTTTGGAATGTTTAGAAAACAAAAGTTAATCTTTTATTCAGAGAAAATATATTTATATAGAAAGAATTTTGCATAACATATAATTCAATATAATTGAATTACAATTAATCTCAGAGTAAATAAAAAGTGAACATGTTCCTTAAGGTGACAAGTCATGGTCAAGTAATTGGAGCAGTCATAGCTGTTAATCAAGCTATTGCACAGAAGGCTGCCAGAATGGTTGAAGTCGAGTATGAAGATTTACAACCAGTGATCATTTCTATAGAGGTATAATAAAAGTACATAGCCAGAATATGTATCTTAAATTAATGTAAATTTTGAATTAATTTTTTATCTTAACGAATAAGTCTTGATGTTTTAAAGAAGTATTCTTAAATAATTGTAGGACGCTATTAAACATCGTTCCTTTTTCGAGCAAACACCAAAACGCATAAAAAAGGGAGATGTAGAAAAGGCTTTTACCGAATCGAAACATATTCTCGAAGGAGAAGTTCGAATAGGAGGGCAAGAGCATTTTTACCTCGAGACAAACGCAACTTTGGCAATTCCCAAGGAAGAGGACGAATTAGAAGTATATTGTTCAACACAACATCCTTCAGAGATTCAGAGATACATTTCAGATGTTTTAAATATTCAAGCTAATAAGGTTGTGGTTAAAGTGAAAAGATTAGGTGGTGGTTTTGGAGGAAAAGAGTCTCGTCCTGCGATACTTGCTTTACCAGTTGTTTTTGCTGCATACAAGTAATTATATTTACACGCAATAAAGTAATAAAACACAAAATGTGGCAAAACGAAGTTATCTTTAAATTGGATTAACAAGAGGATTTACATTATGATAATTTACCTTTACAGATTAAGAAAACCAGTACGCTGTATGTTTGATAGAGACGAAGATATTATGATAACTGGAGGAAGACATCCGTTTTTGTTAAAATATAAAGTTGGATTTGACGATAATGGTGCGATTAAAGGAACACAAGTTTATATTTACAACAACGCGGGTTACTCCCGCGATCTTTCTTCGTCAGTATGTTAATATGTATATTAATATTTCCAGAATATTTTATTTATAAAATGTTAGATTGTATTCATATATACATATATTTGTTAGGTTGTAGAACGTGCTATGTTTCATTTTGAAAATTCGTATAAAATACCAGCAGCTGATGTGTATGGTTTTATGTGTAAAACTAATATACCGTCGAATACAGCGTTCCGTGGTTTTGGAGGTCCACAAGGAATGTTTTTAGCCGAAACAATGATCAGACATATTGCAGAATATTTAACTAAAGATCCTACTGAGGTATGATCACAATTTAATACTATATATAAAAGCATACAATTTTGAATCACTAAATAAATAATCTTAACAGGTTGCAGAGTTAAATTTATACAAGGAAGGAGATACCACTCATTATAATCAAAAGCTTATTAATTGTACATTGCAACGTTGCTGGGAAGAGTGTATTTTTTCTTCAAATTACAATGAACGGCTTGTACAAGTTCAAAAGTATAACAGGTATGTATTTCTAAGTACTGTTTTAGTAAAATACTTTTTCTATGTTTCATTTTTATTTTATATTTCTCATTTAATTTATTTCCATTGTTCTTTTCTTTTTTGTATTTTATAATTTTCTTAAAAAATGCTATAGTTTTATTTATTATACAATCATGATTGTACTCTAAAGTTTCAATGATACAAAGTATTGACTCTAATAAATACTATTCAAATAGAGAAAACAGGTACAAGAAAAAGGGATTGGCAATAGTTCCAACCAAATTTGGTATTTCTTTCACTGCACTGTTTTTAAATCAAACAGGGGCACTTGTACATGTTTATACAGATGGTTCTGTATTAATTAGTCATGGTGGTGTTGAAATGGGACAAGGTTTACATACAAAAATGATACAAGTAAATTCTATTTATTTTTCTATTTTGATTTCACTTAAATTATCATTCTCATTTCTTATATACTTTTTACAAATTTAATAGTTTCTAATTATTTCATATTTAAATATTTTATTCATTTTTTTATTCATATTATTACTGACATTATTACGAGTAATGTGTATCATAATATATTATATGATATTTGTTTTCTACACACCACACTACAGTTCCTCCATTTTCTATTTAATATTTAGGTAGCAAGCAGATCACTGAAATTGAAACCAGATAAAATACATATAATGGAAACTGCTACCGATAAAGTACCAAATACGTCTCCTACAGCAGCTAGTGCTGCTTCAGATTTGAATGGTATGGCTATTATGGTACGTAAAAATGATTTGTTTTCTTTCAATTTATTTCCAACGTTTTTTGCTTATTTCTTCTATTCTTTTACTCTTATTTAAAACTTTGATATTATAATAATCTATTACTCATTACTTATAATCTATACACATACTTGCTTTTCCTCACTTAAATTTCGATCTTTGCAATACAAGTAATATAATATACTTGCAATTAAACAATGATTTTAAACGTTGTAAAAACATTTCAGTATGCTTGTAACGAAATTATGAAACGACTAAAACCAGTGATGGATAAGAACCCAAATGGAACATGGGAAGAGTGGATAAAAACAGCTTATTTGAAAAGAATTAGCCTTTCCGCTACTGGTTTTTATAAAACGCCTGGTATAGGATACTCATTCGAAACTAACACAGGAAATCCATTTAATTATTTTACATATGGTGTTGCGTGTTCTGAAGTAGAAATTGATTGCCTGACTGGAGACCATCAAGTAAATATATTTCAAGATACTTATAGATATCAAAAGAAAATTGTACATGTTAAAATGTACTTCAATATAACTATAAATTACTAATATCTAAATATTGATATTCGTATATAGGTATTGCAAACTGATATTGTAATGGATTTAGGAGAAAGCATAAATCCTGCAATCGACATAGGACAAATTGAAGGAGCTTTTGCTCAAGGATATGGTCTTCTTACGCTAGAAGAAATGGTATTTCTCAGATCTGGAGCCCTTGCTACTAGAGGTCCAGGTGCATATAAGCTACCTGGTTTTACAGATATTCCCGAAATATTTAATGTATCTTTATTGAAAGGTGCCTCAAATCCTCGTGCTGTCTACTCATCCAAGGTAATGTATTCTTAAGAGAAACCAAGAATTTGATTTATATTTATCATTTCTCATTTTTTATTGTTATTGTTACTGTTAAGGACGACAAGATATTGGTCGTTTTTCGAATTTCCCAAATTGTTGGCAATGTCCCAGCTGTTTAGCAGGTTTAGCTCGTCTTGTCTCTTTTTCTATTCTGTTATTCATCTTCAATGGCCTACCGTGGTCGGCAATTTCTGCTGTGGTCAATAACAGCGCTCCATTAACGGTATTTTCATTGTCTGCCCATCAAGGATTCGACGAAAATTATTTTTTCAAGTTTTACTGCCGTTGAACTTCAGTATCATCCTCGATGAAGATGATTTGGACCGCTGCATGTTTAGAATCTCAAATCCACTATGCTCGCAGAGTGATCAATTCAATTCCTGGATATTCGAGTCGAGTATTGTTATCCATAAACTAAGCGAATTCCTTCGTCGCGTTTGGCACTGAACTTTGCAACTTACTATTTCACTTAATCGCGATAATGGTTACACACGCTCATATCCGCATTCGCACTTGTTGTTAAAGTAATGTTTTATTATTATTATTTGTTCGTTTCGAATAATTATAGATTTCTAAACAATTACTGTTATTTTAGGCTGTAGGAGAACCACCACTCTTTTTAGCATCTTCTGTGTTCTTCGCAATAAGAGAAGCTATTAAATCTGCTCGTCAGGAATATGGTCTTAAAAATTACTTCCAATTAGACGCACCTGCAACTGCTGCCCGTATTCGACTAGCATGTGTTGATGAACTTACTTCAAAGGTGAATTATATGTTTTGTATAAAAACATTTGATATAAACTCATTGAGAATTTTGTACTTATAAGTTGTTTAATTTATACGGGAAAAACAATAATTTATATTTATATATTTCACGTTACAGATTGCAGAATCGGATGTACAACGTCAGTGGAATATTGTTCCATAGAAATATTTTGATGAACTAGGCTAACTAGAGAATAAATACTCTCAATTTTGTTACTGAATTTTATTACATTGTAAATGTAGAATAGGTAATAGTTTTAAAAGACTTGTTACACATAGAATGTACTAATTTTATTAATGTTAATAAAATTAATGAAATTACGTTTCATAGGCAATTTTTTATTTTACTAAAACCACGTAAAAAAACAAAACCAAAATCGCGATCGCAGCCATTATCTCGTATTATTTGTTATATAATTCGTAATTGTATCACATATAACAATGCAATTAGTAATTATATATCAAACAATACGATTGCCCAGGTCTCACCACGAGGAGGTGCTGCGAATGGAGACCCACCCTATCCGCATTCCATCCACCCTCCTTAACAAACTGTGAGTGGAACGGAATATACTTGTTTTGCAACTATAATTTACTACTAATATTTATGGAGCAGAAAATAATCAAAATCAAACGCGAAGTGTGCTTTGTTATATCTGCAATATCAATTAATATACCATTAAAAAAGAAAAAAGAAAGAAAAGCGAAAATTCCCGAAATTCGATACGCAACGCTAATAAATATAAATCTATGCACTCTTATTTAAACAATACGCAACACTAATAGCGAGAGGTTGCAGTGCAACCATTTAGGAAGTTGCCGATGAACGATCGGAGTTGTAGAGCTCTTATAGCCGTATCGTGTGATCCAGGAACAGTGTCCGACAAATACAGTCGGAGAGCATTTGGGCATTTCGTAAACGCAACTCCATTTAACAAAACGCGATCATTCGTTATCGCAACGCTAAAGGGAAAAATTAATAGAACTCGCGATGGAACAATATCGCAACGCTAACTCTTAAAGTGAATTTAAAGAAAATTACTATTTATTATATGAAAAAGCTACTTCTAATATTCTGATATTGTAACTTGAAATACTATAAAATTAATCTTGTGTGGCAGTTTGCCGGGCCTCTTCGGCTTATAGCCTCTTTTTTTCCACCGATCCACGATGTCAAACGATGTCCAACGGCGTCAAACGGTGTCAAACGATGTCCAACGGCGCCAAACGGCGTCAAACGGCGTCAAACGATGTTCAACAGTGTCAAACGATGTCCAACGGCGTCCAACGATGTCCAACGGCGTCAAACGATGCCCAACGGCGTCAAACGATGCCCAACGGCGTCAAATGATGTCCAACGATGTTCAACAGTGTCAAACGATGCCCAACGGCGTCAAACGGTGTCAAACGATGTCCAACGGCGTCAAACGATGTCCAACGGCGTCAAACGATGTCCAACGGCGTCAAACGATGTCCAACGGCGTCAAACGATGTCCAACGGCGTCAAACGATGTTCAACAGTGTCAAACGATGTTCAACAGTGTCAAACGATGTCCAACAGCTTCAAACGGTGTCAAACGATGTAAAACGGTGTCAAACGATGTCCAACGGTGTCAAACGATGTCCAACGGTGTCAAACGATGTCCAACGGTGTCAAACGATGTCCAACGGTGTCAAGCGGTCACCCATGTTGCAGTCCAGTCTAGGTCATCCAAAATTCTTTCAGCGCCTTTTAGTGACCTAAACTGGACTGGTGCGTAGTTCTCAGCTTGGCATCGTTTTCCAAAAATTGATCAGTTGATTAATCTTTGGAAAACGATGCCAATTACCAGGTCTCACCACGAGGAGGTGACTACGCACGAGACCCGCCCATGAGTTATTTAAGATTATGCATCGGTCTCGACATTCAACCTATTGGCAAGAATGTCGAGTTCTGACTCTACTCGATCATGGGCCTGCGTAAAGAGATAGTTATTTCGTAGCCTAACCGCGAAACACCTATCTCCTACGCAGCAGTTACACGAATCTTTACAAACGTAAAACAAATCTTACACGACGCAATATCTATCTCCCACACAACGCAACATGTATCTCACACACAACGATTACATCGATCGGTACAAACATCGTACAATAATTCGCAACCCTATCGGCAACATTCCGTATCAAAGATACATTTGTCTAACTTGGAACGAAAGAAAAGAAATGAGGCTACTATGGAAAAGGAACCTCAACAATCAGACGATGAAAGAAAAACCGCGGTTCGCCCGGAACGTACGTAATCACGATCTCTCGAAAGAACTAACAAACCTACGTGACGTACCGCCGTGCACCAGATAACCCTAAGATTCAGAGGAAGCGCAAGCATTGACCTTCGCTCGATTCCTGTCACGTCGTTTGGATCTTATCACGGTCGATGGCACTTACCGATGATACCAGTGTCCAGCAAATGGGCCTGCAATTTAACACACTCCAACTGAGCAGTTGAACCCGGGGAGGGACCGCTGAACAGGATTACAAAGGCAAGGCCCCAACTGAACAGTGGGGTCCACCCCCGCGAGTTCGAACAGAATTACGGAGGACATTAAACGCAGGTCCCCTGTCCAAGTACCGAAGTACCAACCGGACAGGATTGCGGACCTGCGACTCAATCGTCAACAGATTCACAGGTATCACCAGCGTGATGACAACGCCCGCGATTCGAGGCAAACAACGAGCAGTCGTCGAGTAGTCACCAAGACAAGAGGTATCCTTGGGCGACCTGCGAATCCAGAGATTTGTCCAGTGCACGTTGACCCGCACGCACCCGGCATACGCGCAGTACGTCACGCGACAGTTTGAAAGAACTGAGAGATCGCGAATCGATAAATCGCGGGTACAATTCTTCAAGTGTGGTAAGCGAGAAGATCAAGACAAATGTGATTTTTATTTTTCGTTCCAAGATGGATAAGTATCGTTGTACAGAATGAGCTCACAACGCACTTAACATAGGTATCTATCTTAAGATTATTTAAGGCTAGAACGCACGTATTTCACAGTATCCCTCGAAGACCCACGCTGTTCTACGGTGTCCAACGGTGTCCAACGGTGTTCAACGGTGTCCAATGGCGACCAAAGGTGTCCAACAGCGTCCAACGTTGTCCCACGGCATCCAACGTTGTCCAACGGCGTCCAACGACGTCCAACGGCGTCCAGCGGCGTCCAGCGGCGTCCCACGGCGTCCAACGGTGTCCCACGTTGCAGTCAAGTCTAGATCATTCTTTTGCCGGCTTTTGGAGATAAACACTGGACCAACGGCGCCCACGTTGCAGCCCAGTCCAGATCATCCAAAATTCTTTTGCTGGCTTGTGGAGATCCACACTGTACCAACGGTGTCCCATGGCGTCCAACGACGTCCAACGGCGTCCAACGTTGTTCCACGGCATCCAACGTTGTCCAACGGCGTCCAACGGTGTTCAACGGCGTCCAACGTTGTCCCACGGCGTCCATCTACGTCCCACGGCGTCCAACGTTGTTCCACGGCGTCCATCAACGTCCCACGGCGTCCAACGTTGTTCCACGGCGTCCATCAACGTCCCACGGCGTCCATCAACGTCCCACGGCGTCCATCAACGTCCCACGGCGTCCAACAACGTCCAACAGCGTCCAACGATGTTCAACGGTGTTCCACGGCGTCCAATGACGTTCAACGGTATCCCACGACGTCCAACGGCGTCCATCGGTGACTATCGGTTTCCATCGGTGACAGACGGCGTCCAACAACGACCCACAGCGTCCAACATCGTCCCACGGCGTCCAACGATGTTCAACGGTGTTCCACGGCGTCCAATGACGTTCAACGGTATCCCACGACGTCCAACGGCGTCCATCGGTGACTACCGGTTTCCATCGGTGACAGACGGCGTCCAACAACGACCCACAGCGTCCAACATCGTCCCACGGCGTCCAACATCGTTCCACGGCGTCCATCAACGTCCCACGGCGTCCAACAAAGTCCAACAGCGTCCAACGATGTTCAACGGTGTTCCACGGCGTCCAATGACGTCCAACGGTATCCCACGACGTCCAACGGCGTCCAACGGTATCCCACGACGTCCAACGGTGTCCCACGACGTCCAACGGTGTCCAACAACGTCCCACGGCGTCCAACAACGTCCCACGGTGTCCAACAACGTCCCACGACGTCCAACGGTGTCCCACGACGTCCAACGGTGTCCAACAACGTCCCACGGCGTCCAACAACGTCCCACGGCGTCCAACAACGTCCCACGGCGTCCAACAACGTCCCACGGCGTCCAACAACGTCCCACGGCGTCCAACAACGTCCCACGGCGTCCAACAACGTCCAACGATGTTCCACGGCATCCAACGTTGTCCAACGGCGTCCAACGGTGTCCAACGGCGTCCAACGTTGTCCAACGGCGTCCATCAACGTCCCACAGCGTCCAACGTTGTTCCACGGCGTCCATCAACGTCCCACGGCGTCCATCAACGTCCCACGGCGTCCATCAACGTCCCACGGCGTCCATCAACGTCCCACGGCGTCCAACAACGTCCAACAGCGTCCCACGATGTTCAACGGTGTTCCACGGCGTCCAATGACGTTCAACGGTATCCCACGACGTCCAACGGCGTCCATCGGTGACTATCGGTTTCCATCGGTGACAGACGGCGTCCAACAACGACCCACAGCGTCCAACATCGTCCCACGGCGTCCAACGATGTTCAACGGTGTTCCACGGCGTCCAATGACGTTCAACGGTATCCCACGACGTCCAACGACGTCCATCGGTGACTATCGGTTTCCATCGGTGACAGACGGCGTCCAACAACGACCCACAGCGTCCAACATCGTCCCACGGCGTCCAACATCGTCCCACGGCGTCCATCAACGTCCCACGGCGTCCATCAACGTCCCACGGCGTCCATCAACGTCCCACGGCTTCCATCAACGTCCCACGGCGTCCAACAACGTCCAACAGCGTCCAACGATGTTCAACGGTGTTCCACGGCATCCAATGACGTCCAACGGTATCCCACGACGTCCAACGGCGTCCATCGGTTTCCATCGGTTTCCATCGGTATCCCACGGCGTCCAACAACGTCCCACGGCGTGCAACGACGTCCAACGGCGTCCAGCGGCGTCCAGCGGCGTCCAACGTTGTTCCACGGCGTCCAACGGTGTCCCACGTTGCAGTCAAGTCTAGATCATTCTTTTGCCGGCTTTTGGAGATAAACACTGGACCAACGGCGCCCACGTTGCAGCCCAGTCCAGATCATCCAAAATTCTTTTGCTGGCTTGTGGAGATCCACACTGAACCAACGGTGTCCAACGGCGTCCAACGACGTCCAACGGCGTCCAACGACGTCCAACGGCGTCCAACGTTGTCCCACGGCGTCCATCAACGTCCCACGGCGTCCATCAACGTCCCACGGCGTCCATCAACGTCCCACGGCGTCCATCAACGTCCCACGGCGTCCAACGTTGTTCCACGGCGTCCATCAACGTCCCACGGCGTCCATCAACGTCCCACGGCGTCCATCAACGTCCCACGGCGTCCATCAACGTCCCACGGCGTCCATCAACGTCCCACGGCGTCCAACAACGTCCAACAGCGTCCAACGATGTTCAACGGTGTTCCACGGCGTCCAATGACGTTCAACGGTATCCCACGACGTCCAACGGCGTCCATCGGTGACTATCGGTTTCCATCGGTGACAGACGGCGTCCAACAACGACCCACAGCGTCCAACATCGTCCCACGGCGTCCAACGATGTTCAACGGTGTTCCACGGCGTCCAATGACGTTCAACGGTATCCCACGACGTCCAACGGCGTCCATCGGTGACTATCGGTTTCCATCGGTGACAGACGGCGTCCAACAACGACCCACAGCGTCCAACATCGTCCCACGGCGTCCAACATCGTCCCACGGCGTCCAACATCGTCTCACGGCGTCCAACATCGCCCCACGGCGTCCAACATCGCCCCACGGCGTCCAACGGCGTCCAACGATGTCCAACGGTGTCCCACGACGTCCAGCGGTGTCCCACGACGTCCAACGGTGTCCAACAACGTCCCACGGAGTCCAACAACGTCCCACGGCGTCCAACAACGTCCCACGGCGTCCAACAACGTCCCACGGCGTCCAACAACGTCCAACGATGTTCAACGGCGTCCAACGATGTTCAACGGCGTCCAACGGTGTCCAACGGTGTCCAACGATGTCCCACGTTGCAGTCCAGTCTAGATCATCCGAAATTCTTTTTGCGGCTTTTGGTGACCCGAACTGGACTGGTGCGTAGTTCTTAGCTTGGCATCGTTTTACAAAGATTAATCAACTGATCAATTTTTGGAAAACGATGCCAATTACCAGGTCTCACCACGAGGAGGTGACTACGCACGAGACCCGCCCATGAGTTATTTAAGATTATGCATTGGTCTCGACATTCAACCTATTGGCAAGAATGTCGAGTTCTGACTCTACTCGATCATGGGCCTGCGTAAAGAGATAGTTATTTCGTAGCCTAACCGCGAAATACCTATCTCCTACGCAGCAGTTACACGAATCTTTACAAACGTAAAACAAAGCTTACACGACGCAATATCTATCTCCCACACAACGCAACATGTATCTCACGCACAACGATTACATCGATCGGTACAAACATCGTACAATAATTCGCAACCCTATCGGCAACATTCCGTATCAAAGATACATTTGTCTAACTTGGAACGAAAGAAAAGAAATGAGGCTACTATGGAAAAGGAACCTCAACAATCAGACGATGAAAGAAAAACCGCGGTTCGCCCGGAACGTACGTAATCACGATCTCTCGAAAGAACTAACAAACCTACGTGACGTACCGCCGTGCACCAGATAACCCTAAGATTCAGAGGAAGCGCAAGCATTGACCTTCGCTCGATTCCTGTCACGTCGTTTGGATCTTATCACGGTCGATGGCACTTACCGATGATACCAGTGTCCAGCAAATGGGCCTGCAATTTAACACACTCCAACTGAGCAGTTGAACCCGGGGAGGGACCGCTGAACAGGATTACAAAGGCAAGGCCCCAACTGAACAGTGGGGTCCACCCCCGCGAGTTCGAACAGAATTACGGAGGACATTAAACGCAGGTCCCCTGTCCAAGTACCGAAGTACCAACCGGACAGGATTGCGGACCTGCGACTCAATCGTCAACAGATTCACAGGTATCACCAGCGTGATGACAACGCCCGCGATTCGAGGCAAACAACGAGCAGTCGTCGAGTAGTCACCAAGCAAGAGGTATCCTTGGGCGACCTGCGAATCCAGAGATTTGTCCAGTGCACGTTGACCCGCACGCACCCGGCATACGCGCAGTACGTCACGCGACAGTTTGAAAGAACTGAGAGATGGCGAATCGATAAATCGCGGGTACAATTCTTCAAGTGTGGTAAGCGAGAAGATCAAGGCAAATGTGATTTTTATTTTTCGTTCCAAGATGGATAAGTATCGTTGTACAGAATGAGCTCACAACGCACTTAACATAGGTATCTATCTTAAGATTATTTAAGGCTAGAACGCACGTACTTCACAGTATCCCTCGAAGACCCACGGTGTTCTACGGTGTCCAACGGTGTCCAACGGTGTTCAACGGTGTCCAATGGCGACCAAAGGTGTCCAACGGCGTCCAACGTTGTCCCACGGCATGCAACGTTGTCCAACGGCATCCAACGACGTCCAACGGCGTCCAGCGGCGTCCAGCGGCGTTCCACGGCGTCCAACGGTGTCCCACGTTGCAGTCAAGTCTAGATCATTCTTTTGCCGGCTTTTGGAGATAAACACTGGACCAACGGCGCCCACGTTGCAGCCCAGTCCAGATCATCCAAAATTCTTTTGCTGGCTTGTGGAGATCCACACTGAACCAACGGTGTCCCATGGCGTCCAACGACGTCCAACGGCGTCCAACGTTGTTCCACGGCATCCAACGTTGTCCAACGGCGTCCAACGGTGTCCAACGGCGTCCAACGGTGTCCAACGGCGTCCAACGTTGTCCCACGGCGTCCATCAACGTCCCACGGCGTCCAACGTTGTTCCACGGCGTCCATCAACGTCCCACGGCGTCCATCAACGTCCCACGGCGTCCAACAACGTCCAACAGCGTCCAACGATGTTCAACGGTGTTCCACGGCGTCCAATGACGTTCAACGGTATCCCACGACGTCCAACGGCGTCCATCGGTGACTATCAGTTTCCATCGGTGACAGACGGAGTCCAACAACGACCCACAGCGTCCAACATCGTCCCACGGCGTCCAACGATGTTCAACGGTGTTCCACGGCGTCCAATGACGTTCAACGGTATCCCACGACGTCCAACGGCGTCCATCGGTGACTATCGGTTTCCATCGGTGACAGACGGCGTCCAACAACGACCCACAGCGTCCAACATCGTCCCACGGCGTCCAACATCGTCCCACGGCGTCCATCAACGTCCCACGGCGTCCATCAACGTCCCACGGCGTCCATCAACGTCCCACGGCGTCCAACAACGTCCAACAGCGTCCAACGATGTTCAACGGTGTTCCACGGCGTCCAATGACGTCCAACGGTATCCCACGACGTCCAACGGCGTCCATCGGTTTCCATCGGTTTTCATCGGTATCCCACGGCGTCCAACAACGTCCCACGGCGTGCAACGACGTCCAACGGCGTCCAGCGGCGTCCAGCGGCGTCCAGCGGCGTCCAGCGGCGTCCAGCGGCGTCCAGCGGCGTCCAGCGGCGTCCAGCGGCGTCCAGCGGCGTCCAGCGGCGTCCAGCGGCGTCCAGCGGCGTCCAGCGGCGTCCAGCGGCGTCCAGCGGCGTCCAGCGGCGTCCAGCGGCGTCCAGCGGCGTCCCACGGCGTCCAACGGTGTCCCACGTTGCAGTCAAGTCTAGATCATTCTTTTGCCGGCTTTTGGAGATAAACACTGGACCAACGGCGCCCACGTTGCAGCCCAGTCCAGATCATCCAAAATTCTTTTGCTGGCTTGTGGAGATCCACACTGAACCAACGGTGTCCCATGGCGTCCAACGACGTCCAACGGCGTCCAACGTTGTTCCACGGCATCCAACGTTGTCCAACGGCGTCCAACGGCGTCCAACGTTGTCCCACGGCGTCCATCAACGTCCCACGGCGTCCAACGTTGTTCCACGGCGTCCATCAACGTCCCACGGCGTCCATCAACGACCCACGGCGTCCAACAACGTCCAACAGCGTCCAACGATGTTCAACGGTGTTCCACGGCGTCCAATGACGTTCAACGGTATCCCACGACGTCCAACGGCGTCCATCGGTGACTATCAGTTTCCATCGGTGACAGACGGCGTCCAACAACGACCCACAGCGTCCAACATCGTCCCACGGCGTCCAACGATGTTCAACGGTGTTCCACGGCGTCCAATGACGTTCAACGGTATCCCACGACGTCCAACGGCGTCCATCGGTGACTATCGGTTTCCATCGGTGACAGACGGCGTCCAACAACGACCCACAGCGTCCAACATCGTCCCACGGCGTCCAGCATCGTCCCACGGCGTCCATCAACGTCCCACGGCGTCCATCAACGTCCCACGGCGTCCATCAACGTCCCACGGCGTCCAACAACGTCCAACAGCGTCCAACGATGTTCAACGGTGTTCCACGGCGTCCAATGACGTCCAACGGTATCCCACGACGTCCAACGGCGTCCATCGGTTTCCATCGGTTTTCATCGGTATCCCACGGCGTCCAACAACGTCCCACGGCGTGCAACGACGTCCAACGGCGTCCAGCGGCGTCCAGCGGCGTCCAGCGGCGTCCAGCGGCGTCCAGCGGCGTCCAGCGGCGTCCAGCGGCGTCCAGCGGCGTCCCACGGCGTCCAACGGTGTCCCACGTTGCAGTCAAGTCTAGATCATTCTTTTGCCGGCTTTTGGAGATAAACACTGGACCAACGGCGCCCACGTTGCAGCCCAGTCCAGATCTTCCAAAATTCTTTTGCTGGCTTGTGGAGATCCACACTGAACCAACGGTGTCCCATGGCGTCCAACGACGTCCAACGGCGTCCAACGTTGTTCCACGGCATCCAACGTTGTCCAACGGCGTCCAACGGTGTCCAACGGCGTCCAACGTTGTCCCACGGCGTCCATCAACGTCCCACGGCGTCCAACGTTGTTCCACGGCGTCCATCAACGTCCCACGGCGTCCATCAACGACCCACGGCGTCCATCAACGTCCCACGGCGTCCATCAACGTCCCACGGCGTCCATCAACGTCCCACGGCGTCCATCAACGTCCCACGGCGTCCAACAACGTCCAACAGCGTCCAACGATGTTCAACGGTGTTCCACGGCGTCCAATGACGTTCAACGGTATCCCACGACGTCCAACGGCGTCCATCGGTGACTATCGGTCTCCATCGGTGACAGACGGCGTCCAACAACGACCCACAGCGTCCAACATCGTCCCACGGCGTCCAACATCGTCCCACAGCGTCCAACATCGTCCCACGGCGTCCAACATCGTCCCACGGCGTCCATCAACGTCCCACGGCGTCCATCAACGTCCCACGGCGTCCATCAACGTCCCACGGCGTCCATCAACGTCCCACGGCGTCCAACAACGTCCAACAGCGTCCAACGATGTTCAACGGTGTTCCACGGCGTCCAATGACGTCCAACGGTATCCCACGACGTCCAACGGCGTCCATCGGTTTCCATCGGTTTCCATCGGTATCCCACGGCGTCCAACAACGTCCCACGGCGTGCAACGACGTCCAACGGCGTCCAGCGGCGTCCAATGGTGTCCCACGACGTCCAACGGTGTCCAACAACGTCCCACGGCGTCCAACAACGTCCCACGGCGTCCAACAACGTCCAACGATGTTCAACGGCGTCCAACGATGTTCAACGGCGTCCAACGGTGTCCAACGGTGTCCAACGATGTCCCACGTTGCAGTCCAGTCTAGATCATCCGAAATTCTTTTTGCGGCTTTTGGTGACCCGAACTGGACTGGTGCGTAGTTCTTAGCTTGGCATCGTTTTACAAAGATTAATCAACTGATCAATTTTTGGAAAACGATGCCAATTACCAGGTCTCACCACGAGGAGGTGACTACGCACGAGACCCGCCCATGAGTTATTTAAGATTATGCATTGGTCTCGACATTCAACCTATTGGCAAGAATGTCGAGTTCTGACTCTACTCGATCATGGGCCTGCGTAAAGAGATAGTTATTTCGTAGCCTAACCGCGAAACACCTATCTCCTACGCAGCAGTTACACGAATCTTTACAAACGTAAAACAAAGCTTACACGACGCAATATCTATCTCCCACACAACGCAACATGTATCTCACGCACAACGATTACATCGATCGGTACAAACATCGTACAATAATTCGCAACCCTATCGGCAACATTCCGTATCAAAGATACATTTGTCTAACTTGGAACGAAAGAAAAGAAATGAGGCTACTATGGAAAAGGAACCTCAACAATCAGACGATGAAAGAAAAACCGCGGTTCGCCCGGAACGTACGTAATCACGATCTCTCGAAAGATCTAACAAACCTACGTGACGTACCGCCGTGCACCAGATAACCCTAAGATTCAGAGGAAGCGCAAGCATTGACCTTCGCTCGATTCCTGTCACGTCGTTTGGATCTTATCACGGTCGATGGCACTTACCGATGATACCAGTGTCCAGCAAATGGGCCTGCAATTTAACACACTCCAACTGAGCAGTTGAACCCGGGGAGGGACCGCTGAACAGGATTACAAAGGCAAGGCCCCAACTGAACAGTGGGGTCCACCCCCGCGAGTTCGAACAGAATTACGGAGGACATTAAACGCAGGTCCCCTGTCCAAGTACCGAAGTACCAACCGGACAGGATTGCGGACCTGCGACTCAATCGTCAACAGATTCACAGGTATCACCAGCGTGATGACAACGCCCGCGATTCGAGGCAAACAACGAGCAGTCGTCGAGTAGTCACCAAGACAAGAGGTATCCTTGGGCGACCTGCGAATCCAAAGAGTTGTCCAGTGCACGTTGACCCGCGCGTACCCGGAATACGCGCGAGCGAGTACGCCACGCGGCAGTTTGAAAGAACTGAGCGACCGTGAACCGATAAATCGCGGGAACAATTTCTCCAATGTGATAAGCGAGGGGATCGAGAGAGACGAGATTTATATTTTTCGTTCCAAGATGGATAAGTATCTTTGTACGGAATGAGCTTACAATGCACATAACATAGGTATCTATCTTATGATTAATTAAAGCTAAAACGCACGCATCCCACGGTGTCCCACGATGTCCCACGGTGTCCAACGTTGCCCCCGCGGGGGGGTCTTAGTCCAGTCTAGATCACCAAAATTATTTTGGATGATCAAGACCAGACTATATTCAAGTAGTTTTTAGCTTGATATCGTTTTTCAAATAATAATACTAATATTCAAAATAGTAGTTGGTGTATTATTATTTGGAAAACGGTACCAATTACCGGGACCCACCACGAGGAGGTAACTACGCTCGGGTCCCATTTACATAAACAATTTTTAAGCATTGGAAGCAGAGATGTAAAATTATTTTATAACAAAGAAGTAGCGTGTATTGAAATGTATTAATTAGAATGGCTGTAGTACGTGGATCTGCATAATCATGCTTGAATATTGAATTTACCATCGAAGAAACGAAACCATGCAAGGTACCAATTGTAGTGCATATGGATGAATGGTGAGTTGTCGCTGCCTTCGATTAAATTGCACTTGCATCCTTCATTCCACGAATACGGTGCTGTTTGCTTGGTTTTTAGCAGACATGGAAAATTACATTCCATCCATAGACACTCAATAGGTACACTCTGCGTTACTACTGGTTTTATATGAAATAGTGAAATGAGAAATTAAATACTTTAGAATTTAAAATTTAAAAATAATACTATATAGAAATACAATAGCACTTCAAGGACATGAAAGATTTCGTAAATATTAAATAAAACAAAATAAATCATTAATTTACTCACAACGAATTGATGGTATTCATTTAAATCAATGAATCAGAGTTGCTTCCAATTAGTGGTACAACTGTTATAAATTAAGATCATAATTACTTTGAATTAATGGGAGGATATGGTTATAAATTATTGGTATAATTGTTAAGAATTAATGGAGTAATTGTTTTAGATTAATGGCTTAAATGTTATAAATTAATGGCTTAAATATATAAAATAACAGTTTAAATGTTGTAAATTAATAAGTAAAATGTTGTAAATTAATAGTTTAAATGTTATAAATTAATAGCTTAAATGTTATAAATTAATAGCTTAAGTGTTGTAAATTAACGGTTTAGACGTTAGAAATTACTAGTTCAATGTTATTGTTAATATTTTTTGTTTATTTACCTTATATTTAAGTTCTTCTTCGATGTTCACTCTCCGACAGTTCAGGCGCAAAAGAGCTCGCGCGCGATTTCCGTGTTCCTTATATACTTTGACAAAGTGTCGAGATGTCAATCAAACGGTAACGGTAATTTCTTAATATTTATCGTAAATTGGCGCCATCAACAATTTAATACGATATCCATTTTTATCATTTTAATAGTTTCTACAAGCTAAGACTAATTTCACACTTCTTTGACACTAGTTTTCGACTATCAATTAGTTCGAACAAAAAGGAACAAAAAGCCTAACGGCAGTCGATGACATTACTGTGAAATAAGTTAAGGTATTAAATAATCAGACAGATAAAATTCATATTAAACGTTATATTATATTATCGATATTGGTTCATTTACTCGTGCTAATTACAAAATAAAATGCCCTTTTTTCTTGAATAACACCTACATCACTGCCCGATATTTAAAATTCTTATTTAATACTTACTTAAAAGTCAGGTACCTTTTTAATTCCTCTCAAGTTAAACGATTAAATTTACTCGTTATAGTTGTAACATAAAATGGCCCTTTTATCTTCAATAGCGCCTACATCGATGTACGTGATACAGTTATTAATTATGTAGCAAATAATACGAACTAATTGGCTGTAATCGCGGTTAGGTATTTCTTCGCAAAATAATCAAAGGATCTATTAGGCTATTAGCGAGAGACTTATTGATTCCTTGAAGAATGGTTTGATTGTTATAAATTAATGTTTTAAATGTTGTTAATTAATGTTCCCATTGCTATAAATTAATAGTTTAATTGTTATTAATTAGTTGCTTAAATGTTGTTAATTATTGGTTGGATTGTTATAAATTAATGGTATAACTGTTATTAAGTAATGGCTTAAATATTACAAATTAATGCTTTAATTGTTCTTAAGTAATGGTTTAAATGTTGTTAACGGTTTGATTGTTCTAAATTAGTGGCTTAAATGTTACAAATGAATAGCTTAAGGGTTATAAATTAATAACTTAAATGTTATGTTCTTGTTTCGCAACGCTAACTTACTATTAATATTTATGAAGCAGAAAATTTTCAAAATCAAACGCGAAGAGTGCTTCTTCTATATCTGCAGATCTGCAATTTCAATTAACCTACCATTTAAAAAAGGAAATTCTGAAAATTCCCGAAATTTGAGACGCAACGATAATAAATATAAATCTATGCACTCTTATTTAAACAATACGCAACACTAATAGCGAGAGATCGCAGTGCAACCATTTAAGAGGTCGCTGATGAACGATCAAATTTGTACAGCTCTTGCAGCTGTATCGTGTGATCCAGGAACAGTGTCCGACAAATGCAGTCGGAGGCTTTGGGCATTTTATAAACGCAACTCTACTTAACAAAACGCGATCATTCGTTGTCGCAACGCTAAAGGGAAAAATAAGTAGAACTCGCGAAGGAACAATATCGCAACGCTAACTCTTAAAGTGAATTTAGTGAAAATTACTATTTACTATATGAAAAAGCTACTTTAAATATTCTGGTATTGCTACTTGCAATACTGTAAAATTAATCTAATAGTAACATTTTTATAATCTAGTTTTGAACAATAGAAAATAGGAAAAATTCTAAAAATTGCCAAAGACAATCGCGATATCATAATACGCAACACTAAAGCAAACGCGATTATCATTTTATCGCAACTCTAATTCAAACCGTAATCATTTTCTCGCTACACTAATGAAAAGCCGCGATGTTATTTCGCAACTCTAATACAACCCGTAATTAATTTGTCGCAATACTAATAAGAAAAATCGCGATTTGCCCAATGGGACGATGGACCGATATATACATCGGTCAAAAAAGCAAAGACTACTACTACTACTACTACTACTACAAATACTAAAAGCGAGCATAGTGACAAAGTAGTAACAATAATGACTTCCCATGCTCTGGATGACCCAGAAGATGGTGAGCCATTAGTAGTTGCCCTCTTGAGTGACAGTTTGTCGGGTCTCTTCGGCTTATAGCCTCTTCTTTCTTCGGGCGCAATGCCCGCTGAAACTTAAATCTAAGCTCGAGTCTTCTAAATCGCAAACAAAAAAAAAAACTTATAAAATAAAAATATAAACCGCGGAAGCTGATTGAAGTGCACATGGACTGATCGTCGTCCGAGCGCACAGCAGTGATCGTTGCTCACTCGCACGTGCGTGCTCGAGCAATAAACGTTCGTTTCGAGCCCACTCGCGACCGCGACCGCGAAATTCGAAAAATCGAAAGGCAAAACCAGAGACAAGAGCATGCTCTACTCGTGCCAGTTTCACCGTCGATTTTTCAAATAAATTTCCAGAAACAGGTTGGTCACACGAAAATGTGCCTACCCGACCAGAGACTGTGCCAACCTGCCCGGCCCTACCTACTTATAATTAACAGACATACCAGAAAGTATACTACCTATCCTACCTAGCGCTATATTTAAAAATGGCAAAACAGGCACACCAACACACTCGCTCCACGGTTCTCACACAAACGCCCGGGCGCAAAGGACCTACGCTAGAGAGGACGTCCCGGGACGCCTCCGACACCCGAGCTTAGCAAACATGCACACTCTAAGGGTACGTACCTTTTTCCTGAAATCGACTGACGAAGGCTAGTGACCATTGCGTACAAACGTGATAAAACACGTCTACAGAAATTATGTTTTTTAAATGAATATAAGTAAACTTGGAATTATAATTGCAATTGATAGCAATATTATGAGTGCATATACACTTAATCGCGTGGATGATATTATCACAAATTGTGATTGTATCGAGACGTAAATTGAATCGATATATGTCTCGACATTTTTAATATTTGAGATTGTAACGAATGAGAAAAAGCGACGCAATTCCACGGCCTAATAACACACACACATAATGTGGAAATTACGTCGTGCACGATACACTAACACGTCGTCAGTCGCTGAGAAATTATTACATTACTTAATTCTAGATCATCGTGCCCAATGTCTTTCTCCCATTCAAGTAGCACCTGGGCACGTGAATGAGATCCTGACAATGGGCACGGAAAGGGTTAAACCTGAAAATCCTGATCTAAAAAGATGATTAGTTTGTCCAATTTTTATTTAACGGACTAACTTCCTTTGATTTTATATTTCATTACTTTGTTTCATATTGTAATAACTCTACTTTATTAATTTCATAAATAAGAACAAAATTTTAATATTGCTAAAAAGGTAACGTTAATTGAAAAAGACTGAGACTCAATCAAATGAAATAATTAATTCTAAATATATTACTAAGAAAGAAATAATCTCAGGCGATCTCTTTATCAAAGCACATACTCGAAAATGCAGAAGCAGTGTTCACAATTATTGCTTTGATTCAAAAATCTGCCTGTCGCGAAGTGTCTTCTTGCACGTAAAATATCACACATTCTTGTACGGAAAAAATGAATTTTAACTCATATTTTAAATTCTAGCCAAAGTGAAATAAACGAACGTGACTTAATATTGTCACGATCAATTCATTGTTTAAGATCAAGTATATCTATGTCATACAGGTATATTCGTGTAGATATTTGCCATTTGCAAATATTCATATGGAATATTAACATGCATATTTATAAATAACACGAATATATTCTCAAGTGTATATGTTTAACCTAATTATTAAAAAACTAATTATTATAATCGCGATGTGCAAGAAAACCTATCCTAAACTATTAAATTTGAAAAAAGAATGTTACTACTCACGGGTATAAAAAATACCCGCGGTCACTATGCTCGCAAATAATTCTACGTAATACAACCAGTCACCCGTGCCGATTCGGACCTTTCGTCCTACGACATGATTGAGTGACCGGAGGAACAGAAATGCATGCGACTCACCATTCGATGCGAAGAAACAGAGGACGCTACCCTGGATGCTGTGGTATATCAGCGAATATCATCAGGAAGACCAACACCAGGCTGGAACCGTTGAAAGTCCAATTAATTAATTAAATGTTTTAAATTAATGGCTTAAATGTTCTTAAATAATGGTTTAAATGTTATAAATTAATGGCTTAAATGTTATTAAATAATGGTTTAAATGTCGTCAATTAATAGTTTAAATGTTATAAATTAATTGGTTAAATGTTGTTAATTAATGGTTTAAATGTTGTTAGTTTATAGTCTAAATGTTATTGTTTAATAGTTTAAATGTTTTAAATTAATAGCTTAAATGTTGTTAAATATTGGTTTAAATGTTATAAATTAATGGCTTAAATGTTGTTAAATAATGGTTTAAATGTTTTAAATTAATAGCTTAAATATTGTTAGTTTATAGTTTCAATGTTATAAAATAATGGGTTAAATGTTGTTAATTAATGGCTTAAACGTTATAAAATAATAGTTTAAATGTTGATGATTAATGGTCTAAATGTCGTCAATTAATAGTTTAAATGTTATAAATTAATTGGTTAAATGTTGTTAATTAATGGTTTAAATGTTGTTAGTTTATAGTCTAAATGTTATTATTTAATAGTTTAAATGTTTTAAATTAATAGCTTAAATGTTGTTAAATATTGGTTTAAATGTTATAAATTAATGGCTTAAATGTTGTTAAATAATGGTTTAAATGTTTTAAATTAATAGCTTAAATATTGTTAGTTTATAGTTTCAATGTTATAAAATAATGGGTTAAATGTTGTTAATTAATGGCTTAACGTTATAAAATAATAGTTTAAATGTTGTTAATTAATGGCCTAAATGTCGTCAATTAATAGTTTAAATGTTATAAATTAATGGGATAAATGTCGTTAATTAATAGTTTAGTTGTTATAAATTAATGGCTTAAATGTTGTTAATTAGTGGTTTAAATGTTGTTAGTTTATAGTCTAAATGTTGTTATTTAATAGTTTAAAAGTTTTAAATTAATGAGTTAAATGTTGTTATTTAATAGTTTAATCGTTATAAATTGATTATTTAATTCCTAACAGTTCTTCTTCGTTCTTTACGTTCCGAGAGGTGTAGTGCAAATGAGCTCGCGCGCGAGAAGCGTGTTTATTATATACCACTGGCATGCACTTGACATTGCTCCGAAATGTCAATCGACTGGTAACGGATTTTTGATATCTTGAACATTGGTTTTTCCATTATAACATAATCGAATTTAATAATTTATAAATTTTTATTGTAAATTGACGCCTTCAACAATTTATTATAGTAATGCTTTTTATAATTTCGGACATTTTTACAAGTTAAAGCTAAATTTACGCTTCTGTGCTACTAGTTTTTGAATTAGAACTGTGCTAGCTTTTATCAAATGTCAGTTTATGATGTAAATAACTGTACTGTTATAGTGAAACGGTGTAACTATTATAAATCAATAGTATAATTGCAAAACATTAATGGAATAATTGTTTTAGATTAAAAATAGATTGTTATAAATGAATAGAGTAACTATTATAATCTAGCTATTAATAAGTAAATAAAAGTTCTGTTTCGATCTATACTGTACCGCAGATCAAAAGAATGAGCTCCCACGCGAATTGAATGTCCTTATGTATATATGGTATATATAATTTTTATACTGGTGCGTACTATTGGTAGACTTGACTAACAACGAGTTTGACTGGATTTGATTACCGTTGATTATGTTTGAATTAGGTTTATGGTCGGGGAAATAGAATTTTCTCTTAAAAAAGACTTTCACAATTTTTACTCTGGGTTCCTTATCCGACGAGGTATAGAAGGTAAATGTGTTCAGTGAATGTTGCGGGCAAACACTCCGAGAGGGCGGTTTATAGAGTGGACGATAAAGTTAACAGTCGGCATAGTAGAGAAGCGTGTCGGTACAGCTAGGCACGAAGCCTAACAAAGTATGTATATATGCATGTACGATAGACGAATGTATATGCAGTCCATGTATGTACTTATATATATACATACAAATCAAATCGAAAATAAGCCAGAATTAAAATTTATTATAGGATATTAATATATTATTAATAACATAAGTAATACTATATTACTGATAATAGTAAATTGTTACATTTTCTATTATTTTACTGAAGATATTTTGGCAGTTGATCATAAAAGATCTTAGAAGTATGTGTAAAAACACTATCGTTGTTAACACGATTCGTTAATTTTTAAATTATAATATAAACTTTGTGGTACATATGGCAAAGTATGAATATATTATACATGTATATAGGTTGTAAAAAGTAGTATAGAATATACAGAATTTTTGTTTGATTACGATAAAAATAATTTACAAAGTCAAATTCAAACGTTTAAACACAGATTTTTAAATATTTAAATATGCTATTTAAGCATGTGATATTTTTATTTTAACATACTGTAATATTTTACAAATTTTTGGATCTTACACAAATTTTATAAGAATAAAATTATGCAATAAGTATCTTTATTAAATATGTAATTTATTTAAATTCTGCAATATTCCCAAAGATAATCGAAATCTTGAAAGTTACTTCTTACATTTACTGATAAAGATATTGGTAATAAATTTGATGTTTTCTTATGACGTTCGTAAATTGTACGAAATACGTTATATATATATCTTATATTATATAATACTTAATAATGTAATTATAGGATGATTTAAATCAATAAATATATTTAAAAAATAATGATCCTATTGTTGTGAAGACAAATTTTACTCGTAAACATAAAATTACCTATGAAATTTTATTTACAACAAAAAGATGCCAAGAACTGTAATATAATATTTGACACATGATATCATCTTCTATGAAATAAATCAAGTAACATTAAAATGCAGGAAAATTGAAAGAATGAAAAGAGGCAAGTTTAACATTAGAAATGATATTTTCCTCTGATGATCGATTATCCATGATCTATTAATCCATTTCGACTTGATAACGATCTCAACACCACTCGATCAGACCTTCACGCTTTTCTGCTGCTTCACAATGTTTTCGATGAAGTGTCCTGATTATAAACATATTAATAAGACTACTATGTGAAAGAAGAATAATTTATGCATATTCATCCATACTATTACAGTCAATTTTCATATCTTTTTCTCTCTTGCTTCGAGCATTATATAATATAATAGTAGCTTCTATTTCTTTGTATCAAAATATAAATATTGCCTGAATATATATCTTTTATTAAAGTAATTAATAAATATATCGTACATAATGATTATGCAAGTTTCACTTCCTATACGTACGTATTTCCGAGTTAATACTATAACAAGGACTGCAAGGAACTCGTAATACACCTGTTGCAGGTGATTGCTATATGTTTACCATGTACAGAACAAGGATTTTATTCTATTGCATAGTGGTAACATTTGACATATAAAGAAGCTAAAAAGTTACAGGTGTTCTTTCTCGACAATAAGTCGCTTAATGGTTCCACAGCTTGAAAATCGTTTTCAATTAACATATTTTTATATTTATATGTATATTTCTAAATCCCTCAATCCTTATATTTATACTTAGTGATTCTGTTGTATGTGTTACATCAAATATAACATGAATTTTACAAGCAAAATTAAGCATTTCCAATAAAAATAAGCTTATCCTAATCAATATTCTAATTAGAGATTTCTTTATCACATTATCATATTTCACATCTAACTTCCTTTTCTTTTCTTTCTTATCTACATTTAAGTTTGTTTCAGTCATATGCTTTTCTGTTTATTAAAAATACATTATTGTTGTGATATATATAAAATAATAATCTAATCGAAGCATAAAGATAAAACTTAAAAAACATAATTGGCACGCCAAATAAAGATTATATAATATTTACTAATTAACTGGATCCGAATATATTCAATTTTGTATTATTTAATAGTATTTTAATATGATTCTATGAAAATGAAGTGTCCCATTGGAAAATAAGGGTATGTGTCAAGGGTATGTATTTTTCGTAGCCACTATAGATATGTATAATACCGATCTTAGTTATGTCAGTCCTATATGATGATTATTATCTCAATGTAACTAATATTTTGTCATATATTATGATTCTAAAACGTAATCTTAATTTTTTCCAGCAATTCCTTTATAATTGTTGAAATTTTCTAATTTCATTCCCGTTTCATCTACGATTCACTGAAAAAGCATCTATCGATTAAAAATTCCCATGTCGTGGAATTTATTTAAAATTATTGCCACAAAGAAAAATGATCGATATGGGCTAAAACAGCATTCGATGCAAATGTTGAATCTCGTACAAACGGGCACAATTCTATTGGAACCGAACCGAGGCGTGGTGGGGATAGCTGCCCGATACCAGAGGTCTGTTCGCTTTCAGTTCAGTTAGTGCGTGCTAGCGGCTCGTGTCGCGTGTTTTCACTTCACTTCTTCATCCATCGTCATCCTTGACACACGATCTGCCGCTTCGTTCTTCACACGCGTTTTCGTCCATGGTTCTTCCTGTACAATCTTCGAATTCCCCGTTGAATTATCACGGTGCGACGTCGATAAGTGTCAGGGAAGATTCTGTGGTTCTGGGCAATCGATATCGATCCTTGGAACACCGATCGCGGATCCAAAGGTAGGTTCGTTTCTATAGCAGGTGCTCGTCGAGAAACACGTGGACCAGTCGATCGTTCGATAATACCGGCTCTTTCTCTAATACGTCGTGTATATGCCTTATAGTAGTTTACAGAGATTCTTCTGTGATAGATTGACACGATAGAGAAGTTAACCTTAGACTATGATATTTATGCGTTTATAGGAAATCTGTAATCTTAAGCCTCTCGAATTAAATTAAGGATGCAGGAATGCACAGAATACATATAATATGCAAAAATATATAAAATATCTAAAGTACAGTTATATTGCAATATTCACATTAAATACATTGTAGGTTATAATATCAACTAAGAGATACAAATTTCTATTTAAAATCTATTTCTTTAGTTGCATTTACAAAATTACAAAATTGGAATTAAAACTTAAGCTAGAAATTTTAAAGTTCTGATGTGATTTTTATTTGAAAAGTCGAATGGTGTGAAAACTGCCATTGACGATAGAGTTCGCGGTTCCTTCCTGAGATTTTGGAGGGAGATGCTCCAATTGGTCGCCGGTAGCGTGAAAAGTCGCGATATTACTATCGATCAACTTCGATTATTCGAGTTACGTAGTATTGTTGCAAAATTGCGTTTTCGAGGTTTAATGGCCATTTTTATTACCGGGAAGTGTAACGTATTGAGTTGAAATTCGTGGAAAGGATCGTATGTAACGTATATTATTTGTTTGTTGACAATATCTTCGGTAATGAGTGAGATTTCATTGGCGGAATTTTTAAACAGTCGCGGTATCAGTTGAAGGAAACAAATGTAAAGTGTCGATAAACGGAGATTGAAAAAGTAAAAGCGTTCTACATGATATGATAATTTCTTTGCGTAGTAGGAGGTAAGTGGTGGATTGTTTCACACATTGAGCAACTCGATCGACGCGAATTATGTATGCAGTCGTATCAATGATTTTTAAGAATGGTTGTTAAAGTAAACGCACAAAAAAATGGTTAAATTCGAGGCTTCGTTATCACGACGAAACCTTATGTAATATTTATATTTTTCTTTATTTTTAATACACCACGCTAGGCTCAGACGATCATAAATTTTCTTCGTTCCATTGACATTGACAGTCAAAGAGTCGTATCGCTTTTGGCGCGCAAATTTAAGAGCGCGAATATTTGAATTTCTTTAGGTACGCTGTTACATATGTTAGTGTTTTTTTTCTCGACGTAGACTATTCTAAGACATTTTTACACTACATATGTATTACAGTTTATTGCTTGATATTTGTACGATTAAATCTTCGATAGCGAAAGTGGTTATTCTAGAAGGATGACAACTTTTTAGAAAATTCTTTTTCAAGAATCATAAAATATCACAGTTATTTTGGTAAATTCGGGAATTAATAAATATGTTGATTAGGTTATCTCTCTGAAAATAATCGTGTTTCTGTGATGAAACGCGCGAACAATAAGTTTTAGTTATTCTATTTTCGGAATATTAAAATTTTATATTTGCCGGTAACGAATTTTCTCTATGGAAAGATTCAGTTTCATTGCAAATAGACAGAAATGAAAGATAACATAGATAAATAAATGATCGATAAAAAATTAGGAAACTTGTATGTAACTTGCATTCGTATAACAGCGTTTTAAAGCAGCGATTTTTAATATACAAAAATTTCTCTTTCCGTTGCGAATTTTTTTCCACGTGTTTCTCAGCACACAACGTGAATATTACGATGAAATTGGCTTAGTCAATGTTTACGCAGCTCGATTCAACGTAGAAATCCGCAGAAATCCGCAGAAATTCTCATATAGTATTTAAGGCACAATGGAGAACATTTTTAAAGTGTTTCATTCAATATTTTGCATAACGTGTATCTAAGTCATTTCTTTAAACTCGATCTATTTCATTTCAGATTTCTTCCAACAAACTTATTCATTTAATATTCAATGTTTAATTTTTAACTCTCAGCTGATATTGTTAAGTCACAGGCGACTACGATAATTTTGATTAAATTTAGGTTTTTTTTTTAGAGATCTGTAGACAATTTAATTTGAAAATTATATTTTATGCATTTAATTTTAATTGTTATTACACGTCTTAAACGCTACTGGTCGTGTCTATGATATAAAATACCGAATATAAACTAAAATTAAATAATATAGCCGAAACTACCATAAATCACTGAAATAAGAATCAATTATCTATTATCTAATATCTAATATTTAATTTATTCATTGCCTTATCTACCAAGTTCGGTATCTATCGCCAGGTTCACGTTCTCTCGTTCGTTAGTATTTAAATCCCTTGGATTGGGTAATAGAATTTTTATCGCTGTATCATGCCTGCAAGATGTTAGAGACCAAGGTTGCCCGCGAATCGATCGATCTTATTTTCTCTTTTTTATTTAGACGCTTCGTGGTATCCCGAAAAAATAAGGGAGACATTCAACAAGATGGTTGGGTTAAGTCTGTTTTCGTTCGCGTTATTTTCGTGCTGGTATTCCTCGTGCGTACGATGTCTTTGTAAACTCTCATTTTCTTGTGTGTGCTTTTTTCTAAATTTCGCCAACGCCGCAAGTTGTCTGCCACGTTAAAGGAAAGGTCAATGATGATATACGAAACACGAGAGCCAGATAGCTATTTATCGCTCATTCAGTAAAATTTTACATGCACATCGTGACTCGAGAAACTCTGTTTCTTTGGTTTAGACAAATTTCGTCAGTAATTGAATTAAAGTTCAAATAAATAATCCTTTCTTTTTCTTTCGTCTTAATTTTATTTTTGATTTAGATTGGATTATATTTTATTATATTGCGAATGCTTCTATTCGGAATTTTTATTATTTCCTTAAATATTCGTAATTTTCTGCGTATATCGTAGTTGGAGGTTCGAATAATATTCGATAGAAAAATATGTTTCCGTCTTCAAACATAGTTCTGTTTAACGTAATATCTATAATTTTATTTTTCTTAGTTTCAGATATTTTTCTTATCAGAGTTTTCCTATTTTAATTCATTCAGATACACATACCGCTACTCTCCCAACATAGAAAGTTTGATAAAAAGTATATTGATTCGTATTAAAATATTACTTTCAGCTTTCTACTCTGCATTTTATGATTTTTGTGCAATCTCATTTAACAAGTATATCTGTCTCAAGTAATTCTTTCGGATAATGAAATACCTTTGACTTTTCATCAATTATCTATGGTAAAAAGCGCATTAATCTGTAGTAGAAACTTTTTAACCAGTTTTGTTCTAAATTAAACTTGTATTTATTTAAAGAGAAAAATGAATTACTTGCAGTTGCAAAATTGTACTCTTTTTGTTCCATGTACACTCTTCAAATAAGAGTCTAAGATATTTAAGAACCGAATGATTTTAACAGCATCCGGAGTTACCATATCGTCGAATTATTTATGAGAATTTAAATAAATTAATTGTAAAATAACTTCGGAAAGATAAGATTATTCGGCGCCAATTCTAACTTTTCGCTAATAGCGAAACAAACGTTTTATCAGATCCTCGTGTATCATAGGTTACACGAACTTTCTGAAAAGGTTACGCGAAGCAGAACGATATAATATCTCTGTTCACGAGTACAGAATTGCATCAAAATCACATAAATCTCTAATTTTCCCGTCGTCATTTAAAAAAGTCTTATCTACCTCCTGGCTAAAATATTAATTGCATAAATTAAAATTTATTTATATTCCAAAATGAAAAAACGATTACATAAAAATAAGATTCATTTTTTGTTTTCTTTTTCTGTGTCATGTAATGTTTTACATTTCTTATTAATTGCGATATTTTTCGACTGATGTCACGTTGCCGATATCAAAATTATTTAATCAATCAAATGATTAACGAATATATGAATACACGAATAACGCGGAAGATTTTTTCGTTTCTTTTCTTATTTTATTTCTGAATTCGAGCAATTTTGTATATTTTTTCAATACATCAATAACACAAGACTAATATCTATTTTGCCATACTTTAAACATTTTTAAATATCTTTTATAATCGCAGATCTTTTCAATTAATATCATGTTACCAGAAATATTTCTGGTCTACAAGTTTATATTCTTTTATTTGACTTCAACTCTATCGGTTAATATTTATTCGATCAAACACACGAAAGAAACCGAATAAAAGTAGAGGATATTCGCAAAATAGTAGGATTTCCATTCGTTTTTTACTTCATAATGAGCCATCTTCAGATAAATTTGTATACGCATTAAAAAAAAAAGTTGTTTCAAGAATTGGAAATTAATTATTTAAAAAGACAAAAACCATAGCTGATCCTGTCGTTTTACGAACAGGTTCGTTCCGTAAAAATCACTATTCCTCTTTCTCCGTCTCGTAAATTTTCTTTTCGTTTCGGCGACACTGCTTGTAAATTAGTTGCATTCTCATGCATGAACATCGAAGGCCGTAAATAAAGGTTAAACGAGCTTCGCGGCTTCTTATAATCGAGCACCGAACTTAATTAAAAATCGATAATAACAGGCGGAAGTTGGCCGCCGCGTTTTCAAAAGAGAAATCACGTGTCATTTTGTCACATTCCAGTTTCTTTATCTTTTTTCCTTGCACTCGATAAACAAGTTGTCAATGAGTAATCCTCCTGTTTCTCTGAAAATAGTTTCGATCGACTTTTACGGACGTTCGGATACTCTGGAAACTGTCTTCTTTTTAGTATTTAAAAGATATTCAAGAAAAATAAAATTATTTCCTTCATATCCACCAGAAGTGAATAAATTTTTACATTGAAACTCAAGTCCTATTATTGTAACGAAATTTAAGCTACAATTGTTGAACAATTATTGCTTCATTTACGTCCAAATCTCACTCTTTTTAAGACGTGGAAACGCAAATTTTACAAAATTTTCTTACGTTTCCTACTAAGATTTGCTGAATCTATCAAATGCAGGAATTTGGATAATGATACTTACATTAGGAGAATAAAAATTACCATTTCTTGGTTTCTCTACTTTCTTTACTCTTCGCATAGTCATATTCCCAAAATATTTATGAAGAAAAACTGCAAGTAGAATATTCGGTTAAAATTTTACTGAAATTGTTTCAGTAAGTTGGAAAAGTCACGAAATTCCGGACTGTTCTACAAGAATACAGACTACAAGTTAACAAGTCCTCTAATTTTCCCAGTACACAGTTTCACTAAGTAAATTATTCTCAAATTAAAGGAAGCTTCTATCTTATAAGTATAACGGATTGTTAATTAGATTTTCAACGAATACCATAAATGATACAAATTCGATTGGAAGAGTGTTGTGATTTATAACAGGAACTTTGATTAAAAAAGTACAATTTGTCCAGCGGTGATATTTATGAATGCCGATAAATTACATATAGGCGACTCAATTTTCTTGTAATTTGTTTCACGTCGAATGCAACGCCGTGTCCCGTGCTTCGAAAATTTTTTCTAAAACGAAGGATAACAAGTCTTTCACGTTCCCTTATAAGATCGATCGATAAAACATTATCTGCAATGATTATCTTCCGACCTGTTGGTCGCGTGAATTTATGCGCGGATGTTCTTAAGATAAACGGAAAAATATGCGAAGCATCGGCAAATAAATTCGGGATAAGCGTAGTTATTTTGAAACCAGCTTTGGTTTTCACCGTCCTTTAAACCCATCTCCACTTCCTGGTAATTCTTGATTGTTTTGCCTCTCATTCATTGCTGTTACTGCAATTCCAGTCTTCTCCCCAGACATTTATTTTCAGTTCGCAATATCCTACATACGCTAAGTCACGAAATTATTTCTTATATTGTTCACTTTACGAGCGATTAATGTTTATTTAGAACAAACAAATGCAATCTTTTCAACGGACATATATATCGATCTTTATTGAGAAACAGCAGTTTACTGTGTTGCGAATATTTTATTTATTGAAATTGTAGTTCAACTGCCGCTATATTTTCGTTGATCCGATAAGAGAAAATTTGATAGAATCGAAGGAAGATTTAAAAAAGGAGAAAATCGTCTATCAGAAAACTTAATTATGATTAATAATAATTTACGATTAATTTACGAATATGGAATGAAATTTTCGACGGTTAAACTTCACTTAATGTTTTTTTCTCCGTGTGTACGAGATATAAAAGTTGCGAAGTGCAAAAATGAGTTAACGTAAAATCTTGGAAAACGCAGCGGCGTGCGAATTCGATGCACTGTGTGCCGGTTCTCCGGTTCCTCAGGTTGGATCATGGTGTTTCGACACTACGCGACGAGAGAGGCCTTCGTAAGCAACGAGACCTACTCGTCCGAACGTCGCGATTTTGCATTCCGAAGCATTGCGAAGTAACGTGACACTCTGTCGCCGATCTAAGATCCGAACGTGTCCGTTCTGAATTCGTTAATATCATCTAGCAAGACGATTCGTGATCGGTGTTCCTTCTGTTCCTTCCTCTTCCTCCATTGCAAACGATCCTACAGCACTGTGCAAAAGTCTGACATCATTTGGATATGTTACAGGTTTTGCATGGTGTAATTTCACCTGAGTTCCATTTATTAGAATCCCATTTTTTTTATTAAATATATTTTAGTTATAATATAATATAATATAATATAATAGAATTTCGTTTAAAGAAATCTAAAGTCTGTTTGTTCGACTGAAATTTTAATTAGTTTAATTAAGTATTTTTAGTATATGAATATACACGTAATGTAATATAAATATATAAACATAATCCATATTGAAACAAAATTCTATTTGTTGTCTGACTAAATGAACTTCTGCCGGTTCAATCTACTTACGGTGATTTGCCAAGGTATTTCAACGTTTGCCATAGAAAACTGTTACGAATATGTCGTGTGTGTTACAAAGAATTTCTTAATATTTCACTGTTAGCGTAATGAGACCTAACTATTTTAATTATATCTCGTAATAGCTATACGTCGTATACGTAGACTATAATAAAATTTCAATCAAGGTGTTTACATAGAAGTTACAAGATACGTATCTCAATATGAATCATATTCGAATGAAAATGATTTTCTTATCTATCTAACTATTGTTTCAAATTACGAGGATAGGAGAAATGTATCCGTATATAATTTCAAAGTTATGGTAAACCGTAAGAGATTTATCATAAATGGACAACTGCATATTAATAATAAATAGTTGTTGATTAATTAGCAAAGAAATGTCCCTAGAATTAAAATTGAAATCGAAGTATAATTCACAGATCTTGATGACAGTTTAATCTGGCGCCAGGGTCAACGCACGATAAGGGAACAGTACGATATCTAAGAGAGCTTGTGTATTAAGGTCCAGACCGGTGTCTTGGCTATTTTTAAAGTTCCTCGCTACGGTAGTATGATGCGCGTTACTGTCTTTTTATGTATCCTTTTTCAGTTGAGAAAAAGATATACGTAATTGACATTGAAAACGATTACAAATAATTTCGTAATACGTGTCGTTAACGCCACCTCTTCAGTACCAAAAAATCTTCGAATCCAAGTTAATTATACGAATAATCATTTTTGGTAGCAAATAAAATTTATTGTCCTTATTTCCGTAATTTCGAACATATTTAAAATAATAATTTTTGTTAGTCCGTTCTGTGTAAATATTCAGCGATGTATAAAAATAGCACACTGACTGGATTAAATCATCCAGACGTAACTCCAGACGCAAAACTATGTAGACACATAAAGGAAAGGAAAAAATTTCTATTAATATTTATATGTTCAAATAATCTCTTCTTGTAACTATGCTTATGCCATTTCTTTGAAAAGACTCGAGGAAGTTTATTACCATCTTTAACGTTTTCTTTGAAAACATGTTATGAAATTAAAAATTATTAAAACTAAGTCAAGATTGTAATAAAAGAGATAGATAGATAGATAGATAGAGAGAGAGTTTATATGTTTTATATATTTATTTATTTATTTATTTATTTATTTATTTTGATATTGATAAATTAATTTTTCTTTAACAATTAGTTAAATATTCTTTTATCCTAATGTAGACACAACGATATATGCTTTATGTTACTGTCTTTTGCAATCACGGGATGTTTCGTCTTGTAACTGGACAGGATCGCCTTTTTGCATACTATTCGAGAAAATGTCGAACGGTGCCAGGTCAGAATTCCTCCAAGGTCAGACTGTTGGGCGCTTCTTTCAATTGAGAATGATCAAGAGGCGCAATGTCCATGGAAAATTTCGTATGCATCGAGATAAGTAGCTTGTAGCTAGCTGTAGAAATTCTCACGCACTTTTAATTATAAATAATACTATTGCCAATAAGTAACTCGAAGGTATTCAAATTGAAGATTATAGTGAAGATGCTCATTACGATAGGATTTAATAGGAAATAACGTATGACGATAGAATAAGAATAATAATTGTTAATTATAATGAAATTAAAATAAAATAATAATAGTTTAATGATAGTAATCCTTCCACTGTTACTAATATAATGATCTAATAACGATTTATTCATTAATAACGATCTAACAATAAGTTTGCATTTTTAATCAAGATATTTCCGTAGAAAAGGAAACGTAATTTTCTCCAAATTTCTTCATTGAATTTCCAAGAATCAACATCACGTGTTTGTCCAAAAAATCTTTGTCGTAAATTCGAAAGAAAATTATTTCCCTGAATTTTCCACTGGTTAGAAGTATTATTCTGGCCGTGTTTACTCCAGACAGCGGATCGCGAAAAACAGACGTGGCACGTTCGAATTTTATTCGTGGCGACGGCATGCGAATTGAAATTTAATGAACGCCTGTCGTTTGAGGAACATTGAATGATACTCGAGCGGATCGCGAAAAGAAAGCTCGTGGACCGCGCGTGTAAGATTTAAGTTGTGACGTGTGCGCGTGTTCGCGCGACGCCGATATTTATGAGACTCGCTTCACTCGCGAATTTGCCTAAGCGATTTTCTTATGCTTCGTTTAGAAATGGGCGTGCAAACAGCTATTATAAACGAGCGAGTCGTTTTCAATCTCAGTATTTGATGCTGCTACTATTACACGAACCATTAACATCTTCCTGAATCGAATTCTATTCGGGTTGAGAAAGAAATTTGTATTTTATCGATAAAATCAGTGGAATGCGGATTTTTATGCATTTATGGGGAATTGAAAGTTGCAAGAATGCACATAATGTGTAAAAGTAGGTAAAATATTTAAATTGTAGCGATTATCATAATATTTAGTAAGTAAAACAAACATCTACCTTGAGCCTTCTGTTTTTTTTTTTTTTTTTTTTTTTTTTTTAGTTGTGCTCGTGAAAATTTAAATTTGCATCATAAATTGTTCTAGAAAATTTATATGTACAGATATATTCGTGTGTTAAAAATTGGCCTATTAAAATACGAAAACATTGGAATTTTTTAAATCAAATAACGCAAGTTCTCGTATACAGTCGTCAGACTATTTAAAAGAAAAAAAAGAAAAAACGTTCATACATCGTGTAACATACAGGATTTTTATTATCTTGTAAAATAATTACACGCAATAAAATCCTCATATGCAAAGTGTCGATAATTCTCGATACACTGGCAATAATCGATGGAAGCTGATTAAGTCACAGTCATAAATCGAAGTTGTTAGTTGAATATTAATGAAGATCAGATATGTACAACTAATAATACATTCTATAAACGATTGCGATCGCTTCCAGACGAGTTTATAAAGGTAGAAACAATGTCTGTTATGCGGAACTTTGAAGAATAAACTTTGAAAGTGCAACGACTCGATACAAGTTGGCGCAAATTGCAGAAGCATCACGTTACAAACGGATAAGTGATTGACTGAAAATACCACAGGCATCAGATACATCCTCATAAATTCTCCCACCACATTCCTTTATGTAAATTCCAGTTAAGAGAATACGAATGGTATACGTTGGATGTGGCCAATCTTTGAATCGATAAGGAAACTATATTCGTCTCATATTTTCTACTAATTTTCATATCTTGTCAGAATCGATCGCGAATAGTAGGAACTTCAACAGCAATGAAAAGTCATCAATTTCATTTAAAGAAAAACACGTTTAAATTATAAGGGAAATTGAAAGGAAATTCTTAGTTATTAAATTGTTGGATTTTTTACTTAATTTCTGTGATATGTTGCGGATGATTTTCATTTTTACGTTATTGTTTTATGTCATTATCGTAGCGAGAGTTACATTAGGGAGAGATAGTATGATCTTTGGGTAATCCTTATTATAGTTCGAAGATATTTAGCTCTGTAAAATCGAGTTTCCTAGCTTTGAAATTTTTAAGCTGACGAATTTTCATTTCAGAATTACCAAAGTTTCCATTCTTCTTTCAAATTTCTCAATTTTTTAATTCTAAGATTCGAATTGTTCGACCTAGAAATATTTTAACTTTCGATCTTCCCTACTTTGCAGTTTCCCAACTCCGAGGAGTTCCATATTTCGAATTTCGAATTTCCCGAAATTCTCGCATTTTGCTTAATTTTATCTGCATTGCACGTGAAACTTGTCTACATCACTTGAAAACTATTTGAATAGTTTCAAGCTCACTCTACTTCCAGGATAATCATAATAATTTCTAACTAACCATAATACCATAAATAGACACGCGTTTACGTTCACCAACGTATCTTCTCCTCTTTTCTCCGATCCAAAATGCGAAAAAAATGTAAAAGACGATTATCCCGAAAAGCCATAAAATTAGCGTGAAACATTTCGCAAGTATAATATCCGATAGTAATCGACACGCGTGCACGCGTTCGCGAGAAACTAACTCGTGTGTCAGCACGTTAGCCAGCAGACAGAAATTCGCAGACAAAGATTGATCGATCGATGGATCGGACTAGGAAAGGTACGCGACAAGAATAGTTTGACCCAGACCTTAAGTGACTGGCGAGGTCAGCAGCCGACGTCGAGCGCCGCTTTTATATTTCACTCGGCGACGTCGTCGTCGTTCCTCTTGGCCGCAGACTCGGCACACCGCCTCTATAATGCTTCTCTCTAGCTTTCATTACCGTGGTGCGAGTTTATGTTGCTCGAAGATACCAGACTGTGGTCAACTACCTTTTACAAATATCTTGACATTTTGATCCATTTGTACGTAACAGTATTTAAATTTCACCGAAAGACTATGCAAATTAATGATGAATTAATAATAGAAAGTTACAGCAGACACACACGATAAAGCATATTTTCAATCTTTTTATCAGGGAACAATATTATGGTTCGTTTTACATATCGGATGTATGGGAATTTTTAAAATTTATTAAGACGTTAATTAATTCTATATTACCAAAATTCTTCTGTTTGCCCTGTTTTAGATAATCTTGTTCGGTTGTAAAATTAGATACATAATTTTCATATTTTTCTGATTATTTCGAAATCACCGGTAAAATGAAGTACCTTAACGTAAATTCTTTGTGGATCATTCACGAATTTCTCAACATTTTCGTTCTTTCTTGTTCTTCGATTTGTTTTCTTCGATTCATTTAATTTCTATTTTTCTTCTGAATTATTATACTGTTTTACCTTTAATTTCTGTAGTGCACTTTTTTTACGAACCGTTTCACTGCTTGATCTTCGATATGTTCATTTAATTAATAACTCAGAAATTGAATTAATTAAATAAGAGATGAAATAAAACTGCAGTCCCTGGAGGTTTGATAGTGGCGTATACCAGCTTTATTACCATATATTGTCTTTTAAAAACTAATTTAATCGCGTCTCGATACTCCACCGCACATAAATAATAAAATCATTGCAGTTTGATTTATCTGTAATTTTCCAATTGAAATAAATCTTATCAGATATATGCAAATGCCTTTTGTATACTTTTAAATGGTAGTGTAGTTAGCCACTATGTTGCACGCAGACCGCAAAAGTATACACTTTTCATTGCTTTTATACCGTTCGTTGTAATGTTCGATTTTCTACCACAGCAAAGGGAACTCTGTGGTCGGTTGGTTTACGAAGGTTCGTTAGAATCGCGTAGAATTGGCCTGAGTTAGAGGCACGACGAAAAGGTCCTTGAAGATTTAAGTTGGCGATTGTTAGGTCTGTCCACGGTTCGTCTTTGAATAATCCACTCTTGGATCCTTGATCGATGATGTTTTCTTTGAACGATAAATGCTAATGAATGCTCGCGAGATTTATTAATTCTCCGTGTGTACTGTGAAAACTTAAGTTTCATTGGAAGTTCGACTATTTTGTTTTTCAAGGTATTGTGTTTGCTAACGAGTAACATTACTTTCTAAGTATAGGTATTGAAGTACATACACACACACATATATATATATATATATATTGATACTTGCTTGATATTTTGCAATTTGGTGCATTAATTTATGTAGAATATAATTCAGAGTTTGTTAATTATATAAAACATAGATATAGCGATTAATGCGCGCGTTAATTTTCTCGAAACTATAACTCGCTTTTGATTCACATAATTTTATGGAACATCTTAATAATTGTAGTCAAACAATTCATCCTCGTTTATCACAATTTTCTGTCGAAATACGCCGATCGTTTAACTTATAAACAATTAAGTCTGCAAGATTCTCGAACGCTTTTTTAAATGCTTGTTCCTCGAAAATTTCACATTCTTTGTGAGTTTGTGATTTTTATGAGTATCTTCTTCTATGTGGATACGTTTAGTAAATCAAACGCTTCGTACGAAATACGATTCTTTCTTCTTCCACGAACAAAATTAGACTATAAAGTCATACGAAACATTAATCCATCACACTCTAGAATTCTAAAGTAATTTATCGCGACAAGCCTACAAATCCATCGACGAATACTAAAATCCTCGAGAAACAAAAACCAGACCGTTTTACAATTAAGCAGAGCCGAGCAGTAGATTTGGACAACCGTTCGATGAAACGCATGAAAGAAATCGTTGAGCGCTATTTATACCCCGTCTGACTTGGTCTAATTACCGATACTCGCTTCCGGTCGTCGACAGACCAAACTAAATCCTCGCTTAGCTTCCGATAGACTGCGAGAAGCCTAATTCAACTGCATGAAATAAACATCAAAGAAATGAAAAAAAAAAAACGAGATCTCATTTTCGAGTGAGAACTTTACAAGCGTATTAGATTAGATTTAAATTGAATATTCATATGAACAGTTAGAATTAGGAATTCCAATTCTCGAAATTTAGTTTTCAAGCCTCAAAATAAGAAAAATATTTGTAAATACCAAATACAATATTTTTTAATAAAATGTCTTTTTATTAATTTCTATATTTCACTCTGATAGTATCAAATTTTCGAAATCGTGCGAAACTACTATTAAACGATACGAAATATATTACAGTGAGATGTAATTAATGGGCATAGAAGTGTAACAATAAATGCAATGTTTTACAAATACTTTTCACAGCCACGTGTATATCATGAAAAGCTCAAACTTTTAATTCGTGTTGGTTGAAATCGGTGATTTGCCAGGGTAAGATCTTTGTTTCTCTGTTTCTCATTGCTTGATCCTTTTTTCTCTGCTCGCTTCTGCGATCCTCGTGGCTGCTCGCCGTAAATTAAAGCTCAAGGGCTACCACGTTTGAAACCGTACCGCCAATCGCGATTCAACGGAAAACGACCTCGTTCGCGCACCAAGTGAGAAATAATTTTGACGTTATTTTTACCAAACACTTTCTTGTGGTTTTGGAAGCTGAAAGAGGAACTAGAATTTTAGACTCCCGTCACGTGTTTGTAGATTCAAGTGAGGAAGTTATGGCAGCAGCATTATGCCGAATGGTGTTACGCCCGTTTGTGTGTTAATGCTGGTGATTACGTTACCCGAATGGTTAGGATGGTTATGTAGAGCGAATCACGGAAACGTCTCCATGTGATCGACGAGGAAAGTGTTTTAGAAAAAAACTTGCTTCCAGCAGACACATTTGAGCGAAGAAGTTTTATATCATTAGGTGTAGTAGAATGAGAAAGTAGAAGTTTTACTTGGTATATCCAGGTTTTATTTTTGTATCTCTAGACCTTCAAATTAATAAATTTTCCAACATTCCAATTCTCGAATTCTGTAAATTTTGGAATTTTCCAACTTTCGAATCCGCAAATTCTCGAATCTTGTAAGTTTTAGATTATCAAACTTTCGAAATTTGAACTTCTGTATATTCGATTCTTCATTATTCTAAATCTCAAATTCTTAGATTCTCAAATTTTCGTTTACTTGAGAATTTGTTGTCCCTCAGTTTTCGAATTTCCTAGCTTGAAATTTTCAACGTTCCAAATTTTCAACTGGCAAATTTTCTATTTTCGAGCTTTCCACGTCTAGAATTTATAATTCGCAAACTTTCTCTCGAATTTCGCAATGATCACGTACTTTGAAATTTCCGAATTTTCCATCTCTAGACTCTCTAGTTTATCAATTTCCAAGTTTTCTAGTCGTCCGCGTCTACAGTTTTCACATCTCGCACTTTCCAGCTCTTAAACGTAAAATCTCCCGATATTTCTAGTCTCCAAATTTTTCAAGAAATTCCCGAGCTTTCTCTCGGTTTCACCAAATCCTATTTCTCCGCGCGTTCTCTGTTCTCTCATATGCCACAGACCTCGAGCAAACAACAAAAATAACATTTTTCTTTCCACTTATATGATTTGCAGTTATTCCCTGTAATTTCGTACAATCAGAAATACGCATTCACGGCGTTAACTCGACACAGACAAAACGACAAATAATCTTTAATCCATTCCTCCTCGGTTTGATCGTCTGAAAGAGAGCTAAGAGAGGTGATTTTCAGCTCAATCAAGCGTGGCTTGAGTCAATTATTTCCGAATTAACGCGGCTGCTCGATCCAATCAGCGACGCGTCGATTAATCGCTGATCCTTCTCTCGCTTCCCTTCCTTTCTCGAAGATACGATCGGAAATTTATTTGCGCGGTGGTCTCCGTGTCGCGCGATAAGAAAACGACGCAGCGCGTCGTAAATGTTTAACGCGACACGAATCGGTTTCACGGTGATTCGCACGGTTAAATTGCCCGACACGGAGAAATCATCTCCTGTGCCGGTGACCTCATCATGGAAATCATTCTCGTCTTCACCATGTCCAGAAGATTTTCTTCTTTGTGCTTTTCTTTTGTTTCCCCTTTTATCCTCTAGTTAGTTAATCACCTGGCTTGCAATTTAACTGGCCATTGAACGAGCCGCTGCTTCGATGCTGCGATATCTATTGTCGAAGCAATATATATTTGTTAATTTTCCAGTTCAAGTAAAATAATATCGTGTATTACTTACTCGCAGAATAAGGAAGGTTAAAATAAATCGTAATCGTTTTTGTTTCATATAAATTGAAACAAATCTGTATAGTCAAATTGTTCAGTTTGGAAGAAATGGCAGAATTAACGATATTCATTATTATACAGTACATGTTGAAAATATTAAGTTGTAACATATGATCTGTCCGATGTTTTAACGAATTATATCGAGCAATGTAAAAATTTAACAAATTGGATATTTGACGTGTGACAACTCTACGGTGTATTATATTACAAATGAATTCTCTCCTTAAGAAATTTAACTACGCAAAGAACGAGTTACATCTCTTTCTCCCTAATAAACCTGTCTCAGCAGACACTTTAACGATGAAAAAACACACGCACACGTGTAACACAAAATTATCACCAGCGAAATCTAAAATCGTCACTCCTTCTGTTTTCAGCTCAGAATGAAACCGGAACTGCCCACGGACCCTCACTGACTGCGAGCCACCATAAAGCCGCGCTATCCATTGCATCAACCACTTCTCCGAGAGCTCCATCGGAAAAATTACCCCTTAGAGAAACCATCTCCTCCTCTACTATGCTCGTTTCTTAACGATCCGGAATTCGTTTCACCAGGTCATATGTCGAAGGCAAGGACGTGATCCTGGCGCGTAAACTAGCGAGGAAGTATCCGAGGAGGAAGATAACGACGTCGTGGTAGATAGCTGGCGGTGCACGGCGAATCGAAGATCGTCGAGCCTCTTAATGGGCATTCCGCGGTTGGATCCCGGTTGGATTTAGCCGGCTGGTTCTCCGCGAGGGAAAAACAGGATCGAAGAGAGGAGGAAGGCGAAACGAAGGGAAACCTTGAGATCACCGGCTGCGAGGAAGGACTCTATGGGCGCTCGAGGGTGGCGCAGAGTGGCGAATGACCTGGTGCCGCCGCGATAATCCCTCCTTTCTCCTCCGTCTTCGTCTTCACGTAGCTCGAAGCCACGAAAATGATCGACTGACTGCTCGACCGGCTGGCGTGTAACCGGACGGATCGGGCCAGGATCCTTTTTCTTACCTCTCTCTCTCTCTCTCTTTTTCTCCTTTCCTCCCTTTCCCTCCATTTCTCTCTCTGTCTCTCTGCCTCTCTCTGTCTCTTTCTCTCTCTCGCTTTGGTTCACTTCTTCTGACTCGGATCTTTCGGTGGTTAACGAGCCGAGGAATAGCGAATAATAAAGCAAGTTAAATGTGCCTGGTTGGCAGAGGAGCCGCAGATATGTCGCGGATCTCGAATCGCGCCTCGACCATCGTCGCGGTGATCAGCATCGTGCTTCTGGTGCTATTCCTGGTGATATTATGGACTGGTGTGCGCACAGTGAAACAAGAGACGATAGAGAGAAATGTACATGGAAGCCTCGATACTGTGGAAAAGACTTTGAGCTTCCTAGTGGAACGATCGAACGAGTCCTCTTCCTCTTCTTCGTCTTCTTCTTCTTCTTCGACCACTGTCAAGATCGTGTTCGATGACGAGAGCTTCAACAACGAAGGTAGGAGCTGTTTGTTTGCTTGGGTTACTCTGTTGTGTTAACTGGCATAGAGTATTTGATTGTAAAAGGGTCTTTATGTTTTTACGTTGATACATTACTATGAATCAGTTTATAAGTATGTTCGTTTCTTGCACTCGTAACGTTTACTATGAATAAATTTCTACAGATCCTCGGTCTGTTTATGTTTGCAAGGTTTACCATGGATTAATTTGTTAAGATTTCCGGTTTTTACCTTTGAAACGTATATTACCAACGATTATGGACTTCCGTTTTTTTACACTTGCAAGGTCTACTCGGAATCAGTTTTTTTCTTGTTGAACCTTCGTTTGTTTTTTTTTTCTGATCAAAAGGAAGTTTCATCGAGAAGCGATCTCTAGTTAGCAGGTTAACACAACTTACGCTATATTATTGTAGTCGATTAAAATGTTACATCTTTGATATCATTGTACATACATCTGATTATTCACATTTATCGACTAGAAAAAAGGAACGACAAAAAAATAATTACTCTGTAACAGTAAGTCCTTCACGCACGAAGGATTAAATATTCTAATATAACTTTTCTACTTGAAAACTGTCTTACATTTTATAAATAAGAATTCTTTTTACCGACGAGAAAAAATATTACAATCTCTTCCTGTTTACTTTAATTTCAAGAAATAGCAACAGATACAAATGAATAATTCGATGCTGGTATAATGTTACGATGTGTAATAAGAAGTAATTTATAAAGGGTTAATGTACTATCGCTAGAACGTTTACATTTCTTTCAATACGAAACATGTTACTAAATGAGTCATGTTCAGTTTTTACTGCGACGCTTGGGTACGATCGATCTTCGAAAGGTCAGTCGTTTTGCAATGGTGTGATTGATGAATGGCGTGTCACTTATGATGTGTGACAATTAATCTGTCTATAATATCGACAGAAATTTTTCTAGACGATAGGAAATATTATATTCATAAAGTAATAACGTGTTTGTGGAAATGATATAAATGTTCTGATAGATGTATGCACACACGTTAGGACTAATTTGAAAGTACCAAGTTAGAAGGTTATTTCTCTCACCGCTTCGTATTCACCACGTACAATTAAAAATAATTGTTAAAACGTTCCTCAGAAAATAACCGTCTATTTTGAAAACGACATTTATTGTAGAAAAATCTAATGGAACATACAGTACATAAATCAACGGTAGACGGATAACACCGTAACTCGCCAATAAGTATAAAACGAAGAAAATCCAATGGATTACGAAGTTTCATGTTGGAACAAGTTACACTTATTGACAGCCTATATATCAAAAGTCTAATAAAACATCCACGACATATAATATAACATATAACATTTCGATAGTAGATAATTAATAGACATAGCATTAGTGGACAGATAACACCGTGATTCATTAACGTACGTGAAACCAATTCCAAGAAACTGCCCGTAAGAAAATAGCAGTAAAATCTGTACGTAGCTATCGGTGACAAATTGGATACGGTCTGTACACGCTTGAGCGAGGATCGATGTCGGATCGAAGCGAGCCCGATGGACGTACGAGCACACCGGTGCAAGTCGTAATTCGACGTATCGTCACGCAGAAACGGCAGAGTTGTGAAAGATCCGTTAACACGTTTAGTCTCAGTCAAGGTGTGCAACAGAGGCTCTCAGGGAAAGCTAGAACGTCCAGACGTCCTTGTAAGGCCGCTGCTCCAAAGCACCCACACCTACACCAACACCCACACACGTGCTCGTATCCTCTCGTGCTGCGAGTATGAACCTTTATTCGCGTTAGCCGCTTGTACGTACTCATATTCCTACCCAACCTGCACCTACATCCTAAGTACTTACCGAGTCGCTTGGCTCGAATCTCGCTTGCTTCGTGCACCTGATGGTACTTCGGCGAATCGTGGTCAGCATTCCTGGTAGACCCATTGAAAAATCGCCAAAGAGATCAGGATCACCCGCCCCTCCCAGGTCACTCTATTAAAGAGCGATTTTCGAGATTCTTCCCCGCCTTTTCCTTTTTTTCTTTTCTTTTTTTTCCTCACTTTCGATGGCAAATATTCGAGGAATTATAGGCTTCGTAGAAGACAGAAGAGATTTTTATACGTGGAATTGTCTGATGATACGAGTTTGGAATTAATTGGATGTTGCAGATCGTGGCGAAGGAGATTTTTAACATTCTTTCTCGCGTGTTTTTATTTCATATTTTTACGTGACCGGCCGCGTTTCTAGGAACTGCGAGGTTTCCAGGCAAGTATTTTTGTACGTGGAATAGCCCGATGACGCGTGTTTCAAATGAATTGGAAGCTTTGATTTGTATTTGAGAAGAGTGATCAGGTAAGGTTCTTAATACTGATGGTTTAGGCTTTGCTGATGAGTTTGTAGCTGCAGGGGATAGAAGTTTGAGAATTCTTTTAGTAATTTCGTTATAGGAAGGCTACTTCTTGTTAAAATTTTCTACCTAATGCTTGTAACTGTAACCTACAGCGTGTACCTGTTTTCAAGTAACTATGAATTCCACCGATCCTTAAAAATTTACCGTACCAAAAGCAATCACGATAGATGGCATAGTTAAAAACGTACATACACATTACACTAGCACAGGTAAAGGAATGGAAGATCTTCGAAGAGGTTCTGTAACGAATGTACACGATCCAACGACGACTCTATCCCCATGTATAGACGCATAATTATTCCCGCGGGTTCGCCAGATAGCGGCAAGCAGCATAACGTTCGCCTACACCTTCATTGCCGATCGTTCCACCAGATCCCCGCGTATAACACTAATTTCGTGCAGTTTATTAGTTTCTCTGATGCCTGCTATCTCGCCGCATCTCTTCACCGAGTCTCGATCTAGGTCGGGTTCTCTACCCATCATTAACGAGCGCTAATTGCGCCGACCATGGATTATTTCGCGACCCTCTCGGTTTCCCCCTTGTCGATTTGTCTGTGTCGTTCTTCGACTTGATGCGTCTTCCTTCCTTTTCATCCTTTTCTTCTTCTTCTTCGTCTTCTTCCTTCTCGTCTTCTTCCTTCTCGTCTTCTGTATTCGTTCTTGGTCATTGGTTTCTTCGTTGGTAACGCCGCGTTCGCTTGATCTTCGATCGCGAACGATAACAGAGAATCGTAATTTACGCCCGTGAGATCGGTATCTCGCTTAATTGAAACGGAAATTAATGCCCGAGCGCGAAACGATCCGCGCCGAGGAGATTGCCCGACGCTTCTTTCGCATCTTGCTGCCGGGATCAAACGCGTGAAATTGTCCCTTCGGGATGAGTAACGAAAGGGCTCGTGTTAATTCGATAAACGAGCTGCGTCCAGGTATACAGGAAGTTTTGAACGACTTTACGTCACGAATTACCATGCAGTTAGTTTATTTTGTGAGAAGTTTTACTTTATTTACTTGGAAGTTATTTAAATAATATTTATCGTAAGGGCTAGAGCATCTTTTATCCAGTAATTTTACTAATTAATATTAGGTCATTCGTTTCTTTCGTTTTATAAGGAAACAATGCATGCACATTTTCCATTTTATATTATTTTGTTGAATTTTGTTCTATCAAAATAAAGATCACAACGTTCGACAGATTAGGTTTCATGTTTGTATAAAGACGCGTCGTTGTAAAAGGCGTGTCTGTAAAAGAAAGACACTTTTCGGACAACCTAATATTTTAATAGTAATTTTACTAATTGTAAGTATTCGCCGGATGGACAACGAATAACCGATAGTGAGATATATCGATATTTATAGAAACTTTTTAAGAACGTATTATTCCGATCGTAAACTAGACCAATAAGATTGAACTCTGACTATATGATTATACCAATATAATTTGGACCAATATTGGACCAATATGATTATAATATTTATGTCATACGCGTATGAATATGATTACGTATATCATGATTATGCTAGACGAGTCCCATCGTAGTGCTAACGAAATTTCAAGATGTTTCGTATATAACACACGTAATATATTCATAAGAGGATTCTATAAGTAACTGCGTATGTACGCTGGAAGAACTACGACTTTTCTTCTGAGGTGGCAAGAAATCACATGCCAGATGTATTTGGGCTCCTATAACCTGATTTGACGTCACGGGCTAGACGAACTTACAATCACAGCGATAACTCGGTAAGATAAGACCACGGATGTTTGAATATTTACGATGTAAGCGCGTCGCTTCCTACCTTTGCCTCAAGACGACGATTACATTACAACACGATAATCGAAAGGTATCATCTGGTGATAGAATCTTCGTGTGTCTGTTGAACATATTTCAAACAAGTTAAAAGTACAGAAAAGGGGAACAGGTACCGATAATCTTAAAATAAATAAAGAAGTTTCTATTTGATCTTTCGAGTCTACAACGTGAAATATCAGGAAGCTTCTTTTTTTTTTTTTTTAATAAAGATATTCTAGGATTTCTAAGGTTAAAGTTGGACCTATAAATAGCATACGTGCAATCGTTTTTCATAACTCGTCAGCATCGAAAGATTCGTGAAAATTCTCGTTTACATTTCAATTTTCATTTCCATTTACTCCGCTCGCAGCTATCGATCCTTCGCTGGTGTCTTGCTTTTAATTCGTCAGATAAGAGTTTAATGACTAGAGATAGCGGGACTCTGGCATGATATCTTTCCGGTACGATCTGAAAGCCGAGCGTTGACTCGTCGACTCTTGTATTTGCATATTCGTCGCTCTGGATTTATTTAAAGAAAGCACGTGCACGCAATGTGACGTAAGGGTAACGTAAAATTGGCCGGGAATCGCAACACGAGGGCGTGTTCAATGACTCTGTTTCCCTTCTTTTCTTTCTTTTTCTTTTTCTTTTGGTCGATACAGAAGTATTATGTGGTTTACTCAGAGTTTAGAGAGTCTTAAATTTGTTCATTCGTATAATCAAGGTAAGAAGAAATAGAAATTTCCATTCGTTTCATCGAGGATTTTGAAGACTCGTTAGGTTCAGAATTTTTGTTACGATGTTGCATTTTTATCCTAATTTAGTTACCATGATACAAGTATATCGATGGAAAATTTCAAATATAATTTGGAGTTTGTAACACTTGAGTTTAACAATTGTAAGAAATAATACAAATTTTCGCTCTTGTAAATTCGTAGCTGAAAAATTGAAGTACGTTCGATTCTTAAGTACATTAAACTCGACATTTTTAATATATCGTTACATTATATTTATATTTATTATCGTACTACGAGTATTCGTATCAATTCACATTTTTACGAACACGAATAAAAAAGATGCAAGCTAATTTGACGAAGCTGGATGAAATTTGTTTTACTCCCTAAATATTTACGTAACCATGTACTTTGGTCTTATCTCATACTTTCACATATCGTGTATATGTATTCTCTATGTTGGAATTTCTTATAAATCCATAGTCTATCTACCATAAGTATATATCACTTACAATATTTATGTACGACATAAGTATTATATATTTTTCTCTGAGTATGGTATTTCCTACGTATCTTACAGTTTATTGAAATGTAGAAATTTTTATTCTTCGAATAAGTCGAGGTTTAGAACAACTAGCTGGAAACTTACGATTGTGTATAGTATACTCTAGGTCCGTAATCTTACGATGTATCACTAAATCTAGTACCCAAGGTCTACACTTGTTAGATGGACAATTTTATCCAGTAGTCAAGGCTATGTCTTCGCGTTTGATCAATATATTCACTACCTGTAGATCTGCTAGTTTCGAGTCATTCATTATAGTCAATAACCAAGGATTTATACTGCCAGGTGAGTCAGTTGTATCGATAACCAGACATCTACAATTTGAGCTGAATCACCATGCACAGAAGCAAAGATCCACTTGGTCTTCAGTTAGCTATTATAGTCAATAAACAATTAGTTACAAATTTAGATATGTAGTTTGCGTGTTTTCTTTCGGTAAAATTATATGTATTCGTATAAACGCGATATAATCAAATAGTGATGCGAAGAAACATAGTTTTTAGTATAATCAATGGTTTTTGAAATTAAAATAAAAATGGAAAAGAAGCGTTAATGCGTTTACAATTAAAAAATTAAATTCTTTTTGTACGAACTCGTTCAATTTTTATTATTTTCATAGCCTTCGATTAGTATGTATCACGAACCTAAAAGGTTTCGCTCAAACTCTGTAAATTAATACAAGTGGTACATTAAATATAATTAATATTCGGAATTTCAAATTCTCGCCATTACACAAGTAATTATTTATCTATCGATTATTTAATATCGATTTCCAAATTTTTATCGATAACCACATTTAGCAATCGTTTATCTATTATTACGAATTAATAATTTCCTTCGTTAAATATGAAATTATCTTCTCAAATGGCCATTCACGTAACATTTTAAACAAGAAATGTTCTCATTAAATATATCATTGTCTTTCGAATACTCGTCAATCCAATATTCTAATTTTTAATACTCTAATTCTCTAGTTTTTATCTATCTATATAATAATCTATCTGATTAAACTTGCTACAATCATTTATTAATCGTATCACTGGCATTCTAAACCAAATATCGCATTATTAAATTCGAACCACATCGTCGATATTTTGATTCTCGAACACTTTTATCGTCAAATGAAAAAAATGAAAGACTTAGTATATCGCTAAATATACAATATTTCTCAGATGCACTTAAGTTTCCCCACCTAAAATTCTCTTATCGTTAAACGAACTGTCGTCGCGGTCGCGTCGTTACCGTCTCCAGATAATTAGCCACCTAAGTGCTGACGAAGAGTCAGTGCTTTCCAGCACAGTATGCCGTTGGTGTCTCCAGAATTATCTCTAGTGCTACGTGCAAGTTTTTGTGCATAATGCACTGCACATCAGCGCGTGTAAGCACGCTTGCACGAAGGCGTGTAACGTTGTAGGAACGTTCCTCGCTACACGTAGCCACGCGTGCATACTCAGCGTGTCGGATGGACCTTGCCTAGTAAGAAAATAGCTACGCGATTTTATGATAAATCGATGACTTTTCGTTTTTACTGGAAACGATACTGTAAACAGGCGTGAAAAATGGAGATTCTACCGATCTGTTCCGAACGAGATGACTATTTTAAAATAATACAACCAACGTAATCGCTTATATCGATATTGCCAAACACAAAATTAATTTTTCTTTACTGCCACTTTAGAAAAATTATTTGTCAACAGATTTGTATTATCTGATTTGTATTATCTGATTTGTATTATTCATAACCGGATTGTTTACAACTAGTTGATACAGATTTCAAAGCGATTCTAAAAATATTCTCTTGTCGAGTCATTTCAAAATCTTGTCCGATATGCAAATGAAGCAAACCATGAAAGGTAATTTGAATGGAACGCTTGATTACGAAACATTTAAATGGATTTCTTCGCTGCATAATAGCGAAATCTGTGGATCGTGTTGTTTTCTCGCTGGAATAGGAATCAAGTATCGCATCTCTCGTGATTTGATTAGCAAATTAGTTGGTCGGTTTACATCCTGCTGTCTAGGTCGATTCGAAGATTTTTACAGGGGATAAACTAAAACAGAATCTATGTGAAATATTTTGGAGTCGTTGATTAATATCTTGATATCTGTGGATTGAAGTTTACGATTTTCTTTGGATAAAATCGACATAGAAAGTGTTATGATAAAAGTAGCGTGTAGAAAGAAAGTGTTATGATAGAAAGCGTGTAGACCTATTTATTATAATAATTAATAATAATCAATGATTAAATGGATTTGGTTAAAATTCACATTTAGTTCAAGATTAATTAATATTTGAATATCGGTATTCTGTTGGTTGTGTAATAAACTTCGTACGTCAATAGCTGTGACACAAAACATGTCAAAGAATATTCTACGAGCTTCCGTAACTTCGCGTGATAAATGTCAATCGGTTGATTATTTAAAAAATGCTTTATTTTAAAGCGAACTAAAGGCACAGTTACTTGCTGGGCCAAATTACGAAAGTTAATCGGAAAAAACGAGACGACCACACGTGGCGAACGATGTCCTCGTGGACGATGTTGACGAGGGCGAACCACGCGAGAAGTGCGTACGTGACGTTTCGTATTTCTGCGGACGCTAGCTTATACGGATATCACATGTTTAACAGAGCACACCACCTTGTTCGACACTTTTTTTCCATCGCGTTAGCTTTTTTCTGTATGTTCGTTTCCCTTTGATTCGATTCAATTTCTACAAAAACAGGTCATCGGCAAGTAAACCAAGATAATATTTACGTAGAAGATTATGTGTGAAATTGTTAAATTATTAAGTTATAGCAAAAGGAGAAGTAAAATAATATATATCAACAGAATTGTACAAAATTAGAATTAATTATCAAATTATAAAATTATTCGTAATAGAAAGAAATTCGAAATAACATCAAGCTAGTAACAGTTCGAATAAAAAGTAATTCACGCGGAGTATTCCATATAGCAACGACGCTCTCGAAGAAAATTAAAAAGCAACTTTCAAAAAATCAAACAGTCTCAATTAACATCTCATCTTCTGAAAATACCTCGCTTATCCCTTTTTCCATACTTGGAGTAATTGCTTGTCTTCGTGATAAACCTCATCAAACAACACCTGTCCTCGAACACTGGTTTCCGTGAATGGACGTGGGAGAAAACGCGGGAAGAAGAAGAAGAAGAAAAAAAAAAAAGAAAGAAACGAAAGGAGAGATGTTGGAAAGTGAAGTAAATGCAAATGATTTGAGATATCTGAACGATGGTATTTACACGGGTAGACTGCATGGCGACGACCTCCAACCAAACCGGCCGATCTGCTTGGGATACAGTATATACGCATTTTTATGAACGAAGCCTCGCATGGCCCAACGTGATACGTTTCTTTTCGTGTTATTCGCCTCGAAGGCGTTTCACAATGACCCTGGAGGGAAAAATTATAACGCGATATTCGTGATGTGTACGCGATGTTAATCGTGTCGAAAACGATTAGTGGATTAGTGGATTTCTGATGAAAAGGCTGTTTTGTTTGACCGGTTGGAATTTACAATTCTCTCTGAAGGAAAAGCATTACGTAAACTGACGTAAAGTAAAATATTTTTGGGCTGTAGAAAATGGATGGGTCAGTAGATATATTGAAACTGTCTTAGTGTATTAATAACTTGTGTAAAAATAGAGAATAACTGAATGAGGAGTGGACGAATATTTGCAAAAAGTAAAGTAAAAAGGGAAAATAAATTTCTTGATATACCGCGATTTTATATATATATATATTTTTTTTTGTTTTTAATAATACACGTGAATATACAGTGGTTAAAAGTGTTTGAATACTTACCATAGAAATCTTGTACGTATATATTGTATGTGTTATATAAAATATTTTGAAATCTCATTAGGGCTGTAACGATATTGGTAAAATTTAAAAGCAATATGAAAATTCATATAAAAATTGCAAGATATTTACTGCGAATATATATTGAATAAAATATAAACATACAGCATGAATAAGCATCTTAAGCATACGATAAGTGTTTCGACTTTTACCTTTAAATATGGTGATCAGAGATATTTGACAAATTATCCATGATACTGATTATATTGGAAAGAGTACGAGCTACAATTTCTAGACAAAGCAGTGAAACCTGTACATATATGTATATCACTTTCATAATTAATAAGCCTCGTGAAACATAGAAAAATATTGAAAATTTTGCTCCTAATTCGATGAACAGAATCTGCGCAATAAAAAATTTCATCTTTCCATTAAAATCCAGATACAAAAGACGCTTGGTATCAACTTGTTCGAAGATCAATTCTATTCAAATTGTACGCAACTTTGCTGCACCCTCTATCGTTAAAAAATTTCTTACATAGAAAATACGAAATTTTTATTCTATTTTAATGTATACGATTTTTCGTCTTGATCGAATATTGTAATTATTTCTTTGCAATATTTAACATTTCTTCCTACGTAGCTAAAGCGATATGGAGACATAAAATATTGGAGGACCGCAACAAAGTTAATCCACTGTCCGAGCAAGAATATTCGAGGCAAGTGAGTTTTTGAAATTCTAATGCGTTTAATCATTGTCGAACGGAAAGTGGCGATTATCTCGATCGAAGTTGCCACATCGCCAGTAAACACGAGTTCGCAATCAACGAGGTAATTATTCGAGTCCACTTGGGCAGCCCTGCCGATCGGATCGAGTTCCATTCCTGGTTAACGTTGGACTATGCTCTCGCAATTAGACGTTTGCCTGTCCGGGACCTTGATTGTTATAATAGTGTGTGCATCGACTCATACGAAACGATTGCATACCATCGCCTCCCCTTATTCGTGCGTCAGAATTAATAAGTAATTGTTCGTTTGAACCCCAGCGAGCCTTTTCGTAGGTTTTTATTGCCTCCAAAAAGGGAACTCGCGTACCCAATGGAGTTTTAAATATAGGTATGTTTGTGGCTCTTGCGATTGTTTGAAAATTGACTCTAGGGTGGAGTGTTAGGGTTCGAGCGTGTCAATTATAGCTTAACGCGAATAGCGATGTCTTGAGTTCATATTGCGAGGATTTAACGTTGCAGTGACTCATAATTCGAAGTATAATTGGGACACAGCGAAGGGGGTGGGAAGAATGTAGGAGGTGGAACTTTAGAATGCAGTGACTTTTAAGTGTAACTTGGTAGAAATAAGAAGATTGGAAAGTTTTATTCCGTGCATATTCGTTATTTTTCTATGATATGAATTATAACCAGGGCAGAGTGTGTCCATTGTTTCTAACTTTATGTAAATTCTTAGACAGTGTCTGAATAATCAGTTTTTCAATTGTTGTTAATATAAGAATGTACCTAAAGTTAGACGAAATAGTTAGATGAAATTTTGAAACCAGTCATTCGACCAGGCCTGGTAAAGTTAGTATTAAATATAAAAGAATGGAGTGATGTTTTAAAGTATAATGGACTTTGTGTTGTTACATAATAGATTGTTGCAATAACGATATTCCAAGTTAACATCTTAAGAATTAAATTCTCCGACAACAAATAACTTTCAAACTAGGATACAGGGTATTAGAGTATCCTATAAACCTAAATAGTGGTGTCTGTAGTCGATATCGTGAAGATTCAATGCTCCAACGTCTCACAATTTAAACCTCTAATAGGCGATCGAGCAAATAAACAAGAAAATTAAAGTACATAAAGTTCCCTTCTCGCGATTAAATTTCTCCTTCGCTACAATTTACGAATTACTCGCCACGGTTGATACATGGCTCTCGGTCTCACGGATTCACCTAATCGCGAGCACCAGTCTCTGTCACCCAACAGCTCTCAGGATTTCAATTTTCCTCGCTGGAACGAGCACGGGACATGTTAAATATTCTCTAAGCGGCCTAACGAGTTTCTTAGATACTGGAAATTATTCGTCGCGTCGCGTGTTAACACGCATTGACCGATTCGCGATGAATTCACCGCCTACGCGCTTTGCTCTGCATACCGAGCGAATTAGAAGGAAATCGTCGATCGAGAGACGCATTAGAACAAGTACTGCAAATTAGAATCTTGATTTGTCTTGCGTGGCGTATATCTTAATTTTCGATCGATCGATAGATTTGGCAATTAGTCGCAAGTAAATGATTTTGGGATCTTGGAATACGGTGAATCATTAAATTAGATACTCGGTGAAACGTTGGAAAACTCGTATCGTCGATTCGTTAGAAGCGTGACATATTTAGAAAAGTGCTAATCTTGTGATATATAGAAAAATCGCTTTGAAAGCAGATCTTCTTTTTAGAAAATTAGATAAAATCACATAATTTTCTTTATATTATACACGTACATTATAGACAATACATATTGTGTTAGAGATCTTTGAAATGCACAGACTATTACTACAATCATAGAAGAAGAAAAATTAATTGTTAAATGATCGGATTCTGAGATCGATTTTTTAAAAAATGTACATTTCTTAATCGTGTTATTTCTGTAAAAAAAAAAAAGAAAATAATCAGCTTCCAATAATGTACACTTTTGCAACATTGTACATCTGGCAACAAGTAGTTGATTGGTTCTTCTATACAGAAAAGAAATACGATCCCCATAGACCAGTTGCTCTACCTTTTGTAGCTGAAGTCTCTTTATGTAGAACAAGTCGATCAAACGACTCGAGGATGGAACATGCGTATTGGTTTGATCGGCTTTTTTCATCGGGATCAAATCAATTGCCTGTCAGAGATGTGCGAATAGCGCCACTTGACGACGAACGTTGGTCATTGAATTACAAAACGCTTTTAAAGATGCACCCTTGAATGACGTTATAAAGTAACAAATTATCCTTTCTTCAGAAACAAAATATCAACTATTTTTTTTTCTTCATTTGGATTCGCTTATGAAATTAAAAAAGAACTAGTCATTACATCAATAAATTTCGTCATACCCTTTGAAACGAACATTATCTATTTTGTCTGTCTGTTGACTAACTCATAATTTTCTCAAGTTTCCAACGAAACAATAGTATCTGTATACTTGCTCAACGTAATAATTTATTTCATCGAATTCCATGTTTCTATGATCGACGATTTCCTCGATTTTCCAACGAAAGGAAACGATCAAACGAACAATCGTTCAAATTAATTCCATATTCCCGTGGTCGACACACTGAAAGATTACCACTTGAGAAATTCACTCGACGCCTACGTACTTCACACTCGAGAAAATCCCCACGCGATTTTCCAACAAAAGAATAACAAGCCAGCTGGCAATATCTGCGTGCTTCAGCTATGCAACCGCGAGAGAGCAACGGAAAAAAGAGAAAAAGAATAGCGCTTCAAAGGATCGCGACCTCGTACGCCTCTCCGTATCCGTGCACCCATTATCTAGCCTGTAGAAACGGCGCGCAGCTCTCAGCTGGCCGGAGAACAAAAAGAAGCTGAGAGAAAACGGACGAAGAGATCCCTTGGAAAGGAACGCGGCGAGACTTTCCTCCGTAAAAGGTAAGCGCATAATGAGAACGAGGATTGCGAAAGAAGCTCGGTTGACACGTTCCACGGTAATTTCGCGTTAGATACGACCGCGAGAAAAATTGTCGGACGTGGGTCAAGTATAATTGACGTGCCAGTGACATCGTGCGACGGTGATTACGCCATACGGCGATTCATAGCTACAGAGACTGTAGCGGATCGTCAATATTGAAATCTACGAGAATCGAAGGTAGAAAAAAAAAAGAAGAAAAAAGAAAGAGAAGAAAACAGGCAAAGAAGAAGAAGAATCGAAAAGGTCATCGTGAAACGACTCGTTCTGTTCTTCCACGCTTTTCTTTGCTACGGCTGCGTACACGTTAAGGGAGTATCCCGTCTTTATGGTGTGGATGGTTCGTTTGGAATGTTCTTTGCGTGAGCTCGTCGCATGTACGGTTGAATCGTATTCATACGGTCGTTAATATCGTCGACGACACGAGTTGGCTGTTCGAGCAGCGCAACCTTTGATCGCGTGTATGCTGATCCACGTGGTATGGTTGTTTGAAGTAATGTAAGAGGCTGCAGGGAGGAACCGGCAGTCCTGCGTATTATAACGTACTGGATCAAGTTCAGATTTATTTTTCCCATTCTTTATTTGTTTTCTGCAGCGTGCGGTGCATAGTTAGAAAGCAAATGAGACATTGTTTATCATTGCTATTATTGTCGTATTTTTATTGTATTCGAGTTTAGATGCGTTATTGAGTCAGGTTTGAGGACATTAGCCTTTTTTACGCATATTTTTTTCACGTAAGATAAATTGTTGATTTAATGGAATAATTGGAATAATTGTTTTTACAGATTTCTATTTGATTCTTTTTTTACGAGTGTGGGATGCATGCGATGGATATTGTGTGTTATAGATATTGTGTGTGGATGCATTATCGATTTACTGAGATGTAAGTTTGGAAGCACTAGCGTTTTGTTAAAGCCTTCTACCTTCGTTTGGTGTATTATAAATCATCAAGGATTCTTTTTACGAAAATGACACGAGTAGTTGGACAGAGAGAACGCGAGATTATTTATCTAATTATTACGTCTTTGCTCTATACATTATATTTGGATGTATTATTAAGTTTAAAAATTACGCACTGATAAACCAAGTGGTGTTAAATGATAGGAAAGCTAATCTTGTCAAGTAACCTTTTATTCAAATATTTTGCTGCAATCGGTAGAAATTATTTTGTTAGGTTTTTATTGGCGGTATTGGAAATTTTTGGAAGCCTTCGGATAATTTTTCGTAAAGAAAAGGAGAACTTTTTCCAACAGAAGGTAAAATAAAACTAGAATCGCGAGGCTCACAGGCGAATGACCGAAATCGAATTTGCAAAGCTAGGAATTCGAATGCCGATTAGACCACACGCGATATACGCACGCGATTCATGAGCTATGATATATTATGCATATCGCTTGTCAAAGGCTACATGCATCGGTACAAATCATTTATCAATCGTTATCGATCAAATCCGATCGAAGCTCTTATTCGAGTATAGTACTATCTATATCTCGATGGAATGAAGAACGGAATTCTGTTGGTAGGCATGCAATGTATCGAGATATCGTTGCTTCTGGTTTGTCTTTATTAGTTTTACCTTTCATTGTGTGCATTTTTTAGTATTATTATTAGTACCAGAATTACATAAAACAATCACATAGAACAATTTAAATTGTTCGATGACGTTAAAACATTTTTTCTAAGATATATATTCTGAAATATTTCGGGTGTTTCTTCGAATAAAATTGTAATTTTATTTATAGATCACGTGGTGCAAAGTGAACATTTTTTTCAGCATTAAATCTACGTTTTACAGACAAAATTATTTACGATCGGGGAAAACGATCAGGATTCTAAATTTATCTCTCTCAATTTTGCTATTTTCTGATCCTAGTGCTATATTTTCAAAGTATGTAGTTACTGGCAACAATACGATCAGGTTTAACAAAGTTGCTCGATTTTCGTCACGTACGAGACTTAAACTCACAATAAAGTGAAAATCGAGTGTAAACGAAACGTGAAAGCGCAAAAGCAAATCCTAACGGAAACAAAATGAGATCCGTGTGAAAATTTTCATTTTCCTTTTTTTCTTCTTCCTCTGAATTACTTATTGCGTCGCTTGCGAAGACTCCTCTTTTTTCAATTCGATAGTACAACATTTTTAACAATATTTCATTGTAACGATCTTTTAATAAATTCATCTCGTATTTTCTCTTATCCGCTCTTCTCTGTTTAATGATACTAAGATATCGAAATCCTTAATTTCTATTTCTCTCAAAATACTATTCTGAATCTACCTGCTTTGTCCAAAATATCAGGAATTTTCGATGAAAAAGAAACACTATGAAGTCGACACTGGTGTTGTGCTTTCAGTACTACAGAATGTGCCATCTTCTCTAAGAAAATTGCAAATTTTCGCAACTGAGCGGCATATGAAAACTACAAAGGGCTTGGGTTTTCAATAAATGCAGTGGAATATCGTCTCTCCAAAAGAATCGCGAATTTTTTAATATACAGTTTACATGGAATATGCAGCTGCGTTTTTTGATACCGTTGGGCATCCTATCTTTTTTTTTACAGAATCACAGATTTTCAAAGAAAGAAGGCAGGGTATAAAATTCATAAAAGAATCGCGTTTCTTCCAATATCGTTACATATTTTATCTTCTCCAAAAAAAATCTCAAATTTCAGAAGAATAAAATTAAAGTATGCAACTACATAAGTACGAGTTCACAAGGGGTTGCGTTCGATATAGAGGAATTTCGAGCAGTAGCTATCGGCTCGATCGGTTTCCTTATTGCACCAGGCCGGTTCCTAATAACTGTCACGGTGTAGCGTATAAATTACACGGGAGCTCCGTCAATCGAGCATGCGACCTATTAATAGGATCTCTTTATGCGTTCGAACGGCCGAGGGAATGACATGCACGCACGTGCGACTGCGGTGAAATTACATGCACGTTCTCATGCCTCTTCGGATTAGCGCGCGTTTCTACATCGACGTCTCGTGTCGCTTTTCGAATAGAAATCTGCCACACGGCTCCGATTGCTCTTGTGAATCACTGCCAGCTGGAACCGGTTGAATCTCTGTTGCGAAATCGGTGCAGGACACTATGTTTCAGATTTTGTAACTTTTTCGAATTATCATAGATACGAGAAATTTATAAACTTACAGTTTCTTGTTTTACTTCTGTCGTTCTTTTTTTTTTTATCACTAGATTGCTAATTTTTATCGTGGGTTAAATTTGTATGAATCTATTGAATATGTAAATAAGCAGAAACTTCATTCATTTTGTTAAGTAAAGTTTTGTAAAGCTTGTAACTATGCTTTGGATATTTTGTATACTTTTATTTATTATTCTGTACATTTTTTTAAGTTTCTCATAAACGCATATAAATCCACGGTCTATTTAACACGGACACAGAGATTTTGTTTGTCATAACGTACGTAGTATACGACATATTTTCTTTTCTTCTTACCAGATCGCTGCATAGATACAATATAAATTAGTATAGTAATATAGCTGCAATAAATCAGAAATTCCATTTTTTGCATTATTATTCTTTATCGATGAATTAGAAAGTTTAAATTAGAACATTAGATTACCATAATATTACACATTATGTTAATATATCATTTTTATTTGAAACGAAAGCAATTTGCTTTATTACAATGTACATGTGTAGGATATATAAAATGCATAAAAAAGTCTGCTCTATTGGCTATGTTTTACTCTGGAATGTAATGTAACGCGTTGATAAAGTATTATGGATAAAACGCAATCTATAAAATACGATATTTGTTATAATATTTATGTTATAATAATTTATGTTGATAAAATACATGTTTCTTGCATATTCAATAACAGCCAAGTATATCGAACTACTTACGATATATGTAGTAGAATCTCATTTTAATGGAGTTTTATAGTTTTGACTCGTGAATGTCCAATTTTATTCTTCCTTTATTTGCGCAGCTGGCGAAGACAAACAAGTTTCGATGTTTAATCAGCTACATTAATGATGCTTACCAAATATTATTCTCTAGTAGCCAAGTACTGTTCCTTAAGTGTCCATAGGCTAATTTTAGGGATCAGTAGCAATTTATCGAAATATAATTTTATCATAACAAATTATCGAGCGAATCGAACGAATAAAGATTGAACAAATTAACAGAGAAAGAGGGAAAAAAACAACTTGTGCAATGAAATAATATAAAATCGTACGATACTCTTTTAAACAGAAAAGATAACGCTTTATGGTAGTCGAATCGGTGAACTTCCCGCGAGGACAATCAATTTGCGCGATTCGTTTCGACACTTCCAACGATACTCGCAAAACTTGTCAAAATAAAAGATAATTTCGTCAAGTTCCATTGGAATTAACGTAAAATCGGCTGAGTGTTTGGTAATTAACGTCGTGTTTGTACTCGTGTGTAATTAGTTTCCTATGTGAGAATTTATTTTCATCGTGTCCATTTCATCGATTACAATTTATTATTAAAAACAATTACCTGATTATAGAATCGATTGATAAATCACGCTAACACCTTCCGGTCGAATTTTAGTAAATTAATCACGCGATATTTCGATATCGATCTTAAAAAATTGAATAACGAAGATAAAAACCGTAGAAGTGAATTTATTTTGCTCGTTAAAATTTGATCCGTCTGGGAACATTTATTATAACATCAATGGAGTCTTTCATTACACTCTGAACACGTTTCGTAGTAGATTCAAAAGTATCGCCATTCTCTGGTTATAAAAGAATTACAATACATGTTACTGACTTTCTATAATAGCGACTTGACCAATGTTACCGCAAGACTAAGAAATGTCCTCTAACAAGCATACCAATTGTCACTACTTAACAATTTATTCTCAAATCTAAAAATAAGCGTCTATCCGCTTTCTAATGATAAATCGCATCGGCATAATCGGCATCGTTTTTCGTTTAAACTTGTTTTCTTATTTCGTTACTAATTTGTTCGTAAATACGTAGCCGTTGACAGAGACAAATATTTGCCGATATTTTACCGTCGTTTTGCATTTCCTACATTCCACGGGACACACGCGAGAACGAGCACGATAATCAACCACGGTGCGTGTACACTGTACACGATACGCTCGTACACGAAATAACCCTCAACACAGCCAAGTAATTACGTAATCGGCCGCGTATCGTTTTTTAGATATCGCAACATCAAATCAACCACGATTATAATTTATAACCCGGCGTGTCCAAATGAATTACATTAACTCTCGATTTTACCTTTACGTAATACGTGGATTACACGAAGGCGTTAGGAACCCTAAGGCGATCGACGATCGAACTCGCACTTTGGTCTTCGTGAAAGCTTCAACTCTGTCATTCATCTTTTATACTCGGATTAATAGAGGGATAATAAGAAAGAAAAAGTCGGAGAAAAATACCGTGTACTTACTTTTATTGTTAGCGAGTAACGATCGAGTAATTGGATAATTAAATGGTAATAAGATGAAATCTGATTGAAGGCTCGAAGAAGATACTATTTTCCAGAGGTTTAACTCTCGTATTCATCTTCTGTATTGCGAATGATGCAAGGAACATATAAATATCTATTTTTCGTAAGCAACGATTAGTTATTTCTGTAATTGTATTTTTCATTCCTAATTGATTAATTAAGTGGTGATAAGACGAGGATTGGGTCGAGGACTCGAATTCATGAAAGATTTGACGGGGTCATTCGTCTTCCATCTCCGAGGATAATTTACTTTCGAAGAAGAAAAATATATAAAAATATAAAATTGTAGAAATATTCATTTACATCGAACAAACGTGATCACAGCCAAGATTTATATATACATATAGTTGCAGGAGAATGATCATTTTTTAATTTCACGAAGGAATTGTTTAGATTAATTCGTGTTTTGATATAAAATTTACTTGCAAAATTTTAACGTTAATTAAAATTTAAGTAACATTACGATAAAAAAGTTACTTTCTTTGGAAGGAAGTCCTGTTTTCAGTGACATTTGTACGCTTCTATTCTGTCTACATTTTAATTGAAGGGGGAGTACTTATTGTATTAACAGACGTAAAAAAGGAAATAAATAAAAAAAGAAAATAAAAAGATTTTAACTTTATTAAGCAAACATGATGTTGAACGATGCACGAGTCTTAATTGGGTGATTAAGCAGCAGCAAGGGGAAGTCTGGTTAAAGGTTTAAACGAACTTTCATCTTTTTTCCTTTTGCTTTTTCCTTCAGTGCACTATCAGCTTCAATTGAATGTTTGTTACGAATTTATTTTGTTTCAAATTCTTAAATGCCAAGGCTAATCGACCAACGAGAACAACTGGCCTGTCTTATCAAACGTGATTAACCCAACAAATGAATCGCTAATTTCAGGCCACTGACTGCGAACTTCTTCTTCACGTCGAAGAAAGACATTGTTTAATAAAGAAAGCCTGTTGATTTACAAGGAAACAAAGAGTTCCCTAGTAATCTATACTGACTCGTGCTTGGAGAATAATTTCGAAACATGAAACTATTAATTTATCGAGATGAATAGATTTTTTATTTGAGCATTTCGAGATCTATTTCAAAATTTCATTTATTTATCGCCATGATGAAATTCAATTATTGGGGTTAACACTATCAAAATGCAGTAATTGCCGTGATAATCTTAGTGCTTGTGGATAAGTTCGGTGACATTGCAAAATTTTCATCGTCAACGTCGTTTCGTCAACAGCTTTCCTATCGACGCTGTTTTCAGCAATGTATCCCTATCAGCGTTCAATATTTCAAACTTTAGTATCTTGCGCGAATCGAGGTTAATACTTTGCTTAAGCAATGAGATATTGTTTGCAAAATGATCTTGGATTTCGATCTGATATGAAAGAAAACTCGATATAAAGAATGCAAATAAATTGCAAAACAAGGCAAACAAACGATTCTCTTTCTGTCTTTGTAAGTCGATAAGAAAAAATCTCACAGATAATGGTTGCAGGTTTCTGATACATTGGGTCTTCTGGTGTCTTTATCATTATCTCATGAGATTATTAAACAAATTCTTACATAACTTTCCATTAATCTTTCATTTTCCATTACGTAATAACCAATTTCTTGCGAAATAGATGTATTTTTGTTCACTTTCTGATTTGAAGCGTATTTTTTATTTATATCGATAAACATTTGAATAACTAAAATACCACTGTATCCCTTCATTTAGAACTCGAACAAGATCGTTCCACGTTATTACGTATCGACTGTTGTTTATGCGAATGAAATTTAGTTCCAGCGCAATTATTTCGAGGAAATTGATTGAAATTTTGACGGATATACCGATATGATATTGCCACGGAGAATTTCTATTAAGAGTAATCGTTAAAATAACGTTATTTCAAATATCTTGTTAATGTTGTTTTATATTCAACAAAAGTAATCAGTATATCGTTGTTTTTCCCAAGATAACACGTGAATAATACACGGAAACGAGTGAAAGATGCATGAAAATTATACTTTTTATCGTATCGCGAAAAGCTGTTATAAATCGAGAACAAAAAATGCCACTTGCCTATCGTAATATATAAATCTCCGAAATTTGGTAATCGCGAACAAATTTTTATCGAAAAACTCGTCTGAAAATAGAACAAAAACCAAGCGTTTATCATAATATTTTCTAGAATACGTTATATTATATCGTTTCAGACAAATTCTAAGATATCGCGATGCCGGTAGCTACTTCCATAATTATTGATAAAATAATATAAAAAATAATGATAACCAGCAAACAAAAAATGAATCATCTCGCACATAATAACAAGTAAATTAACAAAATGGCGACGTTCTGAAGAAAACAAACATCTCGCTTAATGACAACTTTTTAATACGAAACGTGATTTCCAGTTTCCGACAAACGAAGACTCGGTCCGCGACGAAGAAACTCTGTTAATGCCGCGAATGATTTATCGATACAAGATGCTCGGACGCGTGGAAATAGCTGTCGATCCCCCTTCGCTATCTCCTCTGTACCACCGCCATTCGGTTTGTCATTTCTCCAGCTAAGTATGTCAAAACAATTATACGTATACCGGAGTTTATCGCGAAACCGGCGACCAACGATGCACGGACGAAGGTAAAGCAACGATTAGGGAGATATGTTAAGTGGAGCATCGGCGTTCTCAAGATCATTCGTCAATGTCGGATCCTTGGTGGACAAAGAGAATAAGAGGCACGGCCTCTTAACGACCAGTGGATCCTTGTTTTCTAATTAGACTCTGCTGGAGAGATTAGAGAACGTTACGAGAAATACTTGCACGTGGCGTTGTTTCTTTAGCATTTGGAAGTCTTTCGATGATTTATGGCACGGACGATTGAATTAGTAATCAGTAACTGTACGTATAGTCTCGTTTTCGTGGGAGGGCTTTGATGGATTAAATCGAACGAAGATCAGGATTGTAGGTAGAACAGATACGATTATGTTGCACTTGAAACGGAAGACTGCGATCTGGGAAGTAGTTTCTGTTGACATTGGTGTTTTGATCAAATTAATCGGGTCACGATAAAAGCCTGAGGGGTCTTTTTTTAGGTAAAATTCTTCCTCGCTTTGATTTAAAAGGATTTCGTTGGAGAGAAGAAGGTGGGTGGACAAAGAAAATTATAGGTATCTTTTCTACTCGTGCGTTGATCAAAATTCCTCTATTTAACAGATAATCTAAGACTGTTATACGGTATCGTACACCTAAATTCCTGTGACAGAGGAACGCATGGAATTTATAAAAATTTATTCTGCGTTAAAATTCTTCGCCCTCGCAATGTTATCGTAAAATCGCGAAAAATGAATACCAATGAACAGGCAAAAAGTAAATGGCGGCCTATTAGATTCGATCTTAATCTAAATCAAAATTAGATGCGATGTAAATTATCCAATCTACGTTTTTCTCTGCCTCTTAACTTATAACCGTGCATTGTAATTATTATTCCAATTATCGGTGCATGGGCCGTTCTTCTCGACTAATTAGACAGATTCTGTCATTAATCGCAATTAAACGATACGTAAACTCGATCTGCGATTATTAGCCGCGAGGACACGGCGAACAGGCTGTCGATAAATCAGTCGTCAGGTCTTTCAGTCTCGTAAATTATACTGATTAAACGACAATCGATTGGTCACAAGCCTGTTGATCGATTCATTTCGTCGCGGTTGAAAGATCCTGTGGATACATGATTGGCGGTCTCCTTTGCGTTCGTGAATTTCTGCACGCGTTCAGCCTTGAAACGATTAGATACGTTCAATAGCTATGAAAAGATTCGCTTTTTTTAATTGTCGTGGGTGAACGAGTGTATCCGAGGCATGAAACGGCGTGATTAAAGACACGTTGTGAGGAACGACGAGATTCGAAGTTATTAAAAGCTTGCGCGACCGATAATATTAAAAAAGCAAAAAAAAAAAAAAAATCGATTAAAATATGCTCATTTTGCTTTTTAAATAATTCGGTCGAATCTGATCTATTTACGTGTCTCATATATTCGTTCGGTAGTTTATTCCAGGTGGAAAAATGGCTATTGTCAGAAATATTTTTTGGTGTTGTATAGATTCTAAATATTTACCGTTATGATGCAACGAATCTATTGGGTTTTACCGTTCCAGAATGTAGAACTCTAGTATGTTATATAATTTCGAAGCTTCAAGGTTTGAAAATCCTGCAACTCTGAGATTTTACAGCTCTACAATTTTAAACATTTTAAAGCGATAGGCATCGAATATCATAATAGATGTCAATATCTGCTGGCACAAAGTATATACGATTCTTAATGAGACGTAACATACAGTGGAATCTTTTCTCAACAATAGCATCGTAGTATATAAATTACTCAACGCCTGCGTTCGGAACAAAAATACTTGTATAAGCGTCTAGCACGTAAATCAAACTCCACAAATACTCCCCCACCTACAGCTAAAGAAAACAAATCCATACACCATCCTGCAGCTTCCCTAGATTTTTTAAAAACGGACTACCTTATCCCCGAGCCTATTTCCATGTCCAAAAAGGTACCCTACACGAACTACGGCCAAACGGTTCTTTTAATCAACGATAAATTTCACGTTCGAAGCCTCGAGTCCATAAACCTTCTCCCAAATATACCGTCGTATTCTAATACCTTGGGAACTCATCTTCGCTGGTCCATGAAACCAATAAAGTCGAGCCACCCAGCTGGAGACATTCCGGTTAGGACCATGAGAGAGTTTCGATAGCCCAAGTATACGAGTGATCGTAAACATAGAATCCACGACACGTGCGATCTTTGTACCGTGGAATTTAGCTGATGGAGAATTAGCCGGCAGAGAATGTGATATATCGACTGTGGATTTTTATGCGTTCGTGTGGTAGATGCAATTAGACGCGTAATATGTACGTAATACGCAAGGATATATAGAACGCGTGGATTATGATGCTCGTAATAATACTTTGTGCGCGAATTATTGAGTTGGTACCTAAGTGATTGCGGATTTTGTCATTAGGTGGTAATTTAGTTGCCAACACAATAATTCTCCACTTAGATTTCGTTTTTATAATTATCTTCATAGAAGTATAAATTTGTACGTTATTTAATAATTCAATGATACATGAACGCATTATGAATGATGATAGAAAGAAGTTTGGTAATTGAGGAGTTAGAATGGCAAACTATGCGAGTATGAAAAAAGCAGAGAATTTTGTGGTAGGGAAGAATGTAGATTCTATGCAGAAATGGAGGAATTTGATTAAAAATAAAAATGAAAAATGAAATCGGTCTCTGTTTGAGGAATTGATACCGTAAACGATGTAATAATCAAAAATGCAAGAAACGATACTTTTTGTGGGAAAAGATATAAATTTTATATTGACGGTTAGAAGAGTAGTTTGCTACAATGAGCAATAAAAATTATTTTTACATCTGGGAATTTGTAACTAGTTGTAACTATTAGATACGTTAATAATTGTATTTGCTGGGATATAATAGAAAAAGATTTGTCAGAAAGGAAAGATACAGTGGTAGGAGAAGATAGGAAAATCCACAGTAGTATAAGAGCATCATCAGAACTACTATACGCACAGACTACATTTTGCGGTTACTTTTGAAAGTCTAAACTGAATAATTCTTTGTGTAACTACTTCTGAATATTCAATTCTTATTTAACTATACGTTCTAACAATATGTTTTTGGCACTTAGAAAAGCAACAAAAGATCTCTGTACTGGAGAAAAAGTTCACTTTCTCGATTAACAAAATTCTCAGGGAGGAGCGTAAATCATCTTTAAATCTACACGAAATTAATTCTACGAATCACAGCAATTATCAGCTTATTCCGAGAAATAGTATCTTGAAATAAAAAAAAAAAAGAAAAAGACACGAAACCCGTTACTGTTCTTATCAAGCTGACACGATCCATACGCTACTATTAATTATTATTAAAAAATAAATACATAATATCGATATTTGTTTACGGAAAAATGAACTATAAAACTTGCAACCCTTCGTGCGAAACATCGTACACGATCAGCTTCTTCGCGAACTCCCTAACAGTCGTTAAAGAGCGATAAGTGGACACGCAAAAAGGATTTTCGTTTGACCTTGGAGTTTGGACGAAAGATGTCGAAGTTGTAAAATGCTGGCAGCTCGTGCGAGAGATATTGCTGGCAGACGTTTAACTTCTGGTGCGTAAACATTTTTGTCAGGCCGCGGATCGCCACCTCGCAGCGGGATATATCCGTCGTTCGCTTGTAATTTATTTCTAAGGTGGCTACGGCGAAAATAGCCGAAGCTGTACGTGCACTCGGTCCACCGTCTATCGGAATCGCGAGATATCGTTCGATGCTCTTGAAGTTTACGCTAATGCGTTCCTCGTAACTCGCCTGTTACTATATTTCACGAAGATGAGAACGAATCGATTGAGAACGTCAGTGGAAACGAAAGAAGGTAGAATTAACTGTTGAGTAGTAGGTACCTGTTAAGATAGCTGTAACTCGCTCAGCTCGAATATAGGACTGTTTATGGTTGCAGTTCCCCGTGTATTTCACACCTGCAGAGTTTTTATGTTTGTGAAGGATGGTTCAACCAATAAAGGGCCAAGCAATGTATAATTTATTATTACGTTGTAAGTACTTCAATTTCTTCGAATTTCATACGATCGTAGAACTTAAACGGAAGGAATACCAACGAAAAATATGTTTCCAATGATAAACGAATTTTTGGAAATATTTTCAGGCTCGCAATGTCTTTTTATTTTTCGATATTTTCTATGTTACTTGGCATTTCAATGTTTTTAAGATCTTTAAAGCTTCTTAGTTTTCTATTATCTTCCAGTTTCCCGATTTTTGCTTTATCTTCTTAAAGTTTGTAAATTTTTTGCTCTTTAGATTATCCATCTTCCTTGGACTATCTCTTTATATTTTTAACGACTCCATCCGCCATAAAAATTTGCTTCAATCGTACAACAAATCGTGCCTCATTTATACCGTGCAATTTTATATTTATAATTTATAGAATCCGAATTGCACGACGAATGTGTGTTTATTAACTTTCGTTGAGCGAGAACAAACGAGAAAGAGAAGATATTGTTTGACATCCAAACGTTTCATCCGAGAACTCGAGCAGCCAAACTGCAATCCCATTGGTAGCAAGAATCCAGAGAATCCGCCGAGAAGATTTACGTCCTGCAGATTTAAACCCATCGCGAGTAACAAAAAGATTCAAGCTCGTTAGAACAGACTTCCAATGCCAATTTCCTCGTGCTGTTGAAATTTTGTTTTACCCGAGAAACGTATTTCAGTCACGCGCAAGTAGGTTGCTGCTATTTAGTCGCATGAAAATTCCACCGTGATCCGGAATTAAAAGCGGAACAGAAGAGCTGGACAACTACACGACCAGCTGCCTGATATTCCAAAACAACCAACTCGTCTGCTCGGTCTATTTTATCCCCTGGGTAATTTGGCTGGCTGTCTACTCGCATTATCCTGACCTGGGATAAAAGCGCTAGGTGACATCGGTGTGCCGGAAGCCTGTGTCCGTAGAAAACTGGCTGAATCGCTCGTCTCTTTGGTCTGCGTTCACGCTTTTCGGTAACATAATAAGATAGCTTTCGGTATAATCAACCGTACTATTAAATGGAATTCTAGCGAACTCTGTTTACAGAATGATAAAAGGAAAAACAGCTATGGCTTTAAGAATTTGGAGTACTCGACGAAACGTGTAAATAAAAGACACTTTCAGACTCTGTCATTCCCAAATTGCGTACTATGAGGTAATACCAGAACGAACGATGTTACAGCAAACGAATGCCACGACGAACAGTTTTCTATGAGAAAAACTGTTGCAAAATGTAACTGTTTATAAAGTTAGGATTCTAAACAACTGTTGCTTGAATTTATATATGCCTTTCTCTGTTTGTCGAGGCAATTTGAATTTTCGCAAGACTATTTCGCAGTGTATTAGTTTCTTCAAAATTAAAAATCGAGATTGCAAATCACTTTTTGTTAAAGAGAAGGTTTAACTGTGCGTGAGGTTTCACGTATGATTAATTAGATCGCCAGACTGAAAAAGATTTTCCCAAAATACATATACGTATTTTAATACGTAAATAGTCACAGGCGGCTTGTCCATAATTTTTCTGTTTATTAATTCCTACAAATATTTCATCCCGAATGACTGACTTTAAGCCAATGAATTCTGTAATTATTTTGAACAATGTATACGAAAAACTTCATGTATTATTTTACATAACGTAATCAATGCAGATTACGATTATTATTACTGAAAATTTCTCCCTCGAAGCATTTTTAATTTGTATCGCAACAGACACGCGTCAGACAGATCAGACAACGACTCGATATCACACTCGCGTCGTAAAGCCACGCGTCGTCTCGCATCCACAGCGCAGATTCGCAACATCTTGCGCTATATTTCATTTTCGCGTTCGATCTCCGTACGATCACCCCGGCTCTTTGTCCGATCGTTACGAACGACCAGTCCCTGACTTTTATTCCCCGAATAACATCCGCTTGGTCGACGCGTCGGGGAAAACGGCCGAAAGCTCGCCTGGTCGCAAAAGACCGAAATGTTTATGCAAGAGTTGGCGAGAGAAGAGAGTCGGATGCGTGCGAGGGTGCAGCCTCTTACACTTTGAACAATGTCGTCCAGTTCAACGACACGTGGTGTATTGGCGCCGCTAGTCTGGCGAAACAGACGACACACAGTTTGCAAAACCGCTTCTAGCTCGGCGTTCTTCATTTTCTTTTGCGCGTCGTCGACGTTGAACCACGCTTGGTGATTAGCAAGCGTCTCGCGAGACGCTAAGGTTTATTTGAATTTTGTGCGAAGCAGGAAGCAACTATTTGCTGCAACGTGGCCACGGGACTCTTTGCATCTTTCGTGGCTTATGGCATCGGTTTCTAGAATAGGTTCGCATATTCTCCTGAATGGGATATTTTCCTACGTCAGACGTAGAATGTTAATGATAGACGCAGATGCTAACAAAGAGACAATTATTATGGAAAAGAAGCATGCACGCAGAATATGAAATTTTAAGTTTCACGATAGATCAGGAAGATCTCTCCGTAAAAGGACTCGTATTTTTATCAAAGCGTGTTATTTCTTCGCGAGATATCTATAACAATTGTGTACTTATCAATATACAAGTAAGAATATTTTATAGCAAATCTTGTTACAATATGAAAGTTTATTCAGTTTAGATAAAAAGATATAGATAGAGTTCTTGTTATTTATTTGAAATTATTTGAACTTTCAAATTACGTTAAATATTTCCTAGAGACTTTGTATTGTCTTCAAAGTATCATTTAATTCGTCTCCATGGTATAATAAACCTCCAACTCGCCGTTGAAACTTACAATCAACGAAATTGCGATTATTACAAACCGATCTTAGTTATTAGAACGGGGTTAAATTAATTTACACAAGATCGAATCTTTTGAAATTCCTCAAATTCCTACGAACGCTGAAAATTCTTTCAAGACAAATGGAAATATTTAACGAGGGAATTTTGAAAAGAAGATATACGAAGTATCGATCAATTGTCACATTTGGTTACGCATGGTGTTGGGTCAAAGTTTTTATTGTCCTTCGGATCAGCAAAAATGAAGTCACGTAGACGATGGAACGAACTCACGATTGGTTACGTTCTGAGAAGTTCGTCTTCCTTTTATCGCCAGTTTGTCATACAAAGCATCTATCAGTGTTCAGTGATGAGAATTGCTTGATCTTCCCCATATTCACGTGATCGACAACGCGTGTCGACTGGCTCGTATGATACAACTATGTATCGTCTGTCGCTCACCCCATATCCTGTATCCTGTGTCGGGATATCGGATTATCACGCGGTAAGCGCTTTTTCTTCTGCGGTTCTGCGTTGCCGCCGCCTAGTCCTTTTAGAATCGTTTTCTCATCGTGTGTCCCGCTTCGACTTCGTCGCCTGCCAACTACTCCGTATCTCGTTTCTCATGAAGTTAATGTAGTTTCTTTGCTTTATCTATGAGAAGCTTTTGCTACTGCAACTTGTAAGATTTTAATCCTTGCATTGCTGCAACTGGACTGCCACGACTTTGAGTGTTCTCTTCGTTGAAATAAGAAAATGAATTATTAATTAATTTACGAAGCAGACTTCATATGAAAAACTTCTCATTTACTTTCAACAAGATTTTCACGCGCTTTCGCGTATTCGCTTTACCGATATTTTATTGTTGTTTGGTTTGGATTCCTTAAGAGTATTGAAAGCGTAGTTTAAATGTTGGCTGAATTGTAAAATATATATAAATCTTGAGTTTAATGGGAATTCTTAATTTATATGATTTAGTAATTCTGTAGAATTTCTCAAGTAAAAGTTACTTTTGTATTTCGAATAACAAAGAAGGAAGAATCGTGAAAACAACAAAACGGTGAAATGTATAGCGAAAGAGATATGGAATTAAAAAAATTGCAGCAGAATCTACGTATCAAAATTTCTCAGACTCATTGATACGGACGATTGTAAATCTTATATTTACTAAAAGTTGAAAAGTTTTTAAAAAGATCTGGAAAAACGATAAACACGGTAAAATACAAATCCACTTTTATGAAAGAATTGCAAGAATTCTGAGTTACGAATGATATTCAGATAATGTTAAAATCAGTAATTCTCAGAAACATACCTGTAGTCTTTTTTTCTTTTTTGCTGGACACTGATATCCCATAAATCCCTGTCACTCCCGTTCGTGAGTCAAGGATCATGCGGTGTTAAAAGAGGCTTCTGAAATGAAAGCAGCAATAAAAAAGGTTAATTTTTACGAGTCGTTTAAGTGAAACGTGGTTTCACGGATGGTCGTCAAGGTCGTGTGAAAGAAAGGTCGAATGTCTTTAAAGAAAAGTATTTGATTTCTTGGTTGACGGCATATTTCTCGCGGCCGTAACACAGACCCTTCGTTCTTTCACGCGATAAGTTTCTCGATGAAGTGGCCTGCTTCCGGAAAGACTTGCACTTCGACGAAAGCCATTCTCCAATGATTCTTCGAAATTCAATTAGTTATTCTCTAGATTCTAATATTAATTACACAATAAATACTTTATAACAATTCACTATATTATTTATGTATGTATATCATCGACTCTCATATTATCGAAATTTTAGTTTAACCCTCGTGGTGAATTTTTATTTTTACTTAGGAACTTAATAGCTTAAAAGCACATAATTTAACGAACAATTGTACAGCGCAGGAAAGATATTTGGTAAATAATTTCAGACTTTTTACAACTTTCCGAAGTTCCAAAATTACAGAAAACTTAGCATTACCACGAAGTACGTAAAATGCGTTGTTCAGAGACATACAATAGAAAAGAAAATAACAACGAAAGGAAGATTAATGAATGACGTAAAACGAAATTCTAACAACCATTTCAAAGTATAAATATACCGGTAAGAATATCAACGATATAGCGAAACGCGAGGAAAGATAAGAAGCGTTAAGATAGAGCGAATTTTCCACAAGTGAAAATAGGCAGGGCAAATTAATAATAAATTCTCTTAAATGTAAGTGGCTTTTCAAATTCTGAAGACGTTGCAAGATTCTGAGAGGCATATTATGTCAGAATTGTATTCGTAAACTATTCACTGATAATCTATGGTAACGCTTCGCATGACCTAGTCTCTTTAAACGAGATTAGCATTTTCAGCCCTATTAAATTGCCTACATACAGCTTTATTGATCTGGCTCGAGCAACGAATAATAGAGACATTGTATGGATCAGAGCCAATCACGTCGGCCGGTTTAGCCGTTTTACGATACGATAGAATACAAATAATACGATTAAGTCAACGACGATATCGCACCTTGTATAATTTCTATATATATATGTATATATCGGTCTCTTCTGGAATTGTAGCGTATTCGATTGTCCGCAACACGTTACAATTTTATTTTTCCGCTTCACCTGGATGTTGTCCGATGCAACGTTTTATAACGCTTTACGTTCCTATTTTAAGTGGCGAAGTCGGAGAAAGAGAAGATAGAAGATCTTGTAAATTCAATCAACATGAAATTGAAAATCATTCGTATTGTTATTATATCAACTCCGAACTGAAATCATCGGATTACAAGCGATCAGAACGAATTTCGAGTTAAATTTGTATCGATTTGAGTTGTAAATTATGGATCGCAAGGAGTTGATATAATTTATTCTGAAATATAATTTGCAATGACTAGAGCGCGGATATTTATGCAAGTTCGTATTTTTACAAATATAATTTAAAAAAGAAAAAAAGAACGGAACCTAGAGAGAAATTTATTTCATCTAATAAACATCCTACGAAATCCTACTACACTTTGGATATTTCGTATATTTTATTATACCTCTTAGGCGTTTTGTATCTACCATACGTTCTGTACATTTTTGCATCTTCAGATTTCTCACAAACGCATAACTCACATTAAAGCGTCAAAGCATCGCTTCGCTTTCCAAGAAATTCACTAAACCAAACACTCGCACAATGCACGAGTGTCGTCTAATAATCATAATCGCTGCGCTTGAAACGGAAGCAGGGCTCCCATCCTCTATTAAGCGGAGGTCCACTGTTCGCGTATCTCTGTACCCGGTAGGCGAACAGCATAATCGCTGTGGACGCTGTCCTAGGCTCGCCGAATCCCTTTTTCTCGGTTGGATCGTGGCCGTGCATCGTTATGCAATTGTACAATGCGCACGGTGTCTGTGTCGCCCACGCGTCGACATTTAGTAAGCGCGTTTAATCTCCTCGGACGTGACGTAAAGTCCCTTTGTTCCGCGACACGGTCCACGATACTAAGCGAGTGGGACGTCAAAATTTCTCCTCTCATTGTTCGGCTGCAGCCGGCTTTACGCTGCACGCTTAACGAGCCGCGGTAGCAAAACGTTTGATCATTATCTACGATGAAATTTTTGGGATAGAACCAGGCATCTGTGTTGTGTATAATTTCCTCGTTCGTTGTAATCGAGTTTACTTGGCCAAGGTTTGCTTCACAGAGACAAGATACTTACAATGCCTGGACATCTTTGAGACGTCCAAGTTAGGTATAAAAATCAATAACTTTCCGAGTTTTTATAGGAATCTTAGACGAGTCTCGAGGGAAGGTAAAACAGCTTTGAATCGCGTCGAATAAATCGCAGAAAAGCTTGGTTTTCTAGATGCAGATTTGTGAAAAAAGAGGAAATTGGTCGAGGAAATGTATAGGTTTCTCTAATAGAGGACGAAAGAAATTTCTGTTCTATGTAAATGGATGAACCGAATCCTTCACGTGCAAGAAACTTAAATAACTCTGTCGTAGCTTTAAATTTCCAAGAAGGCGTGAAAACATTCTCAGATATTTATCGGTATCTTTAATATATCTGAAATTTATACAATTTTAATCTTTCGATAAAAATAGAACGGTGGAATTTCGCTCGAGTCTTCGACGAGCCAGTTTGCATATAGAGCGTTGTGAAAGGTCAAAATTTCATTTTCTTTTTTTTTTTTTTTTTTCTTTCTTATTGTAGCCGAGTCTTGAAAATCGTAGCAAATATTGTGATAGGTAATAAGCAAAGCATATGATCGTCATTGCCATTTTGAGTTCGTCCAAACGAGTCTTCCTTATCTAGTCGCAAGTACACGAACTACGTTTCATCGTGTTGCGAACAATGCACGAAACAATGTGCCAGACAGTCGTCTATAGTCCGTACGTGGAGACGCCGACAAAAATCGACCAGGTTATCGGTTGACCCGCGATTCTTATTCTGGCCGCGAATCGCGTTAATTAATTACACGAGTTAAACGATCGAGTATCTCCAGTTGCGACGTATTCGTCGATTGGCTCGCGTATCACAAACGTTTACGAGGATTATCTCCAAGTTTGTCCAAATATTGTTTCGAGGATGAGTTACGTTAGGTCACTACAGTTTACGAGGAATGTCAATGAGATCGTGAAATCGAAGATTTATGTTTTGTGGGATGTTATTGAATTTTTGTGAAATTAGAATATAAGAATTAATAGGAAATAGGATGCGATAAAGTACGTATTTAATAATTACGTAAAAATACGTTTTATCTAAATATTATATTTTATCAATTTTACGAATATAATAAATCTTTATAGCGGAGTGTAAAAATTGTATTTTTTGTTTTTTTTTTTTTTTGTTTATATAAGTAGAATAAAATTATCTTACGGAATATGACAGGTCCATTTGCTATAAGAAAAAATATAAGAAATTTCTAGGACGTGTTTTTGAATTAACGTAAGTGTTAATTAACTTTTGGATCCTCTTTTTTGTAAAAGCAAACTTCTCTATTCCAATTAAAATATTTTTAAATAACAGATTCGATATTAATGTAATATTAATAAAATGCTAATGTAATAGCTTGTAAAAATATCATGTAATCGACGTGAAATAACGAACTAAATGAATTACTTAATGTTTCATTATGTTTACAATTAACTGGCTGTTTAATAGTAATATTCACTCGTTATATGTAATTTATTTAAGTAGGTAAGAAGGATTTGATTTATGATGGCGATAATGGAAAAAGTACTCTACTAAAAACCTGTTTTAATTTGCATTTCATGAATGAAGTATTACTCTAAGCTACCTACTAAGATTACGAAAATCGTGCTATGGAGTTATCCGTAACTATTGTATAATCAGATACATACGTGTGTACAAGTGTCTTTAAGCCACTCAGGTCATTAACGAGGATTACATTGAACACAGAGGTACTTGATATTAGAAAGCTAGGTCGTTGCTACTGCACTTCTACCTCATTCAAACATTCAGTTTTTCACTGATTTTCTACTTGTAATTGATCTTTCAATCTATAGAATTTCTTGTAATTTAACCCAGAAATTAAAATCTACAAAAAGCTGTCAATTAATAAAATATCAGTGAACGACACGAATATAAAGAAATTTTAATTAAACGAATATATTAAGTTGTCCCAAAAATTCCTTTCGTTTTATAAGGGAATAATAGATGCACAAGGTTTTTTGTTTTAATTATTTTATTGTATTACGTATGTAATAGAACAAAATGAATCATACATAATTCAATAAAATAATATCAGACAAAACTTATCGTGCATCTATTATAAAACGAAAGAAACTTTTTGGGACAACGTGATAGAAAATTTTCAAATGTTTCAGATTATTTCATTCTCAATCTAGTCGATCAGTTCCCAAAATGACACAAATATAAATAATTTTTCATTATTTCAAACGATATGAAGATATCAAAAGATTTAGATTACTTTCAAACTATTTAATCTACAATAATTCAATATTTCGATTAATTCTTAGCAGAAACTAAGCAGAAGATCAGGTAATTTTCAAAGAATTTCAATTACTTCAGCTCGGTCAATCGATCAATCGTTCGATTGGTTTTGTTAAACTGCCACGAACACAAGCGAATTTTATTTCACATCAGATAAACACGAAAGAATCTCGATTATTTCAGATCACTCGATGCTCGACAATCCAATTCAAACACAAACAAATGGTAATTATTTCGAATGAGACAAACACCAAAGAATCTCGATCATTTCAAATTACTCAATTCTCGGTAATCGAATACCTCGGTAAATTCTTAAACCGCAGCCACACCTAATTAGTTAATAAAATTCCAAAAATTGCTCGATCAATGGAATCTCCTATTTGCATATAAAAAGCCACCGATGATTACCATTGCAAACTGATTTATCGATCTAGAACTTTCAAGGAAATCTCACAAACCGATCCCCATTAATCCTTCAACATGAGTGAAATATTCCACGATACACTTCCTCTTCGAACAAAAGTGCAGGGAAAATCTGCATCGGTGTTTTTCCAACTTCGAATGCCATCGCTAATCGTTTACTTGCATCGTGTTCAGTCATCGCATTTTGCGCAATTAGATCGCACGACAGTACTTTGAACGTTCTCCATGCGACAGTTCTATGAAAAATTTACAATACGAGACAAAAGTATCGTAGTTGGAATGCACAAATAAGCAGAGAAATATTTCCGAGGTTATTGGTGAGTCAATTAAAACGATGAAGTTCAGTATCTACTGATTTTATAAACAAATGTTTCAAGTGTAATTTATTGTATTTCAGATGGCTCATTGCATATATCATTTATATATATGAATACATCTCTATTCTTGTATATGTTATAGTTCCGGAATCATAAAGATATATAGTTACTCATAAATGTTTATAATTTTCGGTTCTGTTTCAAACTTCACCCACATAATCACGATACTGAACATCGTAATAACGCTAATGAAATTTCAAAATCTGTGTACACGTAATTTCATATCGTAATAAAGGTGTGTAAAAGAATTCGAATATTTTTTCGAAGTATTTCGAATAATAAGAAATATGTGTGAGATTTTGTATATATAGACAAACAAATGTACGAATACTTTTGTCTTCTACTGTACGTGATTTCCGCGCCATTTTTCCAATTATCGGCCGGCTAATCAACCTGACGTCTAATCAACGTCATGAAATTTCGTCTTCTCTTCCGTTCAATCGACGTGGTTATCTGAAAGCCAGGAAATCGCTTGTCGTTGGAAATCAGCTTAATGAGCTTGCGTAACACAGATCGCTTGTACGTGGATCTGACTGGTTCGCGGAACGGATGAATCGCTGATAGATCGAACGGCAGAATTTTTTACGATCGTTTGTTCCTCCTCTTCGTGTTTAATGAACGTCGAAGGTTGACGTTCGAAAAATTCGTCGAACGGATAAACCTCGCCCTTTTGCGGTTGTCTATGGAATCAGTCATTGGGTTAGTCATTTCAGGTTGGGATTTTATTATCTACAATATGATTCCCAGACATTTAAACATTTTGTAACACTGATGATTTTAGTTACCACTTGGTTCTTTAACAGTCAGCAGATGTACTTCAAAATGGCATTTTTTCATCCGAGAAATAATTTCTACATAATTTTACGTATTTAATATTTCCTACGATTAACCGATTTGTTACTATGTCAGCAAAGGTGGATGAAATTTTGTCACAATCAGGACTTTGAGCATAATCATTTTTACAATACCTGATCCTACACACAATCCTCGACGATTTGAATTAATTTCGTAACTGCAGATTTAGGGAAATTGTCGAGGATACAAAATTGATCAACAACGTTTTTCTGATATCGTTTTGAAGGTGGTGAATCATCGATAGGATTAAATGGACAGCATATACAAGATTCATACGAGTCGTTGTTGGCCTCGGACGTATTAATGGAAGATTCAGCTTTGTTTCTTGCGATTTCGTTGCTGCTATTTTAACTTAACAGGAGCGAAGTGTTTGGATACTGAGATCAGTTTCTGTTGATGCAGCGTGACGAGTGCTTTAATCGAGAGCAAAAGTGCACAGTTTGACGTGGCGATGAATATTGAGAAGCCTTCATAACGATATTTTTAATGTAATTGTTGGATTCTTCTTAAGAATGCGCGAATCGAGCAGACGAATGACGTAGAACAGAAGTTTATCGACAGTGACGTTGAATCGTGCGATTTTGAATGAGAACATTTTTTCTAATTAATAGTTTTACACGCTGTTTAATTTTCTAAACTTGTGGCAAAAATGTATACAGCACAGCTAATAATAAATCTCTAGGAAGATTATAAAACGTATTTTCTCGTTTATCTATCTGTGGTCGCTTGTACTTGTACGTTCATCTGGGTCATTTGTTCTTCTCGGTGATAGATCGAGAATCAATCATTGACGTTGTAGAATCGATGTTATTATGTTAAAGTAAAAAGCTTTTCAAGTATCGAATATTTGAATAAAATGTTAATATGCTGACAGTGACGTTTATTTCCTAATATTCGACGTCTCCAATTATTATAATTATAATGTTGTAATTATTAATTCTCTCATCGAAGAAATTCTGAGGCGTTGGGGTAGCACAGTAAATTTCCTTTGAGTTTGTCTTAATGTGACTTTAAAGAAATCCTTTGTATCGTCTACAGTTTTGTTTGATATTGATAGTTGCAAGAGATCTTTCGCTTCAAAATTTAGAAAATATGTAACACAAAAAGGATTTGTAAAATTTGAACAAATATTTGTACGTATCCTTATGCTTTGAATGGTATAAAAGTAATGTATCGTTTTTGAATGACTTGATGTATTTGTCGACTATTTCTCGAGCGAGTACTCGGATCGATTCCAAAACGCTCGATTGCGGTTTTCTAAACTTGCTGTGCAAAAAAGATACCACGATCAGGATAAATTCGGCGATTCAGCAATGTGTTGCGTTACAAGGGACAGTGGAGTGAACCAATTGGTTCGATATATCGAATGTTTATTTATAGTATTTCGTTTATACATACGCATGACCACTCGAGTCTTTCGAGTGTCGACAAAATGAAGTCAGAAACCGAGTATTTATACTTTGAATATGTACTTAGCAATAAGTATACGAGAAATTTGATCAGACTCGCGTTATTGTTTAAATAATATTCTAACGCGTCAGGTTTCTATTTAACGTAGAATCGTCTACATCTCCAAAAGATATAAATTTTCACGATCTCAAAAAGTAAGGAACGTCTATTGAATGATGTTTGCTTGTTGATATTCGCAAACTTTTTAGCAGAGAAATTTTTACCGAAAGACGTATGAAAATGACGCAGGTAGATGCAAATTCAAAATTCAAACTGGAAAATATTAATAACGATACTGATTTACCGATAAATATAAAACTACTACTAACGATATTGTATTAATTTATTTCTAATAACAGAAACGAACAAATTTTACAGTGTTTGTCGAATGAAGATCCCGTAGTTTTCAACCATTGAAATATTAAAAAAAAAAGAAACACTGTCAAATATCCTTCAAAATGGGAACATTTCAGTTTCTTTAACCCTGACGTTAACAAAACCCTATAATATTTGTTAAAATATTAAATGAAGAATAATTATCAAATATCTTAAAAACACAAAATTCCTATATTTTTGACTGTAGTATTATATTAATAACAGATTTTCATCTACTGATGAAAATGACGCAGTGGAATCAAACGTGACTCCGCAACCGGAAATGTTGCTGAACCGAGAATCGAGAAACCTCGTGCATCGTTCGAATGTCGCGCATGTGCGTCTCGATAGTCAAGGCTGATGAGATATCTGGAAATAATTTCGATTTTTCTTCTCGCGAGATGAGGGTCAATTAATCGATTCCAAGTAGCCGCGTTACGCAATGACCGTTGCTCGTCGTTCGCACGGGCGCCTTCTTTTTTCACGAGCTTATCGCACGAGCGCATGCTGTCTGACAGAAAAAAAAAAAAGAAAGAAAAAAAAAATACTCTGGCGATTAATTTTAACTTCAACAGCGAAGTGCGGGTCATCGCGCGAATTTCCGTTTAAATTTGTACCGTGATATCTTAATGCTGAATCGGCCTCGATAAGACAACCGTTGATCTATCGCCATGCAGAACACACAACGTTCGATACGTTTGTTCATCTGGAATACGATGAGTTCTCAGCCAGATATTATAACTTGTAAAAAATTGTAATTTCGAAAGTTTGAGTAAAATTTAGTTAAGAGATACGTTAGAATTTTGGAACTAAGCCGTACAGCAGAAACAAAGCTCTAGATGAGGCTTCAAATGTTTGAATAAAAAAGTACCGTGGTGATAGATTTTGAGATTGAGGAAAGAAACTTAACAATTAGAAAAATAATCCAAAGTTAGAAAGGCGTAATAGTTGCTTTTTAGATTCTACTATGTTTTAAATGCTTCGTAAGTTTAGAAACGTTAGATCTGAGGCGTTGATTATCGAGTATTTTGCTTAAAATATTACGTTTGTTTGTTGCAGTGATGTCGAAAGTGGAGAAATCATCAAAGAAGCAGAGTGGTTCTAAGAAAATCAAACTGTTTTCTCAGAAACCTGACTTGGAGTACATTCAATTGATGAAAATCAGTGAAAATCAATACGAGGATCCACGTAAGTTCATAAGAACGATTGTTAACTTTCTTTGTTTTTAGAAGATTGTAAATTTAAAAATTTTTGTTGAAAAATAATTATACGATGGTAAAAAGTGAAAAATAATAGTTTATTATACGTTCACTCGTAATTATATTCACAAATTTGAAATTAGTTAAAAGCTAGCTTTAAATAGTTAGCTAGTATTTTTCGTCATTATCAGTTATTAAAAATAAATGATATAATTGGTGATATATATATATATATATAGTCATTTGAATTATTAGAGAATGTAGGAATCGTAGAAATTTCCTTTTTTTTATTCAAATCATCTTTATTTTCTTTATTTTGAATCTTTTATTATTCGTTTCTTTAATAATGAGAAACATTACCGATGATCGCAATAAGATCGATAAGATTAATTCGATCATTGTCGAAGCAGGAAGAACAGGAATAGTATGTTTATTGCTAAAGCTGGCAAATAGGACAAATTCGACTAGAATCAATAATTTGCAGAGTATGTTTGTTATCCAAGCTAGCAGTAGGATCAGATCGCTTGTTATCCAAAGTATCGATAAAATTAATTTAATTTTCAATACCAGTGTTTAATTATTATCGAAGCTAGCGATTTAATTATTTCGTGTATTCGATCACCATAAAACAGTAGTAATATTCAACTCAACAACATTATACGGCGTATTTCTTACATATTTCTTATGGCAAAAGAATCAGTTTCAAAGTATCATACTATTCGACATAAATTTATATTTAGACTCGTTTCAAACTCTGTCAATATAATCGCGATAGTTTCGTTTCGTTACACAGTTAATGAAATTTCGAAATGTTCCATATTTCATTTTCAAAATAGAAATGATGTATTCGTAAAAGATCTCTTTGAATATTCGAATATAAACACACACTGGAGGAAGACATTTTCGAGAATTATACAACGCTTAGTTCAACTTGGAGGTTTCCATAGTATCAGTCATCATTGTTTGGAGCCGTAGTTTGAAACCTGCCCGTTTGAAATGCAGGTCAAACGTCGGAATAAATTTCTTCTAAACGGAGATACGATCTAAACCCGGAAGTTTCGGCCCACGAAATTATGTAACGCTTTCCACGGATTGCGTGCAGGACACCGTTACGATGATTGTCAATAAATAAGTGGCATTTACCATTCCGGCATTTGCTCGCACCATTCTTTGCCATTACTCTGACACGGACTAACAGCAAAGTGTCATTATAACGATGATGACGCTTAACACGCTACTCGAAGCAGTTAGCAGATCGTATTTCTGGGTGAATCAGGAAAATTATAATTGTCCAGTGTCGCTTAAGCTTGCACTATGATGGCGTTAAACGTATTGCTGGAAACGGTGGATCGTATTTCTGGCAAGTTTATGGCAGTTGCTGAGAAATGGGTAAGGAGGTACGTTTAACGCGTGTAATGGTGTTTTTAGGTGGCCATTAATCGTATAATACGGGATCTGGAGTAATGGGTATTTAAGTAAGTGAGTTTACTGTTGTTACCCGTATAGTAGAATAGTGTTTAATTGTCTTATGGATAATTGTGTAATTGCCTGACTACGTTCTTTGTTCTATTCTTGGGAAATTGTTGATGTCAGAATATGCGATTGATATTTAATTCATCAGAAAACGAACGATCGGAATTTTAGTGGAACTTTTATTTCTTCAAATAATTTTGCATCTTGAAACTCTTTTAGGTTTGAATTCTTCGAATCCACCGTCTCGTTTCCAAACAACCCTGTATCGTCTAATTGCTACGCGAGATTCCAAACTGTTAAACATCCTTGGACACTTGAATTGTTTATTTCCTTAAAACCATCTCTCTGGCCAAGTAGGTTAGCTCTTCTATAAATCATACAATATGAATAATTTGACAATGCTTGAAAATATTATACGTATACGTCGTCTCTAATGTATCAAAATTGCAGGAAATTTTTGGCAATTGGCGTTATAAAATTTTGGCATTGTACAAGGGTGTCCTATTTAAATCGATTCTCAAAATCTGGCAAATTTGAAATATTTTTTATAATTACGTATATATAAGTTATAATTACGTATTTACGGAAGATTTAATAATTCTGTTGGACGATGATTAATGGAATGGATAGATCAACGAGTTCCATTCGATCCTTGGTATATTTTCAGCGTTTTAAATACTCAAAGAATATTTTCTGATTTTCCTTTTAACGAGGAGTTAGTTCTTGAGAATATTTTTCGAACCGTTGATTGCGTAAATTCATATTTTTATAACACAACTCAAGTAGACTCAAATAGAAATTCAATTAAAAATTAGAAACGAAGCTTAAATAAAAATTGGTTCGATCTTCTGAATATCGTAACTGGTATTTGATTTTCTACGTTTCGTACATTACGATGTGTCACGCACGTTTCGTGCACTCTCGTACGTTTAAATTTTCAATAAATTTATAAACACGCACGGTCTACTCGTTTGGTAGTTCACTACATAGATACATGTAATAACAAGGAAACGTTCATCCTCGTCGAACGATCGTAAGGCACATAGCCGTTTAGATCGGGGTCATTGAGATCGTTGACTGGATCATCGATCCCATCTTCTCTGTACCGAAGGCACGCGAGATGCGCGACAGAGCAGGGCGATTCAAATTAGCGCAATTAGACCGCGATGCGTTTGGCTACGTGTTCCGATGATGGAACGTGCACGCGTGATCCTCGAAGCGTATCGGCGTGTGGCCGTGGCGAACCGTGTACACCACCTTTATCAGGATCACGTTCGCCTCGTTAGGCTCTCGATTGTGCGAGACGAGCCGGCGCATACACGACGATAAAAAACAGACAACGCGAACAGAACCAGATATTTATAAAGAACGCGATCGTTTCGTATCGAACTACGATCGCGATTCTCGGAAATGCGAATCGAATGCAATACCATTGCAGAGGGCGGTTTTGCCCGTGACGGTCGCCAATCTCCAAGAGACTCCAAGCTTTTTTTGAAACCGTGGAAATTCGGATTATTTCGAACACAGTATAGAATCTCGTTTAAACGAAATTTTATAATATTATAGCTGTTTATAATGGCTCACGAAAGTATACTTAGTATAGAAAACTTTCTTGTCCACATTTTGTGCTGTATATGTACTATGTTAGATGTAAATTTGAAATTTCATTAGCATTGTAGAGAGAAACATTAGATACCAAGCTTTTTTGAAACCGTAGAAATTCTGATTATTTCGAACACAGTATAGAATCTCGTTTAAACGAAATTTTATAATATTATATTAATATTATAGCTGTTATAATTTCTTTCTTGTCCACATTGTGTGCTATATTATATATGTGCTATGTTAGATGTAAATTTGAAATTTCATTAGCATTGTAAAGAGAAACATTAGATTCCAGGCTTCTTTGAAATTGCAAAAATTCGGATTATTTTGAATACATTATAGAATCTCGTTTAAACGAAATTTTATAATATTATACCTGTTTATAATGGCTCACGAAAGTATACTTAGTATAAAAAACTTTCTTGTCCACATTTTGTGCTGTATATGTGCTATGTTAGATGTAAATTTGAAATTTCATTAGCATTGTAGAGAGAAACATTAGATTCCAGGCTTCTTTGAAATTGCGAAAATTCGGATTATTTTGAATAAATTATAGAATCTCGTTTAAACGAAATTTTATAATATTATAGCTGTTTATAATGGCTCACGAAAGTGTTTGAATACTTAGTATAAACAACTTTCTTGTCCACACTGTGTGCTATATATGTGTTATGTTAGATGTAAATTTGAAATTTCATTAGCATTGTAAAGAGAAACACTTGTCATCGTAAAGAGAATTTCTAATCTGATAGTGTGACTTTGTTATAATATGAAGAATTAATTCATCGTGTATTTATTACACAGTTACTGTGCTTGATTTGTTTCTATTTGTTCGTAGAGTTTGCATCATTCTGCATTTACAAGCAAATGTTTGGTGAAATCTACTATTATATTAACGTGGATGGTTGTTTAATAACGTAACGAGAATTCATAGATAGTGAACTTACACGTTTGTGCATTTATGGAAGAGAAAAAAAATTATGCTTAATTGGAAAGAAAGTATACGTTTTTATTTTCAACGAACGAATAAAAAATCACTAAAATGTATTACAATTACACTCTGGATGTTACAGAGTCTATGAAAAATTCAATTCTACAAAAATATAGAGGATCTACGTATATACAAAATATTTATTCAGAGTATGTTTTGTGAAACAAGATTCCATTTTTTCTAAGTTTTATTTTTTATCTGTGTCGATGAAAGTATAATCGCCCACTGTCTAATTATAAAACTGGTTTTAATTAAGAAACTGTTTTCGTCATTCTCACGTCGTTTCATAAATTCCAATGGTTATGGTAACTTCATTCGCTATCTACGCCATAATGTACACGTGTTAAGTGCGCCTCGCATACTCGAAATACAAGGTACGTGCTAGCTGGTAACTAGTTCATTTGTTGCTGGTAATCGATGACAGTCGCACGAACTTGGCAAAGCGAAGTGACAAGGTGCGTGACAAAATGCGCCTGTCGCATTGAAAACGTTCCTCTATACTGTACAACCGATCGTTTTCCATCGACCACAGTTAGCATGGTTTTCTATCTGGTTCCTCAACCCTCTGCAAACTTGTTTTACGGGAAAGGCTACTGTTTCATTAACTGTTTCCCGATCGCGTGACTATTAATTTTCGCCGATTATTTTTTCGCCTTAGGACAAAAATAAATCATCGATGCTATTCCATCTCGTAGCTCGCTCTTTGATACAACACGCAGTCTTTCAATTTAGTATCGTTTCTATCGTCGATACGTACCTTCTTCTTTTATAGAATATTTATATATAAAAATATATAAATCGAGAGATTTTTTTATTTTTTTTTTTTTTTTGTTTATGCGCTTGTATATTTGAATCGCGACTTCGTATAAATATCCACAGCGTATTTATAATGCATTCTAGTGAATTTGTAATTGTTTCTTAAAGATAAGAATGTATCCTTTTTTTTAAATTAAAAGAACTATCGTTCGCTTCGTTAAATTTTTCGTCATATTCATTTCTACTGTTTTATGTCGTAAGATCGAGAGATAAAAATTCTTTGAAAATACAAACGCGTCATAAAGCATCATTTTCTCATTAAGCCGTTTAGAGAAAGAAGAAAAATCGATGTACAATTTACAAGTTACAATAAAGTTATTTAGTCCAGAAACTTCCGCAAGTATATTAACTATTAATCATTCGTAACTCAGATTATTCAACGAATTTCATTTGTAAATTTTACGAAAGAAACCATTGATCGATATATCTATATTCACATCTCCACGAATAAAATTAAAAACGTGAAACCCAGGTAGAAAATTATTTTACCTACTGTGTGTTTAAACGAATATTATATTTTGGATATTCACAGATCTTTACATTGCATTTTTAGCCCTTTAAATTTCCCATAAATGCATAAGAATTCACAATCTACTTATATATATATATGCGTATAATATAGCGTTATAAAATGAATTATATAACGTCATAGATTAAAGCTAGAGTTGTGTTTACAAACGTGTCAACACACGGTTCAACCAAATACAAAAATATATCAAGGGTGTGTTTGTGTCATTACAGCGGACAAATACACAACAGCGAAACGACACCACAGCGGTCATTTCCGACATGCTACAGCCGAAGTATGGGATCCTCACCCTCAGTACGAGTTTACCGCCTTTGGGAGACGGTTCCGTTTACGTTTAGCTCACGACACCAGTTTCGTGTCACCGAATATTATGGTAAGATAACGTTCTACATATATCCTTTTCGATCGATTTACGACGCAATTTAACGGGTTAATTTATCGAAACGGCAACACGCAGACGGCCAATTCAATTTCTTCGTTACGTGCCGATCTTCAGATATGCTTTTATTGGCCACTAATCCTGTTACGATTATCCGAAAAGTTATCTCGTCGCGCGTGTTATTACTATGCTAATGCGGGCGATATCATCGTCGATGCTTCCGTGCCGAAGCTTGCATAATTTTGCTTCCGTGAAATGTGATGGACGAGGCGTTAAAAGCCGCCTCGAGTGGTAACGTCGATGATGAATTATTTATCGCCAGTATTAGATAACTAATCGATCCTAAATACAAAGCGATGTACCAAATCATCGAAGAAATTATTCAACGTTGTTACATATTTAACGAGCAGTTGAATTTGCAAAATTCTTCAAGAAAATAAATTTGCATACGGTGTAGAAGAGGTTTCTAAGATTTGAGGCGAGCTCTATTTTGTTCTTGACAGGAAATATGACTAAATTAATACTTTTCAAAGATTCGTGGGATAAAATTGTACAGGACGCTTTTCAAATAGTTTCACAAATTTTTATAACGTATTTTTATAAACACGTAGATTTTATAAATAATTTATCAAAGAATTCTATTGACAATATACAATATTACAATTTACGTGTATGTATATGTTTTCTAACATCGATGAAATATTCTATCTATTTAATCGTATCGCATCGTCGATCGTTAAATCATTAAACCGAGCTTACGGGTCTTTTATCACATTTTTCTAAAATCATTCGTTTTGAAACCATGATCTCTCCCCAAAGCATTGATAACGTTACTTCTATACATTTTTATTCTTACCTGTAGAAAACAAGGATTGTTATTTTACACATTTTCTACATTATACATCTTCCAGAAACAGTAAAACGTGAGTTGAAAATTTGTTTGCTTCGAGGAACCTTTGCAAATTTGTTTATGGTCAAGTGAACGTATATCAACCATAGAAGATTGTACCGCTGAGTCTGGAACAATTTTACGCTTTCCTTCCGTCGTGTATCAAATTTTACTGCTCGTTCTGAATTTTTAAAACACAGCCATAGTTGCAACCTTTTTGTTTCGACATCATTTACAATACCGTGTTACTGCAACGCAATATTCTATCACTTTCGTAATTGAATACATTTAACTATGGCTTTTTTTCTTTCTGTTTGCGTAGATTACTCACATGACTGAAAACGCTAGCAGAAGGGAATATCCGGGCCCTGAACTTGGCTGTTTCTACAGCGGAACCGTAGACGGTGACCCATACTCTGCTGTCACCGTTAGTCTTTGCCACGGAATGGTGAGTCACAGTCGCACTATTATCTTTATAATGATTATCTTAATCTCTCTTTACTTTTTACTTGTTGCAATAAGAATTACATACTTCAAATATTTATTAAATCATCGTGGATCATATGGATGTGATATTTTGTACTTCGGCGATCTGACTTAACCGTTTGAGTCCCAAGCAGCGCGATCGCGCCGTTTAGATTTTGCGTCGTAAAGTCCCTGTACATTTGAACGCAACGGACGACTGACGGTATTTTGCATTTCATTATTATCTTCTCGGTCATTTTTATTAAACAAATCTTGAAATATTTATAAACTAATAGTACGCCTATATAATAATAAATGTAACAAATATGAAAAGCGCTATCGCGCTGTTCTGGATTTTTCGACTCTGTTTTTTCAATTATTCTTGGGACTCAAACGGTTAAGAATGAGAAACTATACGATGCAATATAATTTATAGAATTTGCATTTTAAATAGATTAGAATGAAAAGATGATAGGAAATAAACAATAAATCGGAATATTCGTAATATTTGGAGAAGATTAATTTGAATAATAACAACAAATTCTACTGTACGTCTTAGAATCTTCATTGGACCAATCGTAGATTAACAGAATTTCGATATTGAGAAGTATCGTAAACGCTAGACAATCGGAAATACAAATTATAATACGAATAGCAATTAAAAACTGTGATATCTTTTTTCAATTTAGTATTTCCCATAGGAATTTTTTTTTCTGGAAATTTTTAACCAATATATAAATTTCTAAAAAATTCCTGATTATTTTAGCTATTTAATAGTCGATGTAACGTGAAAGGAATTTTGATATTTGATTTATATAATATCGTAAATTTCAAGAATAACTTGTGCTCTGCTTAAAATATTTTTTACAAAGAAAAATCTACAAGTTTGTATAAAAAAAAACTTGCAGCAATCTAAAGTCACCATCAAGGTATCCAAACACCGTACACACCCACCATCTAAAAATACTTTTACATCCCGGTTAGAAGTCATCGTCCAAGTGACCTCTCTGTAGGGACGCAAATTCCTCTTAGAAATCGCGTTAGCAGAAAGAAACGGAGTTGCGAAAATGCCTAGCGCGTTTCACATTAGCCAGCTCGCACAAAGGCGGCTGTTTAAAGCCGTTTCGCGTAAAACAGGTATTTTCGCCTCGCCTCTACCTCGAGTGTTATCGACAGCCTATCGATGTACGCCTTCGAATTCTAGTCCTTTCATAAATTTTATTGCCGGCCATGCTCTCTGACAGAAAGAAAAGCCATCGGCATCACCACTGGCAATCGTTTCAAAATATTTCGCGTCATTGTGTAAGTAATAAACGTCAGAATCACTTTGGCTGCTGTAAAATTATCATACGATGGGATAGAAATAGCAAGGGGAAAAGAAGATAGGAAACTCCTCGAAACCATTATGGTGAACGATGTAACGTGTTGTTAGTTTAATCAATAATGAGACCAGTTAATTTAATTAACTATATTTACAAATATTTTAAACTGTGAAATACAAAATTACTCGCAAGCGTCGTTCGCTTGATGATACTCGTTATAAGATCGATTCGTTATACTAGTTCGCTCTGACTGACTGACTGACTGACTCGATGCTGATGTTCCTTTGTGCGACTGACTGTGTCTAGGGGACATGGTCGTCTATTTATACTAGTCGCCCGTGGTAGGTTGCACGTAGAAACGAAATTGCTTTGTCCAGAGTTTGTTTATTACATTATGTGCGTCGTACAGTGTTAATCCTCCATGGCAAAACAGCTATGTGAGGCATCTGCGTATCGCAACGTCCTAAGACGCATGTGCCGCTACACCATTGATATCGAAATACGATATTAGCGATACCGAATACATCGAAATATGTAAATATCAAAAGCATCGGTGTCTATCCATCTCCCGGAAACATATGTATTGGGTTAGCAATTAAGTGATTGCGGAGTTGCCATTAGAGGTGGTATTGATAAAATCCGCAAACACTTACTTGTTTTATTGGATTAATAAAACAGAACGTGAAAGAAAACCATGCCATAGTGATGTATTTTAAATTCGTTGAGAGCATCGCAGATAGAGAAGGTCTGAAAGTACCTAAATATCAAAGATATCGGGATCTATCGTGCCATAAATAATCGTAACAGACGGGGTTAGAGTATGGCAAATCATAGAAATTAGGTAACTCGAAGATAGGGTTTGACGAAAGTAATTGATCGAATAGATCTTAGAAATCGTAGATACCATATCAGTTTTATGTTTGTTCATTGAGATACGAATTTGCATAAACAAAATATCAAACAACATATGAGATATCTTGCGAAATATCGATCGGTATACTAATCAAGAACACGACAAATTCTACTTGTTTTGTCCAGGCTCCTGTCCTATTCCTTTTTTTCTTTCTTTTTTACAATCTTATAACAAACTATATAGATAAAATATATGTAGTAAACTATATATATATGTTTATGTTATAAAGGAATTATAACGAAACTATATAAGTGTTTCAATCGTTTCAAGCTACGATAATGATATTTCGTAAGACAGCTACGTCAAACAAAGTGCGTCTGGATAGCAGGCGCCACTCCATTTGAACGATAGCATAATTAAATACTAAATCGTTTCGAATTCAAATAAGTATAGTGAGAAGTTTGTTATCTGAGCACCAATTATCCGGGCTATTGATCGTGTACGAACGTTGATCGTTGTCCTGCTGACTATCGATTATTATCGAACCGTGTAATCGTACTATTCTTGCGGTTAGAAAGGGTTTCTGACTGATATTAACGATTTATCGGGTTCACTTGTCTGGGTAATTGATAGCGGAGTAGAAATTACGTGGACAGAGGGTGATTTAGTGGACCGAATTTCCGAAGGTTAGATCGTTTATCGCTGAAGAGACAGACACAATTAATTCTCTGCTCTTTGTATACGTTCTGCGTGCAGTGTTCCGGTTGTTGTCTGATTGGCCAAGTTGAATCGCGTTAGGTATGGTCAGTGCTTGCGGTTGTTGGACGAGTGGTTATCTGGCTATTTCGTCTGTCTAAAGTTGACGATTAATAAATTGCCGGGAGATGATGTTGATCGGTTGTTGAAAGAATTTGATTAATTGCGTTGACAAAGACTTTTGGTCGATCTTGGTCGGATGAAATGGATTCTAGTTTGACATTTAATTCTTACAACATCGATAACCAATGTAAATTTTAATCACAGACAGTAATCAACGCAAATACGATTATCGAGTGTTAATGGTCGCTTAAAATAATTGCACTATGTTCAAAACACCAAATTAATTCGTTAGGGATTGACATTTCATTCGCAATCTTTTTCCATCAATTGGCACCGCGAATCTTTCCATATCGTAGCTATCGAGAAGAAGAATAAAGTTCTGTTTCATTATCTTTTTCACCGCCATTCCTCTTGCCAAATAGTTTGAAGAAACTCAACTACTCGTAGCAGTATGATAAAAGCTATTTCTTTCAAATCATGGAAATTCTGTTTCTACCTGTGATTTGTATATTACACTTCTTACGAAGTATTTATTATTCTAAAACATTTCTTGCTTGTTGAGAAAAATATTCGAGTCGCTCTAAGTTCGCCCATTGCGTGATAACGTTCTTTTATTAATTACCTTACTGTTTGCTTCTTAATTGGGTCAAATGAACACGTTCGAAAAGAAACAAACAGTGGACATTAAAAAGATACAGAGGAACAGTGTGCGCACGTTTACGAAGGTTCGTATGTGCTTTCACGACCGCATTCTGGGTGCGTTTCGTAGCTGACGCTGCATCGTCGTACACGGTACACATTGGACATTTGCCATGGTAACGCTAGAACGAGTTTCCGGATTATCTTGGCAAACGCGTGGCCAAGTGGCGCCGTGCATCTGTCGGCCGAGTTCGGCAGTGAATCTTGTCACGTCTTGCAAATCGATTTCCTCCGGTATCGAATTGTCTTTTGACAGACCGAGGACAGATTTTTTTGGCCGCTTGGAATTTGGGGGACCTTGTTGGAGACGTTTGAAACACCGGGTTGATGAATCCGTATCGACAGAATTGAATGGCTCGGTTGATAGAATTGGATTTAGGTCCGCTAAGTTTAACCCGTTGACTATTTCGGATACGATGATACAATTTTCGTACGAGTATTATAAACATAAATATTTTTTAACAGAAAATAAAATCTGTTCTTACTCCTTAATAGACAAACGAGATAAAAGGTACAAGATTGGAGAAATGAAATTTTCTATATATATACCGGTAACGTTGAAACGTTTCTTGGCCTGTATATTTGCAAAAATTTAATAGTATGCAGATTATCATGAATTTGTTGAACATAGTAATTTCAATATTTATGAATTCCCATATAATATCGTATACTGATAGTATCATAGCTTATCCCACATTCTATAAATTCTTGTTTAAAAGGTCTCGAAATAATCTCCATATCCATGACATTACACTTTATCCTAGATTCTACAGATTCTGCTGTGAAAGGCCTCGAAATAAATTACTTCCCGTACATCGAAGTAATCGATAACGTTGTTTATGCGTTTAAACGAGCCACTTTGTATTTCCGTCGCCGATAGTAGTACGACGCGCAATAATATAAGTTATCGAGGATTCCTGTGTATCGATCTGCCGAACAGCGAAAGGATTAAACGAGCCGACGTAGATTTGCTTCTGTAAGTTAGCAGGAGTTGGGTTCCGCGAATAGTTTATGCGTACAACGTGGATTTTCTGTTGATTCCACGAATACAGCGTTTAGAAGTGGCCACGATTAATTAAATACATCTCAGTTATACGCAGTCGATGACTTCAAGTCGATCGTTTAGACCAATCGATCGATCTATCTTTTTTTTTCTTTCTTTGTCTGTTCTTGGCTACATCATCGAGCAATTTTTGGGACATTTCCTTCTTGTCCTTATAATAAGCATAATTTCAAATAGCTGTTAATATTCTATCAATTAGACGGAAGTGATTATTAACGACATCAATTTCCAGTAAATATATTACGTAGAATTAAATTGTTGTTGTACAGCTTCGAGTCTCTTTTTAAATAAATTTTTTAAATATTTAGAGTTAATATCTAGACGTTTAAGGTTACTTGAAAGTTCGGCATTTGGGATTTTGCAGGTGTCAGAATAGCGTGGATAATTTGATAATTGTTCAACATTTCATCGCAGATCGAAGGGCTTGATTTCAAAATAAAAAATAATAGACGTCGATCGTTACTCTTGCGGAATATTACCATTTATTATTTTACAAGTGTCCAAGTCTTCATTCAAGATACTTTTAAAGAATTATCGGATAATTTTTGGAAAACTTTATGAAAATTTCAAAGTAACTTTATTATCGTTGAGAGCGATTTCAATTGGCAGTTTAAAATTTTTCATACAGCACGTTTTTTATTTAAATAAACAACAGACTTGGAGATTTTTGAACAAAAGTAGCGAAGAATGGAAATTAATAAATAACAAAGTCTTCACAAATATCTGAAAAATTTGAATTTGATTTATATTTTATGTAGGAAATATTCTATCGTCTGGTTATTTGCGTGTCTGACAATATCGCGGGTTACACTACTTACGAATATTGTAACACGCCTAGCACAAGACTAGTGAATTGCATGTTACCGCTTGTTTTACATTATGAAACATTATGTAATCTTGAATTTAATGAGAAGAAATTAAGAAATTGGATGATGCTTCGGATTGGAAAAGAAAACGACTCGAACAATCGAAGTTATATTTGCCAAGAAGAAGATTATTTGGGCCAAGTAAAAGTTTCAGACTCGAATGAAACATCATTTTGATATAATTACTCGAATTTTCTACGAGACACTGTTTTATGTATTATTTCACTTCGCGGAGGAAGTATTTTTTACTTAATCAATCTCAATTTCCAGCTAATCAGCTTTCTAACTCCTATCCCAACAACCATGGAAATCCTATTATATCCATTTTCGAAATTCTACGCTAACCACTGCAGAAATTCTACTCTGACGTCTGCAAAACTTGATCGACCGTAATTCTTTTCTCTCAAGTGACACTGTCCACGGGCGAATTTCGCATGACCAGGCACAGAGTCGCGAAATGTAAAACGCAGATTCGCGACAAACACGAAAACCGTGATGTTTGATTACACGTAGATGTTTGATAGATGCAATTCCACGAACACAGCCTCGTAACAGTGATTTTCTGAGGAAGGAAAATAGTAACCGAAGGCTGGCGAACAGCAGACGATATTTGTGTGTCTTATTCCTGCGTTCTAGGACTCCAGATTTACGAGTTCTTTTTAAATTCTCGTCTCGCCAGGTTGACGTTTTCGAACGAAAAAAGAAGAAGAAAAAAGCATGAAATTTTGCGCGCGCATGGTCGTGCAGTTGCTTTGGTTAATATTTGACCAGTCGTTTGGAATATTTAACGACACGTGTGAAAATCGATGAATGTTTGTTTGTCGAGCGATGATTTGTTACGGGACATCGAGATTTTGTAGATTGCGAAACTTTGATAAGAGTTGCAAATTTTGATTCTTTGGAATTCACTTTAGGAATTAACAATTTTGGAGTAGTTTTAACGTAAGCAATAAAAATTCGGATAATTTTTACGCTCTTTTTGAAAAATATTTACGCGTTTAATCGATGATAAAACCGTTTGTTCGAAGTAAAATTATACATCTGCAGTCGTTAAATACATTTGGTATATGTTATACGATATTGCATGAAATTATATGATAAAAAAGAGAGTAACAAGAAAACTTTGTTCAACAAATACGGTTCCAATAAATTCTAAATAAGAAAGTTTTTCTGATGCAGTGTGTTTCATCTGGTTGAACGTTTCTATACTTTCAAGTAGACGTAACAAAAACAGCTTTCTAACAATTTCGCTGTTGCATATAATTTTCACCTATTGTACGCGAAGTAAAGTATCTTTTTTGTTTTGAAATTTATAGTGTTACGTTGCGTCACTTTTGTTTTACATGCTGGCAGATACGTATCGCTGTAGGTAGCGACTATTTTTAATGTCTGTCGATTCTCTGAAATTGACGTAAATTCCTGCTGTTATTTGTACTAACTTGCAATTTTACTCAATGATATCGGATTGATCACAGAGTTTAGATAATAACGTGGCAGCTTTTTTCCAAGACTTGACCATGTCGACGTCGTAATTGATAGCTGTTATTAAGAGCATCGATACGTTAACCGTTTACAGTTGAGTCACTCCGACATAAAAAAATTCCTCGAATCTTGTTCGTCATTCTGAAAAATGTCACGAATGGAAGTCTACCTTCTAACGTATACTTGTCTCGTACGTTTTTACCACCGTCGTATCTAACGAAAAGCTCGATGATTATATATTATTTCCTGAATTAAATAAAACAGCGAACGAAATATATGCGAAATAAAACATTTTCAGAATAAAAAATAGATTGTACAAGAACGAGTAAAAAATATTTAGAAATTAACGATATATTCTTCTAACGTATACTTGTCTCGTACGTTTTTACTATAGTTGTATCTAACGAAAAGCTCGATGATTATATATTATTTCCTGAATTAAATAAAACAGTGAACGAAATATATGCGAAATAAAACATTTTCGGAATAGAAAATAGATTGTACAAGAACGAGTAAGAAATATTTGGAAATTAACGATATATTCTTCTAACGTATACTTGTCTCCTACGTTTTTACTATCGTCGTATCTAACGAAAAGCTCGATGATTATATATTATTTCCTAAATTAAATAAAACAGGGAACGAAATATATGCGAAATAAAACATTTTCGGAATAAAACATAGATTGTACAAGAACGAGTAAGAAATATTTAGAAATTAACGATATATTCTTCTAACGTATACTTGTCTCCTACGTTTTTACTATAGTCGTATCTAACGAGAAGCTCGATGATTATATATTATTTCCTGAATTAAATAAAACAGCGAACGAAATATATGCGAAATAAAACATTTTCGGAATAAAAAATAGATTGTACAAGAACGAGTAAGAAATATTTGGAAATTAACGATATATTCTTCTAACGTATACTTGTCTCGTACGTTTTTACTATAGTTGTATCTAACGAAAAGCTCGATGATTATATATTATTTCCTGAATTAAATAAAACAGCGAACGAAATATATGCGAAATAAAACATTTTCGGAATAAAAAATAGATTGTACAAGAACGAGTAGGAAATATTAAGAAATTAACGATATATTTATAAACGAAGGTGAACGCATTGGACACTGATTTTTCTCGGTCAAGTGTTTACTAGCCGCGTTTTCTTCGTTTCTTGGACGACTCGTGGAACTTGATAGACGAGAATCGGAGGTCATGCATAACAAGAAACGTTCACGTTACCGAGAACCAGCGTTTCTGCTGGTTTTTAAACCGTTTCCTGGACTATCGTGACTTCCCGGTGAATGTTTCATTCAGCAGTATTTTCCATCCGATGACCGATTTAGCTTGTGTGAGGTAGACACGCGTTATCCGATGAATCTCGTTGGTTGTGGTTTTTTCTTTTTTTTTTTTTTTTCAATTTGCACAAATATTAGGTTGTCCGAAAAGTTTCTTTCGTTTTATGAGGAAATAATAGACGCACAACATTTTTTGTTTTATATTATTTTGTCGAATTACGTACGGTCGATTTTGTTCTATTGAGATATACACCGTGACATTCTACACACTTGGTTTCACGTTTGTGTGAAGGTGCATTGTCGTAAAAAACACGTTTGTGAAAGAAAGACACTTTCCGCACAACCTAATATCTTGGAAAGAATGTTGGTACTTTATGACTTGGATTTTTAATACGACGTTTTAATTGAACGCAAAAATAAAATTTAAATTATGCAGGTTTAGAAAAATATTGGCTGTGATATATCACATTCATATGCACGTATGTAAATAGAATGACGAAGTTTACCACGCATCCAAAATTTCAGTTAAATCGGTGACTCAGAATTGTCGATTCTCTCCTTCTAAATTATTTAAAGGGAATATTTTTCAACTGAATTTTACTACTTTTTCTTTTAGGATATTTTTTAATATGTTGATTCATTTTTTTTTTTTTTTCGATCTCGCGTACGTAAACGTGAGGCATCGAAATATTTTTCGTTGAAATTACACGGTTTCTACAAGGTGGTTTCATTTTCGTATTCCAATATTTTCTTTAAATTTATTTATTACCTCGTTTTAGAGGTAGCACTTAAACGGCTTTCAAATATTCTCAATATTACGCTTTCACGATGTTTTAAAATTACGACGCGTTTACACAAAGCGAACATTTGTAGGCGCGAATTTCTTTCAAGAAAATTTCTTATCTCTTATGATCTTTCTTAAGCTTCGAAGTAGCCATCCCTTGAAACGAATCTGCATTTTTAACAACGTCTTTGTCATCTTTATAATTTTCACGCACTTTAAACAATTCTTTCTTTCTTCCTGCGTATTCTGTAGCTTGACGAAATATCTTTGTCGCTGCTTCAATCGCGTTTCGTGACTTCTAAAGATATTTGCATCGAATATTATCGCTTTCAACGCGTTTTCTTTGTCTCCCTATGTGAAAGTCATGCCGTGGGAGTCATAAAGAACAAATAATTGCGGCATGCGGTATGATCTTTATTCGAAACAAAGAAGAAGGTCGAAAAGAGAAACTTTAAAGGCCAACGGTTGCACGTGGTTAGCTGTTTAACTTTTCCAATCGCTTCCGGTTATTCTTCTTGTTTTTTTCTTAACTTTTAGCTTCACAGATCGTTGATGTCCATTTCGAGAAGCGTCTGACCTTTCCTCGGAAAAGCCAAGACAAAGAGCAATATAAACTTCACGCGTATAGTCTTTCAGACCTTTTCTACGCTCTTCTCTTAGAATCAATCGAACAATCCTTACAGTTTGTTCTAGGAAAAATAAATTACCAGGAATTTCAATTGATAAATTAACTATGCTATTTACCATAATCCATTGTTGTCCTACGAGTACTGTCCTAATTTTTCTCTTCCTATATTTTTTCGATATCTAGTCAATTACTATACGTCGATTCTCTTCGCAAACCAACCAACAATTATTTTACTCGTCATGATTCTGTACTCGTCGCAATTAATGGACAATCGCTTGGAAACTTAGCAAAGTTTCTCCATACGAAAAGTCCTTCGATATCATACGATTACTCGTCGCAATTATATTCCTCGCAGTCCTACAAGTTCTACAAGTTTGCTCAACGAAACGAAACCTCGACGAACGATCGGACGAAGCTACGAAGAAAATAAAATTCGCAAGACGTTTGAAAAACTCGTATCGTTACGCTATCGCCAAGTAACCGTCGCTCGGAAAGCCAAAAATTTTTCTTCGACCGATGAACCGGAGAAAGTAAAATTGCAGGTGTGTGCAAAGGCGGACGACCAGTGCGATAACCTGAGCTCTCTATCAGCCTCGAGCCGTAACATTTTTTACCTTCTGCATAAAATACAGCCGAAAACAGACTATCGGACGTAACTGGTAGGATTGTCCTTGTTATTTAATTACCAAGGATCGTCAGCAGGCTCGTTAACGAAAAATAAATGAAATCCAGCCACGATGCCGGTTCCTTCTTTCGCTCGAAAGATCGACGAGTTGCTTCGGCCGTGCAACGGGGAAGGAAGACGAAGCGGAAGGGGATTTTTTGGGTGGAAGTTGCACAGACTGCCGCCACCGGATTTCATGCGCGTGCACATTCCCATGGTACAGACTGAAAAACGTTTTTACGAGCGTGTTTTTACGAGCATCTCTTATTCTTTCACACGGCTATTTTCGACGCGACGCCGGGGACCCAGCCAATTTAATGAATGAAATTTGAACTTACTCGTGGCTCGTTCAGGTTCAACGACACACGTCTCACCCAACTGCATCGACACTTGGCACGTTTCTTCCCTTCGATTTTTTCCTCCGCGTTGGCAGAGAGGAAAGGGCGAGCAAAGACGAGGAAGGATGTTCTCGATGAAACGGGGAACGAAAAAGGTGGCGAAGGATGTTTCACGGAGAATTGAAACTCTCAACACGGTCAGACGATGATATTTGCGATCGTTCGGGTTTCCATCGCGTTATTAGCACGTTGCGCGTCGTTCCCACGTTCCGCGAACATTCCAATCGTTTCGTTTCGTCCAATCTATCGTGGAAATAAATCCAGCAGGTTTTTACGCGTGAAAAGTTTCTTATATCTTTGAATATTACGCGAGTTTCCTACATTTTTGCGTTTGCTAATTTCCCGTAAATTGGTGTTCGCGAAATCTTTCAACGTCGCGTGATACTGATCACAGATATCCGCCGTGTAACACGGTAATTGGAAGCTAGTTTCGTTAGAAGCGAAGATTTAATAGAAAATTGGTAATTAGGTTCCAACGATTAACAAAAGTACGTATACTATGTCCTCGTAACTAGGAGAAATATGTTTATTAAAGTAATAGCGAATTAATTTCAAGTATTGCATATTAATAATACTCGTGCGAGTTATAAAAAGTTTCATCGACTTTTTATCCGAAAATGCACTCAGACTTCAAAGGATTAGTACGACTCGACGAATTACAAATGGGTTAAAAAGTTCAATATTCAAAGATTGCGTAGGCGAATTAAAAACAGCGCGTCGCGCCTGCTTCGCTAAGAAACATCGAACGATTTAACTTGCTGGCGCTTAAAAATTCACGAGCCGTGGTAGAGCGAAATCGCGTTACAGGAATACCGCGTTGTACGACTGTTTTCCCGATTCTGAAATCGTGTTAGAGCGAACCCGCGTTGTAAAAATATCCTGTTACACAAGGGATGTCTCTGCCATTGAAAATTGAAATTACCTGAGAGAATTCACCGCCGAAGAAAAGGCGAAGACTCGATAAAAGAGCAACGCCTAAGTAAAATGCTAATTCCACGAACGTACGTTACTTTCGAATTCTTCTTACATTTCGCTACGAATTTTCCGGCCACTCGAATACATCAGGTAGTCGAAACAAAACCTCGCCTTTTCCTCCACAAACGAGTCTTTTCTTCTCCAACTTGGACGCGGTTCAATCGTCGAAAGCTGCAAAAACGAAAAGGAGGAAATGCACGGAAAGCAATCGGCGAATGGATTTGAAAAAGACGTAATCGTAAATCATAGTCGCGTTGCGTTAAGTCTTCAGTTTTTCTCGTGAGTCAACGAGACGCGTTTGCAGTCGGCTTTCAACGGAAAGATTGACGACGTGAACCGACCGAAGACGTTCCCTTTTTCTCTCTTTTTATCGACAGTTCCGCTGAATGCTAAGTAAGAAACAGGCGGCGAACGACGATTTGAAATAATAAGCGACAATGGAATTTTGTGAAAGTCATACGTTGCTTTTCGTTCGCCACTTGCAGCCGACATTGTTGGCGGCAACCTATGTAACTGTAAACGGTGATCCGCGGATGGAAAACGTGAAAACCGTGGCAAATGGACTCTTAATGTCGCGGAAAGTCGTATCGGTGAATGTCGGGTGATAGAAATGCGCACGAGGTGAGAAGTTTAGGCGGAATCTTTGTAATCGACAATGTATTTTTTATTCTTATCTGTCCCTTTTTTTCCCGAAAGCAAATCATCCAACTATTTCTTATTTGGAGAATCTTTTTATCGATATAGCGTTTTCTAATGATATCGCGAGCAATTGTTTCTCTTTTGAGACGCGCTACTTAGCTGTGTCTGTCCTCTTTTCTTCTTTTGCGAAACAGTAAATTTACAATGAATTTTATCGTACTATATACCTGAGGCAGAAAATACATTTACAATTTTTTCACGTTGGTCGTTGATGATGTACAAGAGTACGAGATCATCAGAAGTATCGCCATTACTGCCGCTTTGCACTTTACTTCGAGACTCTTAACATCCATAAATCCACACTTAAAACTGTAAACTGTCACCGTTTCTAAACCAAACGCCATCGCATTTTGCTATTTTTAACTATTACATTCTGCTAGTCAATCCATCGTGCATTTTTAATAGCAAGACCGCTACTGTACGAGGAAAACAATCTCTTTTTTCGACGTGATATTTTATTTTTCGACGTGTACATAAGTGTAGCAAAATTCCTTTGATATCTGCCGCTGAATATCTCACTAAATCCTACTTTTATAAACTTCTCGAAACGCCATCCAAAGGTCAACGAACCTATTACCCAACTTACACTCGAATCTTTCATAATCCAATAATCGTAAAAATGATTTCTTTTCGCCAAACTCATTTTAACGCCTTGCTATCCGTTTATTACTTTCATGCTGTTTAAACGTGAAAAAGTAAATTCTTGATATTGTCAACAGTTTCTACTGCATCGGTAATTCGATGATCATTAATAACATTCCTCGTGCTTCCTTGTTTTGCATTTTTTACTTTTCCAAATCTCCAGGAACTCAGTCGAAGAACAAGTCGATCCTGTCGTGAGCAAAAAATTGTAAAACAGACTTGCGTATCTTCCATATTTTAAATTAAATTAAAATTGCAAAATACAAAGCGTAAAATAGACCGTTCATATCTGGAACTATTGGGTTGGCAACTAAGTGATTGCCGATTTTGTCAATACCACTTATTGACAAAATCCGCAATCACTTAGTTGCCAACCCAATAAATTAACAGTTGCATTTTAAAACTTCGATCGCACTTCGGATCGGATTAAATTGCAAAAAAAAAAAAAAGAAAAGAAAAAAACAAAATCGGACGATATCGGCAATTTCCAATCTTTAGACCGACATTGACCACCTATGAGATTAACTTCAATGCGAGATACTAATCTCGCGCGTCTGTGTGAATTGGACCATCATCTTTTCGTGGAAGAATCGGGCAGACGAGGAGCCAGACGGCTTCGACGTCTGCGTCCATCGTGTAATCGGTATCGTTCGCGACCATGACCGTGCCAAAGAAGCTGGCCACGTGGAACTAGGTCATAGGCAGTCATGGTTATTTCAAGCACAAAACGTCTTCTTTTCTTTATGGCGTTCTGCCCGTCTTTTGCACCTTGCGCGCGCGAGCTTCGCGTGCACACGCTTGCCTCTCGTTAATTGAAAAATTCTTTGCTCGTTGAAAACCGTTTCTCCGAACTGCTCGTGCCGAGCAACTTCTTTCTTTTTTTTTTCTTTTTTTTTTTTTCTTCGCGAATATGACGGTATCGGCGAATATAACGGGTACACTCTGCGCGTTCGCAGTTCTTTAAACGTTTAGAATAAATAATCATCGGATATTTGAAATAAATAAATGGGTAGAATAGATAAATTAACGATAGAAATAGGAACCGATCTTTGTTTGTTGTTGGTTAACTCTTTTACGTTGTGTGACGTCTATTGTACGTTCTGTTCGCCAAAGTGCACAATGAGTGTACAAGTAAAAATAGAAGAGAAATGGACAGAGGTGAAATAGTGGTTTCGTTTATGCTTTCACTGGATTTCGTACTGTAAACCGCTAACGCGTTGATCCGCTCAAATCAAAGGTTTTGCACGAACGAAGTTATAAGTAGACCGCGAATGTGTAGGCTTATGGAAAACTTGCACATCCAATATGTAAAATATGTAAAGTACAGTAAAAGTGCCAGTAAAGTATGACTCCAATGATATTCAGGGTGGGAAGGTAAAATAAATTTTTTGTAGCTTCCACCTTTTTTATCTATGTTTGTGGAAATACGAATTTCCATAAAGTCAGTTAAGATAGTTAGTGTAGGCAATAAATATTGGCAAATTTAAGCAACGAACGTATAATTAACGTGGCTTCCCGAGTAATCGATACGAGTAATTCTACGGTAAAAATTACTGTACGCTTCGATTTTATTTGCCAACCTTGACCGATGTTTATTTTTTCAAAGGAACGTTTCTCCGCCAGTCGGAGTTCTGGTTTGTCTTGAAGATCGGAAATCAGTGAAATCACGGATGCAGATTTGCGAATGCAACGAAACCAGGATGCTTATAAATATTCCGTGCAAGCAGAACCAATATTTCTTTCATCAAAGATTCCTTGAAGTCTGCCTCTGCTCGTTTTTTGAATTTTAATTAAGCTTTCTTGCATGGCTTTTTATTTCCACACGTTTGTCGGCCGTTTGTTCCGTCCTATAACGTGTACAGTGGCTCACGAAAGTTTCTTCCATGCTATGGTATAACATACAGCTTATTAATGGACAATCGGTTGTTTAAATAGCTTTGTGATCTCAGCGAGATATACAGTGGCTACAAAAAGTATTGCCACGCGTTCTTATTTTTCACTGAAGCATTTTTCTTCTTTTTTTTTTTTTCTATCAAATTCTACACTTCATTTTCGTAGTTTCAAATTTTTTATTAAATGATACGAAGTTTGATATACTCGTATCATTTACACATATACAAGTATATTTTATATACTTAATTAGTTGAAGTAAATGTTAGAATAAATACAGTAGCGTGCTAATAAATTTTGTAGCCACTGTACCTTACGCTAAATATTTTCACTTTTGTTCCATACTTTATCAATAGTATTATCATACCATATAATGTAGCTATAATAATATTATTTACCAAACGTAACCACGATAATCGAGTTTCGTTACAACACAAACGCATAGTGTCCGCTACGATGTACGCAATGCATCCATAAAATATTCCTGCATGCGTTGAAATAGTTTCGTCAGCAACTGTATATTCAAATATACAGCGTCCTTTTGTAATCATTTTAGCTTCGTAGGAATTATTACGAAGAAAGCTGTGATACGAGTTTTACGAGACTTTTACACATCTTCCACCTTACACACCTGCTGATGTGGTTGACTGGAAGTCATCAAATGCCTTTGCACATTACCCGGAAGCGCCTTGGGCGTTACGCCAGCCCCTTCCAACGGGGATCCGAAAAAATCTCGAGGACTCGGCCGTATATCAAAAGCTGCCGGATTTACCGAGTGGCCCCAAGTCGCTCGAAAGCCGTAACAAAGCTGCCTCGAAAGCGCTCCAAGCGTTGTTCAGCATTGATCTGTCACGACTTCTCGAGAGTGCTGAATAATCGGAGTGTCTTGATACATTCTTTAATCTGATCTTCTCTCTTTCTTTTTTCTTTTTTTTTTTCGGTATTTATTCTTGGTACGGGACGTCGATTTTGGAAATTAAAGTTTATAGATGGATTCTCTGAAACGACGCATATTTGATCGAAATAATTCATACACTGTTACGCGAGGTTTGTAAAGGTTATAGGTTTCAAGATGCAGGAATTCGTGGAATATCGGCTTTTCAAGGACCTTTTGCTTGGATAATTTATTCCTCCAAACGATTGTACGAAAAGGAGAAAAATGGGAACTTACCAGGGATTCTCAGATATCACGCAATATCCTTAAAACTTGTTCGCAATTCTTGCAATTTTCAATCGCGTCTAAACTTGAAAATCTTGATATCCGAAAAACCTACAGCCACGTACCTCTTGAACCTATTTCTCTGTATATTTCAAAACTCTGTCAAACTGTCTACGAATCTGTTACCTTCGAAACACTTGCAGTACCGTCAGATTCCATGAAATTCTACTCAGCCTCGGATCCTATGAAAAACACCACGAACATATCAAATCTGGACAGTCTCTCACGATTGGACGCTCTATTACGATGAGATTGCCGGAGTACTCGGATGGAATCGAGAATAGGCAGATCGTTGAAGGGCCGCGATTACCTCTCGATGGAAGCTGAAAGACTGGTCGATGGAGCACGAGCCTCCGTGTGGAAATAGCAACGGTGTGATTGCCGGTGGATTTTAAATTGCGGCTCTGCGCGCCCTTAGGCTCGCGGCTACGGGTGAACATAGTCGGAATTATTTGCGACCGTTCCATCTGGAAATTTATTGCCAATCTGGCTCGTACGTCATACCATGCGTGTCCTGTACGCGAGACCAATGATCCGACAAGGAAGCCACGTTGTTCGCCGGGATACGTGTCGCCAAACGACGTGGAAAGTGGGAATATTTTATTTTAGCGACAACGGCACGAAGGTAAAAGGAGCGCCTTGGCGCACAATGTTGAAAGGTTGACGAAAGAAACGGAATTCTGAGGATAACGGGATTTATTCGGAAGTTCCTGAAACTGTTGTTAAGGTCTTTGCGGACTCATTGGGATTTCTTTGAGAATTTTTTCTACGCTATTTTAAGGGAGTCGCACGATTTTTGGCGATTTCTGGTGGTTTCGAACGATTTCAGTGTTTCTTGGAATTCTTAAAATACCTTAGGCATCTTTCGTAATATTTTTCGATTTCGATAATTTTACGAGTCCTTTGTTTAACTCGTAGATGAACGTTTAGAGTTTCCAAACTTTTTAACGATCTTTAGGACAAGTTAGAGCTTTCGTAGAATTTTCTTACAAGTTTCACGAATCTCAAACCTCCTCTCCTGTGCGAAATTTTAAGATTTCTAAAGCGAATTGTAGAAACTTTTAGGATTTTCTAAGTATCTTTTGCAGCTTCGAAACATTTCTCAGAAATGTTTGGGACTTGCGTTTGGAGATTTTGAGACTCTTCACGAACTCTTCACACACGATCTTTCGGAACTGTTTAAGAATCTGCAAGATTCGTATACGAGTGACTGAACGAAATAGGTCAAGCACATACGTTTTTTTCTCACCCATTTTTGTATCTTATCAATTCGATTCTTTCTAAATTAGATCTGCTCTAAACCTTATCGATGCAACTTCCCTTCTAAGGCAATTATCAGCTTGCAGCAGTACATTGATAGACATTAGTGTAAACTAAGATCAGTAGTTTCGTCATTTGTATTTATAGTGCAATGACAGTCGCTGTTTGCAACCGTCCAAGCGATAAGCTCGACATTTTAGCCTGAAAATATGTATTTGGCGGCCTAGTTATTACAAGTACACCCGTCAAACCTTAGATTCAAGGAGCATTTCATCTAATTTTCAACTGTTTGGATGAGATTCATTGGTATTGTCCGCCATGATTCGCGCCATTCAATTCGATTCTTCGTCGTTCACTTAGAATCGTTCTGGACCATCTGGCTCGTGTTTTAATTTAGCTGCATTTAGGTTCGGCTAGTCAATCGGACGTCTGTTTTCAGACGTAGAAATAGGAAGCCATAAACACCGGCAGGCAAATTCCCAGCGTCGTTATACTCGACGTTCGATCGAGACACTCGACCTAATTACTCGGTCCTTTTAGACACTCTAAAAGTCTCGTGCGAGTCTCACACAAACCGATCAACTGTATAAACTAAAAGAAATACAGAAAATTTGGTATTCGTTCTTGTCTTTTCCTCGTGATAACGAATCGTCCATTTCCGAACAGTTGCACGTCGATTATGTTACGCGTGTGACGAAATTCAGAAATTTGTAAAAGACGAATGTGATCGATTTGGCTTTCGAGAGAAATCCTCGTGCCATTTGGACGCGTTTGCGCATCTTGTGCACGACAATGATCGATCGAAAGAAATTATTTCTTTAATTCCTAGAATTGTTAAATTAGTTGAAGATGTAGAATCTGTGTTAAAATTGTTCTACCAAATTTTTCAAGTAGCTTAGACGATCTACTATATATGTAATAAACACGTGTGTGTAGTTATAGCTAATTCACGAAGACAATTGGTGTGTTATAGATAGTACGTGGTAGTCAGTTTCTCGAACGTTAAATATAATAACTTGCTTAAGCAATTACTGGAATTTAATTTTACACTAGTTGATCAATAGTACGAAATATATAGATTAGGCTTGGTAGTTTAGTCTAGAACTATGTATAGTTCCAGGAAAACTATAGATAGTGGAATAAATGTATTTTCTATCCGTCTAGCAGCTGTTTCTCTTTTCTTCTATCCAGTCATTAGTTATCCTAACAATATCTCGTCGTTGTCAAAGATCGAACAGAACCGTACGATAAATAAACCAATTGCTCGTCGAAAGGTTTCGTAGTTTGTCCCGCCAACAATAATGTAAGACAAACAGAGTCACGTCTGAAAATGGAACTCTCCAAGTAGTACGAATGCTCGCGATGACTCAAGATCATATTTCTCGCTTAATAATTTGTGACAAACTTCTGGCAACGTACACAGTTGAAAAGAGCCGACGATCTGATCGAAGGAAGAAGAAGAAGAAAACGATGTGAAAGGAATGAAGCAGGAAAATCTGCTTTCCTACCGGTCTTCCAAACGTTCAGAGATCGTTGAACTCTTAAAATTTTCGGCTGCTCGAAAGTTTCACGTTTATGGATCATAAGGAATCCAGTAAGATACGTTTCGTTAGGTTTTTTTTTTAGATGTAGAGGATAAAAGAGATATAATTACATTACCACGTGGAATTTTACGTTTTATTATATTTATTATTAGTATGGTTTTATTAGCTACTAAAATCCTCTGGAATTTTCCCAAATTTCCTACATCCATTGACATCTATAGTGACAATTTCATCAGTTCGATGATTCTTCATGCTAGTGGTAACTTTAAATTATTTACAATTTTCGTAGTTGCAATTTTTCTCCGTTACAAAGACCTTCGATAATCGTGTCAGTTATCAGCTGCAAACTTTCAGTAGCAAAAATCTTTAATATTCAATTTTGCAATTATTCGAAGTTGTTATCACTGGGGTAATTTTCCATAGAAAGTTCATAGATTCGCAGTGGGAATTTTTAAAAATATTTACGCGATTATTGGACTCTCCATAGATGAAACCTTCTTTTCTCCTTTTTCTTTGTAATTCTTTGATACAACTTTCGACTGAATTTTCTCCGTTGCAATGTCTATAAAGCCAGGTCGTCGCTAATTTGAAAATTAATTAAAGCAACGCCAACGAGTCTTTCGTTCAACGCGCAAAGTCCACGGAAACAAGGAGGCCAGTTTAAGACTCGTTCGCAATAACAATCTATCCGTGACAAAGAAACAAGGAGAGAATAAAGCCGGTCCAGACGACGACGAGCAAGGCTACATCATGTTCGCGAGTGCGTAACCCACTTTTGCAAAATTAGATTTCGCACGCGTGCAGAGTAAGGAGAGACGCAGAAGACGTATCTAGCCAATGGACTCCCTGCTGATCGTTGCTTACAGCGGCCGATCGTCTAACTTTGAAAACGCTGTGCAGACCAGTCATCCTCGAGAGGGTTAGACACGTGTCGAACGAATCGCTCGTTTAACGCGTTCACCGTTATAACGATCATTGGTCATCGACAGGAAATTTTTCGTTTACGACGTGTCCATCGTTGGACACCGTCGTCCGATAAATTTGTCCACCCTTTGCGCCTGAAAGCGCAATTAAAAATTAGATTTGACGAGATGAGAACAAAATTTAGGATCCCTTTTTTTATTTATGTTTACTGATCGATGATTAAGATTGGCGATAGTATCAACGACTGATGTTGCGTTAGGGGAACGTTTAAATCGTAATTAAAAATTAGGACTGTCAAGGTGAGATCTACGAAACGCTAGGAATTATTATTTTTTAATTTCCAATAAATTGTTCAAGTATTGTTTATAGGATAAGGGGATTTTTTTAATGCGAAATACGTTGATATTTGTTTGATACGATGAATAATGTTTAGTAAATAAATCGTGTTAAAAAATATGGAAAGCTTTTACATGAGGTTCTTCGAAGGGATGGAACATCTTTATATAGTTTTCTGTGAAGGGATAGGACATCTTTAAATAGTATTCTTCGAAGGGCTGAAACTTTAAATAGTGCTCTTTGTATGGATGGAAAATGTTGGCCTGGTTTGAATAAATGGAACACTCTTAAATAGTATTCTTGGAAAAAATTGAAGCTTCGAAAAGGTTTTGGTTGGTTCAAGATCATTTTTATTGTAGAAAATATATAAAAGATCACGATATTCGACTGAAGTATAAGTATTCGATAAAAACTAGGCTATAGGTAAAAATTATTTAAATTGATTATAGATTATTTTTCTTACATGTAGGCCTCATATCCGCCAATAGGTGTTCAAGTAAAATATACATATATGTAGAAGATAATAGACACTTAACTCTAATTTTGACTTTCTAATCTTTATTTGTGCTCTCATTAGACTCCACATTGTTGGAAATTCTCATGGAAATTGGCGCAGATATGAAAAAGCTCGCAGTGCAGAATTACAGGAAAGAATATCCAGGAAATAAAATATTACCATTCTCAAGACCATCGATTTCTTAGAAATCATAACGAAACTAAAATTTTAAAAACCACTTCCCCTCCCGCATCGCTCCTATCTTCGTCGAGAACATGATTGATCGAAAAAATCACCTAACATTTAAAATCAAACAACGCGAAACTCGTAAGAAAAATGTCAGGTCACCTAATAGATAATGTAACCGTTGGTTTTCATATAGCAGATGAAAATAATTAACTACTAATACGTAACTATAATTAACTAATCAAATATTCTGTGGCATTTTTCTAAAACTCAAAAAACAATTTTTTAATCCAATACGTGCTATTCTCAAAGCTACTCGCATCTCAAACTCGAGCATCGCAACAAAAGCAAAACCTCTTGGAAAAAGCCTCTTCACCCTCCATTCCATAACTTCACCCTCATTAAAAATACACCAATCAAACGTTGGAGATAGCCGGTTAATCAAAGAGCACCACCTAAATTCCACAGCAAACGAATCATCTCTCTCCTCTCAAAGGACCCGGCAAAGTGGATCACCCGATTGATAGATAATCCATCCTTTGATCACGGAGAGCCACGTGCATCGAGGCGTCCACGTGGTCCCATAAACGAAACGATCGATATGGATCGATCTAACGTCAATTAGTCTGTCTAATATCCTGACATCCGATCTATTTTTATTATTAAGTAACATGTCAGAGGACACAAGGTCCATTTGATTCATTTATCTCGTTAAATTGGACAGGTTCGGCGGTTGAGTTAGGTTTTTGGGTTAGGCTCGAGCACAAATCAGGCATTTCGTTCTTAGTGCGTTCGAGTGGAGTCGATAAAATCACCGGTTCCTGTTGCAGCTCTTCTCTCATCCTCTCTTTCGAGGCCGTTTATATATTCTGAAAGCCGCTTACGACGAAAACGGGACTACAATGAGTTTTCTGTGCGCTAAGAATACTCCGTTTCCATGTCGGCGGAACCGTCCACGTTGCACTAGGTTCTGTACTGATTTCTGACTGATTGACGCGTACTGGCCCATTAGATGACTCAAGCTTTACTCGGAAATTTAGAAACTTTTGCTGGTTAGTTGGATCGAGGATATTGCTGCGTTGACGTTTCATTTTCACAGGCGGTTGTTTGGTCTGTCGTTTTAAGATTCCTACTTTTCACATTACATGAGGATTACATGAGAATTTACATGAGACTGATCTTCAGGATTGTTTTAGACGCTTTTTAGATAATTTTGGGGAAAGATCGATGGTTGATATAAAGGTCGATCAGCACTAGGTAAAGAACTAAATTAATGGAAGGCTCTTCTTTAATAAAAGAAGAAATCCATGTCATTTTTTCAAATAGAACCACATTTAGAAAAATAAGAGCACTTTGTTTTTCGATGGTATAACAAGTATTATATGTAGCTACAACACAAATTTGTATTCAAGGTTTCCATCTAAAAAAAGCACTTAGGATTTATGATCCCGACAACACGTAAGAATTGTTTTTCGAGAAACTCGAGCCAGTTTCAAGGGGCTTAACACCTGTTGGTCCAAGTCGAAATCATTTAGAACGTTCGAATTTTGACGCGAGGACGCATTGGAATTGATGTCTGAACAGATTGGACGTGTTCTTATTGGACTACCAACAAATAGAAGGCTATACTGTTGGCAAATGTTTGGATATCGATAAATATGCATTTAAAATAATTTTAGAGCGTACAGCGTTGTTTTGTCGTTACAGAGATCTTATTTTATGGGTCAGTTTTGTGTACGTTACCCTTCGATCGATTTTGTAAATTGGCTACGTAAGATTACCCAAGAATCTGAGATCTTAGAAAATTAAACAGATCTTCTTTCAGCCAAGTAAGTCTAAACACACCAATAGAATAGGCTCTTTTAGATTTTATGAAACGTACCAGGCTATTGACTTGCCCGCTCCATCCGTTAAATAAAAGATTCCTAATCCGTTAAATAAAAGCTTCCCAATAAAAAAATTGTCTGGTTCATTGCAAATCTTAATCTACCGCGATTATTATTTGAACGAATTTTTCTCAGTGGTATTTCCCTGTTACCAAGATCGGTTAAGTACGAATAGTTTAAAAAATAATTAATTTTCGTAATTTCGTAACAATAGTTCCGCGAAGTTCTTTCGTTGTACACTTTCAGGAAAACAGATTTTTTATTTTTGCATATAAATAATAAACATATACAAGTAGAGCCGACTGAGATTTTGCGCGATTCATATTTCTATCGTTAATAATACAAAATTGCGTTTAAACGAAGAGAAAAGCTGCTTTTATAGCTTCTAAGATAAAATAACGATAAAATACGAAAATAAAATTTGAACGCTTGGAATTTTTGCAAAATCCAAAATATTCAAAATAGCGTACGAAAAGCCATCAGTGAGAGATCGTACCATTTCCAGAATGCGGAAACGCACAACTTCAAACACAGGTCCCCTTGTAAAATTGCGCAGAAATTCTCCAAGTACACGAAGATTCCGGCAGCTGGAACGATCGAAATTACGTTTAATTCGAATGGATCTGCGATAAATTGACTGGATTTTGAAGAAGCTCGTTTCACAAGGAAATGGCGGGCCGGATGTCACGCGTCTTTTACTACCGGCCCACGTACCATTTTTGCGAGTCGCGTTATATTTCTCGCGAGCAAACCACTCGATATTCACGACTTCGGATATCCTTATCGAGAATAGAAGAGAAAAAGTGTTCACCCACGTGAATCCGTTTTTCTTCCCGCCAACCGTTTCCAGCGACTTATCGAATGATAAGGGCCAGGCAATCGACGATTTCCACGTATGTCTTCCCTCATTCAGACCCGGTTTATTTCGTGTCTCCGATCTGCTCCACATTTTTCCGATCGTTTCACGCGATTTTATTAGAGTTTATGAATCGCTTTACGACTCGCCACGGACTCGCTACATTCCGTTACAGACGAGGATGCAGAAGTTAGATTGCGAGGCTGAGAGTTTTGCGTTGTACCGTCGTGTCGTATCGCGACGAGTAAAATTTCGACACGTGAAAGCCGGTAGATGACAGATACTTGTTAATTACTTGGAGCTTTAAAAGTTCGTGCGTCGGATCTTTGATGTTTAATATGCATTTTATGAATAAAAATTAAATAGCGAAGTTTTACCATTTTTGTAACTTGGAATTTGCAATGTTTCAACGTTTGCGTTTTTCAAAGTGAAGAAGATTTCGTTCCTGAGCTTTTGAAATTCGTTCGATTTACGAGGCTTGAGGACAATCCGGAATGACTACTCTGAATGAAAGGATAGTGATTCGTTGATATTGCTAATACGCGTAGTTGGGAACTTAATTTCGAACGAGTGAATTACGCGTGTTTTGTTAAGTTTCTGCGTGTTTCGATTAGATGAGAGTTAAAATTAATGGTAAGTCGTAAAGAAACGTGCATCTATATTCGCGGAGTATCGCGTGGCTTGTCTTGGATTCGCAATTGGTGTCGTATTAACCTTCTTATCACGCTTACGACTCAATAGAACCTGCATAACGTTTTTCCTCGTTCCCAATGTAAAGATAGAAACGCATCATCTATCGAGATATGCCAATAATTATCAATAAATTAGTCAATATGAATATGGATCAATTTGAAAGCGAGGAGTCGATCGTCCAATTTGCTGGAACCAAGTTTCAAGTTTAAATTCTTTTATCGACAACGTGTAAAAACTACTACGAAACGAGAGAGTCTTTCGCTGTGTCGAGTTTCAAACACAAAGTCTCTTTCATAAATTTGATGCAGTGTAACAACAATCTAATTATCGGTGTCGCTCGAACTACGATACCTCACTAAGTGTCGGCAGATCTCTCAAAGTTTCAAGTTCTTTCAAATTTCCAGATTCTGTAACCGCGTCGTCAGTCCTCTGATCCACTCGTAGGAAATTCCATTTCAAAGCGAAGAGTCGATCGTCCAATTTGCTGGAACCAAGTTTCAATTTTAAATTCTTTTATCGACCACGTGTGAAAACTACTACGAAACGAGAGAGTCTTTCGCTGTGTCGAGTTTCAAACACAAAGTCTCTTTCATAAATTTGATGCAGTGTAACAACAATCTAATTATCGGTGTCGCTCGAACTACGATACTTCACTAAGTGTCGGCAGATCTCTCAAAGTTTCAAGTTCTTTCAAATTTCCAGATTCTGTAACCGCGTCGTCAGTCCTCTAATCCACTCGTAGGAAATTCCATTTCAAGTTCGCTCTTAAACCAATCGAGACCACATCCTTGCGTCTAGTCGTTATTAAGCTTCACGGAGCGCGTTAAATATTTCAATGGAAACGAATCGTTGCATGAATCGTCGCCTGGAATATGACTCGAATCTGGTTTACGATCCACTTGGCCGTTCATTATTCTGTTCGTGAAATTTTACGAGCCTCGCGAGCCTGAAATTGCGGCCGCGTGCACACATCTCTTTGTCTCTCGTTCGCGTCGATCTTCCGTAATGGAACTCGTTGAAGAATCTCGCGGACTAACGAACAAGGACAAGGATACGCGATAATCCCTCTTTATAAAAGTCTCCCACGCGAGACCATAAATCGTGCCTCTACTTTACGAGACGCCAATAACGAGATCGTATTGCCATCCTGATGTTTTAACTGAAAATGACGTTGTTAGGTAGTTAAGTATTACCATTAACGACGGATATACCGTATAGAAGCGCAAAATATCGTAATAAGTCTTGTTCGAAGGTTTACCGAGGCCTATTTTCGCAAACAAAGTACGAAAATCCTTTGGATTGGGGACTTTAAGGGAGCGTCCTGAATTAGAATGTTCTAAAACAGCGTCTTTTTGTGGTTTTTTTTTTAGAAGGGAAAGAAAAAATGAAGTTATTGAATTTTGAGATATGCTTTTATATATATATTTAACGAATACAAAATAAATTTTTTTAAAGTAAAACAAAATTATAACAGATTTCTAAGCCTATTTCGTGGGCTGCAGTTTTCAATCGGCGGGAAAGATCCACCTCGTAATTCTTGACCGAAACAAAAAACCAAAAAAGGATTAAATATTATATATTTTTCTTCTCGATGAACTAAAAAGGTTCGTCAAAAAGTTTATTTAAATAATTGTTGTAGCACCTTAAAGTGTATTTTTTCTTTTTATAAAGCACATTTTTTCTTTAAACCCGCCAAAATTTTTAATTTAACGCTATTTTCTGCCTTTTTTAGTCACAAAAAAACGCTGTTTTAGAACATTCTAATTCAGGACACCCCCTTAAGCTAACACATACTCTCTCTCTCTCCCTCCATATATCATTTTATTCGTATCATTTATAAAAATTCTGCACTCTGGGTCACCCTATATAGCGTTGTACGATGCTCTTGATTGGCGATGATGCAGCGATTCGTTGATAAATCCATTTATAGATATCTATTTCTGTGCCAGTGACAAGATTCGAATGTGATTTGCTCTGGCAGGAAAGAATCATTCGACTATGTACAGTTGGATCCTCGTTTGCGATTGCTAGAGAGAAGACAAATACGATTGACATATTAAATAGGAATAGTTTTACAAATGAAATATTGCAATTTTTTAGTCATATATGGTCATGCTATCCTTAAATTATACAATTAAAATATTAGAAATATATACAGCGACAATAAATTTAAAACGAACAATCTAGAAATTGATTGTTTCTTTATACCGAGGAATTTTTCTATTTCTGGCATCGTTCACGGAAAATATATATTTTCAATTTTTTATAAAACAAATAATTATTAGGTGGTCCGAAATGGTTTCTTTCGTTTTATAAGGAAATAATGGATGCACAATATTTTCCGTTTTATATTATTTTATCGAATTACGTATGATCCATTTTGTTCTATCAAACTAAAAATCACAACGTTCGACAAATTAGGTTTCGTGTTTGTATAAAGACGCGTCGTTGCAAAAGACGAAGAAAGATACTTTCCGGACAACCTAATATTAGTATTGCGTACGATGAGATTTGAGATTAAAAATTTATCCACAGTACTATATTTGATGACTTGGCCGTGTTCCTCTCGTGATATCACGCTGTGAAGGGGTTAATTTTGGTAGAATGAATCATCTGCGATGCAAACACCCTATATTTCTAAATGTTCTAATCTTCTTATTCAAATGATTAGAAACTTTATTTCGATTCAACGTGTCTTTATTACTTTGGCTCATTAAACGAGAAAAAAGCGTAATAGGAAGGTCAAGTTTTAACACTATATCATTGCGTAGCTTCATCATGGGTTGTATCGTTTGAGACATAACTTTTTTATCTGTCCAGTTGTCGAATCATTCTACTTAAACATGGTATCTCTTTGTTTATGTCCCTAGTCTTTAGTCATAGTTCCGTGAGAAAAACACGTGCCAGGCATTTGCGAGTGACTTGCTATTGACTATGTTAAAGAAGCATTTCCGGGCGTAAGTTTACGATGTCTGACTATGAGGTCGTAAAACTTTTAGAATAATAGAGGCGCCAGAACGGCCGCACATAGAAAGTAATAAGGAAGACGAAGGAACACAAAATCTGGTTTAACCGAGGCTATTATATGTATACATGTTGCATAGTTTCGTTGATAAGCGAATGAAATATTTTTTTAAATCTTATAATTCCCTTAATAAGTTCACTTGGAAATTAAGATAAAACATATTTCTTGTTCGTACTGGAACGTATCTCAGTATAGTGTAATTATAGTGGTCTCTTTATTAACTCGGTTACACGCGCTCGAGTTTTGCACGTGACATTTAATTAGCAAAGATACGGCAAGAATTATCTGGTAGTTTATCGAAATGAAGTTCATAGATCGAGTAAAACCGAGCTCCTTGCATTCTCGTAATTGTATCGATAAACGATCCACGATTAAGGATTTCAGATACGCTGATTGCGAAGACGGTCGATTTGATATGGAATCGATGTCCAACTAAAAACTCAAGTGTCGTAGCCGAGAATTCGTTCGCTCGGAAACTGGTTTTTCTCTTTAGTTCGCGTGTACTTTTCGTAATTCCTGCGATTCACGCATAAAATGATTCGATGATCAGAACTGATAAAGATACCACGCGAGGAAAAATATTTAACGGCCATATGGAACTTTGAAAAATATGAGTATCGATTATTTGAATTTTGAACGTGGGAATTTTACGATTCTCAAGTGGAAATTTTGAAACCTTGTGATCGAAAAATACAGGTATTTAGAATTCTTAAAACGTGAACGTTGAAATTTTAGAATGTGAATAGATGTGAAAATTTGACGATTACCAAGTGGAAAATTGAGAAGATTGAATTGTTCACGGAGGAAACCCTCCCCCTCCAAAATTAGTTCGCGTAATCTGGAATTTTTCAAGTTGGATTTTCGACTTTCGAAATTCTTATACCTATGAAATTATAAGACTATAAGTTTTTGGGGATTTGCTCGGAAAAACGTGTCAAAGAAAAACAAGCACTGCTGCCTCCTCTAAACTAACCGAACATTACCATCAATATCCCGTCCTCCTTATTAACCACAAATCTCTTCGGCTTATTCAACCTCATTCACATGGACCTAGGTAAAACAAACAGTTGAACTTCCTCCTACATAAGTCACAAAATCCCATAAACTCCAACGAAAGTTCACGACAAAAAGTCTTCAGAAATACGGTTCCGCTTCTCTCTGGAATCTCCTTTGACGTATCTATACCAGCGATTCTCAACCTTTCCATAAATTAAAAACGTAAAAAAAAAATCCAAAAGATTTCAATATACATTTAACACATTTTGGGTACAGCAGTTTTTGAGTTACACCGTCTCATAACTCTCGAGCAGTTAACGTGCTTTTTATGTTCAACGTTAAATCGCATTCTGACGAAATATCTGCAATCTGTATGCACTAAAACGAAACGATCGACTGTAATAAACTATACTTTTTACGGTCGATTCAAATTTGACCAAAATGTGTTACAGACATTTGGTTGACGTTTGTTAAGTGTATAAATATCCACAATTTATTTATAGCCCATAGAAGAATTATAGTCGCTGCATAGAAGATGTATCGCAAGCTACATCTCGTGCATTATCACCGATTTATATCAATTTATATAATTTGACGTTACGCTCGGTCAATTTCATCTCAAAGCATATTCGCTATCAATTATACGAAAGGAACGCGGGCAGAACAGAAGAACAGAAGGTTTCTCGCCCTGCTGGAGGCCGATTCCAATTTCTAACATTAATGGCGATCACGGTTACGTCAAGTTGTTTCGATTCGTTTCCATTAAGTTTACGAGACCCGGTTGCGTCACCTCTTGATTAACGTTCTCGCGTTGTCTCGTAACTATTTCCAAGCTGTTGGTAGCCAGCCGACCAACAGATTCTCGTTTGCATTCTTTTATTTTCCTATCTCCCGCTTCTGCTCCACTCGGATCGAGTAACAAATAGCCTGGCTGAAAATTAGTTTCGCCGCGTGGATCGATCGTTTCCTCTAGATACTCCCCTAGAGATCGTCGATCATTCTATTAGCTTGATCAATCTGGTTTCCAGCGTTTCAGATCGTTGTCGGCCGATCTATGGGGTAATTGAATAGTTTGATCTTTTAACGAGTCTTCAGCCTCTAAGTCGCGTTTCATTGCGTTTGAATTAGTTAGAGTTCAGGAGGATAGCGTTTAGCATTGCGACGGTGTGTTTGAGAATTATTAAGCAATGCAATCGGATCGTTTTGTATGGCTCGTGAAATGATGGATGAAACTATATTTCATCATCGTTAACTTCGTTCCAGTTCTGTCAGTTTGGAAACTCGTGGTGCAGGAAGCCTGACGTTTCCTGGTGGATCGCGTGATACGAACCTTATGGATTTGGTGGCATTTTATTGGATTAGTGACGGAGAAAGTTCGATATTTCGCGATGGATTATATATTGTAACATTCAACGATGAATAAGAAAGTTGCCACGGATTATATTTTTTTCTTTTTTTTTATAAAACCTTGTATAAATCTGCAAAATTTATGATCCTACGAACGTTATGGAAATATAATATACAGACTAACAATAAGAGGCTTTCCAACAAGAACTCGTTCAAAATATGCTATTCATTGCGATGTTATTGATCGTTATTGATCATTCAGATTGAGTGCAATGGTATAACGAAGAGAAAGCAAGGAAAGATGAATGAATGGGATAAGAAAAGTGCGTTTCATTCAAGTTTGTTATTGAATTTTTTATTAAGATTGCCTAAGAAGTATAGACTATAGCAAATGTCTAAGAAGTCCATGATTTAGTCATTGAGGGATTATACATAGACTTGAACACTTCTATCCCATCATTTCCATTCCATTGTCTTTAATTTCATTTTTAACTCGTTGCGATGCTGTGTGTGTAATATATAGGGTATCTCCAAAATCGTAGTGATGATTCTATGAATCGTGGTGATTCTACGTGCAAAAGTAGGTTGAAAAAGTGAATAACATTTTTTCATTTAAGATTTCGTTTTCGAGAAAAATGAGTTGGAAGATCCGTCAGGTGTCTGTGTACTAATTGTAAGTTTCCAAAATTGTGTGTACAGTAGCATTGGTCAACATTGTGAACATTTGTTACGTTAATAAAATGATTTTTAAGATGCAATACTGTTATCGTTATTTATGAAATCATCTCAAACGAGGACACTGTGGAAATACGATAACAGTAATGACAGGAAGCAAATCGCGACATTGTCCATGTTTATAAATATCAATACGAGCAGTAAGAGAAATCGAATACTTTGAAAATTACAATTAGCACACGGGCAATTAGCTGGCGAATCGTCAAACTCATTTTTCTCGAGAACGAAGTCTCAAACGGAGAAATGTTATTCTTTTTCTGCGACTTATTTTTGCAAGTACCACGATCTCAAAGACATTTTATATATATATATTAGGTTGTCCGAAAAGTTTCTTTCGTTTCATAAGGTGATAATAGATGAACAACAATTTCTGTTTTATATTATTTTATTGAATTAGGTATGATTCATTTCGTCCTATTTCTATTATTATATCCATACATAACTCAATAAAATAATATAAAACAAAAAACATTGTGCGTCTATTATTTGCTTATAAAACGAAAGAAACTTTTCGGACAACCTAATACATACGAACGTATGCTACACTTAAAAGTTGCATTGATCAACTTTACGAAAATAAGGGAGAATATAAGCAAGAAAGAAGCAATATTACTTTTTGAAATTTATCTTAGAATAGATCACGTTTAATTGTACCATCTTCTTGTGATAAATAACCTTATTTATTTATTTATTCATTTTTTTTTAGAAATTAACCACTAATCACGTACGTATTCGGTTAATGAAATTAAGAAATTCGATAAAAATGGAATTTATTAATTCTGATAAGTTCACGCGTATGTGAAACACATTTCTCTTATTTTCGATAGTCTTGAAATTAAAAAATCGTGCCGAAGATTATGGTTTCTTTTTTATCTTTATCAAGCTTGTAATTGGCAAGGAAATGACGTGAAACGTTGTATACCCAGGCGTTTCACGCGAATATCGATCGATCAACGTTTAACAGCACGTGCTCTCCTTACGGCTCGTAATCGGCGGCTCGTCATCGGAATCACGTACAATTTACAGTGTACGGCCCCGAAGGTGAAGACAAAGATGATTGTAATACGATTTGACTTAACAGCTCGTGACTGAAATTCAAACAGCCACCAAGTCTTGTCATATTTAAAATAACAATCGTGACTCATGAATACTCGACGCTTTTCCCTTGTAAACACGATGTGTCTGTTTATCGATATATCGATTTGCTATATTAAAAAGACGCGACGCTAAATATCGTGGGCCGGCATCGATGGTTGTAATTTTCGCGTCTCAGTGTTGATTTTTTCCCATCGTTTAACTTTCACTGTAATCGTAACAGGGTTTATGGACGGATTGCGAGACCTTTTTATTTAATCGTCAACGCAACAACGTTTAATTATGGAAATCGTTACGTATCAGGGATGAATGGCACGTCTTTCTGTCTTTTTCTTTTCTTTTTCCCCCGAAATATTTCAGGTATTTAATTACGGGGGCTGAATGATACTTTTTCTTCCCTCAGTGTCAATGAACTTACTTCGCATTTTCTTCAAAGTATTCAAAGATTGTCACGCGTCAGAATCGAATGGTACTTTTCTGTGAAGTACTCGAGATATATAATTATGGAAATTCTTATTTTGCATTATGCAACTGTTATTTCTTTAAAAATTTTCCTCTCGGTATGTCATGTAGATAATCCAGTGGTTGGAGTGTTGACAAACTCTCGCAACGACGTACAATTAGAAATATATGCTGTTTGAACGTGTAAATTGTATAAATTTCACAAAGCATTAATTAAAAAGAAAACAGAACAAAGCGATATAATTTCAATGAACTTGTTTTATTTTTCCTTTCTATTTTTTTCTTTTTTTTTTAATTAAATCCGATGAGATTTGTTATTCCTTTCATAATCCTATTTTACATTCTTTATACGACAGATGTTAAAGTTGTTTTAATTAAATCTGTCAAGCCAATTTTCCCATACCTCGTTAGCTATACATATACATATTCTTCATACTTTTAATTTTCTTAGAACGGTACGAACAAACAAAGAACGAAAGGTTCCTCTGTTCAGGTTTCAGCCACATCAATCCGTTTTAATTAAAAGGCCCAAGGTTCCCGACGCTTTTTTCTACGCGTCCCTCGTTCGTGTTTCTCTCACCTCGTCGTCGTTCGCTTCTTTATGCAGCTGAATGTTTATTCTCCCGCCTGTGAATAGAAAGTGAAAACGCCGTAGCTACATAATCGAACCGGTTGATTGATAGTTACGAGGAACCGGATAGCCAACAGTTTATTTACTTATTGGCTCGTTAAAGTACTGGTTCAAAAGAGACAACAATTTTCGAACGTGTGTATCCTAAATACGGAAGGGAAACGAGTTCGAGTTCCTTGCGTTGCTCGTAATACGCTGATACATACGCCTTAGACGTTGTCTTCCTGTTCACTGCCGAAATTTTTCTCTTCAATTCTTCTTTTCAATCTGGACGATGTTTGCTGACTGAAAATATCAGATTACCGTGGACGTTTGTAAAATATTCATTTCGATATTTTTACGTAACTTTCACGATTGAGTTATTATATCAGTCAATATCATATATATTATATTTAACGTTACGTAAGACAGATTCATTAAACAGACGTAATATTATAAAGCAATATGGAAATAACAAAGCATACACGCGTTATTAAATTCGACAATATTATTATTCTTACGATTCTACGCATAATATTCGTAGAATGCACACATTGACTTCCTTGGACGTCTCGTTTTTAAGAAAAATTATTTCCAGACTCAAACATTTTATAATCAAAACAAAAATTATTTCAGCTGATAGTTTGATTCATTTTTGCATGATCAGCACTTTTAATTAGAGAAACTTGCTCCAAGTCTATCTTTTACCAACTTTCATAATTCCGAATAATTCACTGATCTTGCCACACAGTTCTCACGATTTCTTTGCAAAAAGAAACGGTCATCAAATAACATCCGATTCACCTTGTACAACGTTTCCTTCACAACTTTATGCATATATCGTTGCACTTAAGCTCCATTTAGATCGCTGAACGTCCTCTATGATTAAAGACTCCGTTGATCAGCAATAATATCCGAATCCGTTCAGACGTATCTGAACGGTCTTCAACCTCCATTAGACTCAATTTTTTTTCACCTCCTTTCATCCTCCAATCTGATCTTTAGCTGGTCAAGGGAGCAGAAAAAACGCGGTGTTCTTTTGTGATCGGAAGCTGCAGAACAGCTTGAACCAACAAGACATCCGTGGGATCGTAGTCTCCTCTACTTTTAGTTTTCCTTTTTTTTCTTTTCTTACTTCCTTGTAAACTGCCCTCCGTTTTCACGGTTATTATGTTTAATTAGTCAGTCGTATATCATTCCTTTTCCACAGCCCCCTCTGTTTAATCTTTTACACAGTACGCTTGGACCCATTTCGACCACGTCGAATTTTTCACGATTTAGGTTTTAATATTCGAAATTTTCAAAGATTCTAATATTTTAAAATTGTTAATTTTCTATGTTTTCGAAATTCTTAATATATACAATATATATAACACTATATTATTATAATACGCTTGGGTCCTAAATTCTGTGCAGCTCGGATCGTTAATGATCCACGTTTCCAAAAGTTTTCATATTCCGTGTTTCCAAAATATTTCATTCTCTAACTATTAATTGAAAATTGCAATACGACGTTTCCATATCAGATAAAAATAGTTACAATCGCCATATTTCGTGTACGAACGAAATCATAGATTATGTAACCGTTACAAAAGGAAATTGCAACTCAGAACAGCTCTTCGGTCTCGAATGATGTACTATGTATTTGTGAAATAATAGAATGCATATAAAATTTCGAGAATTTTTCTTTTCGTTACAAGTAGAATTGTGATTCACAACACGTACATTTACTACGATCTTTGTTTCCTTAGAAAAAATTGTCCACGAGATTTCCAATATGCATCGATCTCCAACGTACAATTTCAACGCACTTTTTTATCTTTTATATCGCTACTGCGCTTTTGCATCTTTGTTAATCAATCGGTGCGGTGCAGCGGCGTCCTGAATATGAATTTTTCGCGTTCGATGTTTCACCAGAGAGATCCTTCGAACTTAGCCTCGCGAGCAAGCAAAGTGGAATGACAACTAAAATTAGACGCGTCATATTTCAAAGATATTTTTCGCGTTTGTCGCTGGCCTTTTTCTTCTACGCGTTTTCCCTGGTCCTCAGGTTGCTGGACCTCGAATTGTATTTTTGGGATGGTCACAGGCACCATCTCGCATGCGGAACCTTTTGATGAGAGATTTCTTTATGATAGGTGGAAGCAATTGAGAGCTTCGTTTTATTAGACTTCGTGAACCGTATGGATCTTCCTTTTTTTAGCGGAACGCGGGATTAATATAGGACGATGAGGCTTTTACAGCGATCGTAGATCCCGAAGATCTGTGCACGATTTCACAGGATGTGACAGTAATTGGAAATCTACGTGAAATTGAAGACAGCAATTTTTGGCACAGCTTTGAGCTACTCGTTATGTTCTTGCCGAGTTCATACGGATATACATATTTAGGAGTACAGTAGAATTCCATTTATCTAGGCCTGTGTGATATAAATATAACTCACATTTCTGTGTTTCTTGCGTTTGTTTTTGGAGGGTCAGAAGAAGGGGGGAAGGATGAAGTCATTTTTGGTGGGAAGAGCGAGGTATTTATTAAGATTTTTTACATCTTGAAAAGTTTACGAGACTCGTAGTTAGAGAAACACACTGTAGAGAGATACACATGTTGCATCTCGTAATTATTCGAGATTATTAAAAGACGTTGCGTGGATAATTGAAATTTAAAACACGCGCAACCTCTGACCGATAATATCCTACGATTCACGTACGTTAACGATAGCAAGATTATATATCTTGCTCAACTTTCATGGTAGAAGTAAAGTATGTATGATCCATCTTGTTCTATTACTATATAAAAAACAAAAAATGTTGCGCATCTATTATTTTCCTATAAAACGAAAGAAGCTTTTGGGACAACCTGATATAAACGATATATTCTTTGAGTAATTATCAACTATAATATATATGCGCCGGTGATTATGAGAGTAACCTAAGCCAAGAATCTAAACGAAAATGACCAAAGTGTAAAGAAAAATTTGTCTGTCTAACAGAAATCGAACAGTTGGTTCGAGTTAATTAAACAGAATTTATTCAAACGCAAACCTGTAAACATCTGTCAAAACGACATGTACAGACCACTTTCGTAATCACCAGCGCATATAACACGAGATACGATATAAGATACGACATAGAGAAACAAAGACTCTCATGGAAGTGGTGCGATTTTATCAGAAGCGTACGAGAGGATCCGAAAATTGGTTGTAGAAAAGCGAGATGGTCATAGAGGATCGAGAGGAAGGTACAAAATGGTAAGAAGATGATCTGCAATCTATGAAATCGAAAAGGACACCGGATCGAAAGTGTAGAATAAGAAGGTGGATGCTCGCGGACGACCCTCTAAATTGGCCGTCGAAAATTTAGTGGGCTCGTTGCTCGGTGACATAGCGTGATTTTAAGTAGCTCGTTCCTCGGCCTCGTCGTACCACCCCGAGCGCCATAAATTCGACGGCGTATATTCCTGTAATAAAATAGCCTCGTTTGTGCTGGCCGAGTTGGGGATCATCGCGTGGACGATGCTCCACGTCCGATTTCCAACGGGACACGATAAATTCCGGGACTTTAGCGCGCGCAGTCGCGGCAACGAATCGGCAACGAGGGCGTGCAATATCTTTTTAAGATGCGATTCTTTCGACTTTGAGGATCGAACATCGACTCGTTTGCGTCTCGTGTCCGAAACATCGTAGTAAATAGACGACGGAGTAAAAACGTAAACTCGACTGTTGTCCGCTTTTAAGGATCTTAAAAGGTACGCACTTTGTATCTGGAAATTACGTGTTTCGCGGTGAGAAATTGCTTCGTTAGAGAGGATTTTAGGGCCCGAGGATTCTGTACGCGAAGTCCGTAGCGATGCAAGAATTTTTGGTTTCTTTGATGTGAAAATTTTATGTGCGACGCGGATCTCTGTGTTGCGCTGTATTGGTATTTCAGGATAATTTGTATCAATGAAATACGAAGAACGGGATAATAATTTATGTAGAATATTCTTTGCAAGGAATTTGAAATAATTTTTATTAAGGAAATGATGAAATAAATGGGGGAACAGTGAAAGACGAGTGAAAGGTATATTATGATGATCGGAGTGTAATGGTCTGCATGGGTGGAGTCTCTTACATGGTTTTGTCACGTTCTCACAGGAAGTAATTACATTCACAGATGCACATCTCACACACACACGAGCCATCGACTACCATTCTTTACTATTCTTACACCATGGTAACGGAGACTATAGAAATAGAGGAAGTCCTTCAAGCTGTAAACTTTTAAATAGCAACGGTAGAATAAATTAATTAAAGATTCGAGAAATTTAAAAATTACCTACTGACGTGGAAACCTAATGTATTGCCGATATCAGACGTACAAAGAAAAGAAGAATTTAGTTTCGCTTTTAATTAAAATTTTATCCCTGACCCCAAGGTTTTATTGCTTTAATCCCAATCGAAGCACACGAAGATAATTTCTAACAAAATTACACTTTCTCGCTCTAAGTAACTGACAACATATTATTTCAATAATCGCGCGCGATGTTGTATACTGAAAAAAATATGAATGTGCTTTTCATATAAATTTTCCTTTTCATAAAATCTCTGCCTCTGGAATGATACGTAAATGTGACTCATGTTATTATCAAGTTGAACAAAGATCTTCCCAAAACCAGAAAGCATATTCCTTTTACGAAACTTATTCGACATTCACCGCACTGATGTTCCGAAAAGGAATATTCAAACTTTCATCGTTTCGAACCATCAGAATTCACAAATTCGATTCGGTCCTACATCACCAACTTCCAAAGATAGTGAGAAAAAACGGCTACAAGAAAATTCTTGATTCTTGGAACGGGTAGAAAGGAATAGATCGAGAGCCAGTGACTCCTGTGACTCAGAATTTCTAAATTCCTTCGGTGCGCGTCAGGTAGAATCAAACTTCTCAACGAGGAAGACGCGCTGAGATGCTTTTTTATTTTGTATTCAGCGGTTCCTTTACGTTCGAATTTCCAACAAAAATGCATAGTTTCTGGCAGGATGCCCAGACCAGCTTCCTGCTGACCTGTCGGTCTTCGCTGAAATGCGTAATATAATAAGCGGAATTAATTGAGAACTGAATTATTGGCTGGATCCGAGGTATGACGTTTCCATGGTTTCACGTGCAAGTCCCTTTAAAGGTCGATTTATATTAATCGTATCCGACACGGAACGGTTCAGTGTTGTTGTTTCCACACACACGCTAGTACATATCCTACGTTCGTCGATGACGTTCGATCGATCGTTGCATAAAGACCGATTCATAAAACACCCAGTAACATACAAAGTGAACGTACAAAATGTCCGATCCAAATCGACGCCTGCGAATATCTCGAATAAATAGGTTAATATTTTTATACGTCCTCTATATTTCTACCTAGAAGAGAAAAACCTACATCCTCGAAACCATTTAACTTTCCTTCGGAACCTTTTTCGGTATCGTGATTCCCTTTAAAGATATACGCAAACGTCGATTTAAATGGAACACCCTGTATAGATACATATTTTATTTACCAGATTATCCGAGTTTCTTTCCAGTTTCAACTCCTGTTGTTTCTTCTCTCTTTCTCTCTCTGTCTCGTTATCGTAAATATCACACCTGGCTGTAGTATTGCGATGATGATCTACTCTGGTTTTGCATTTGGGTGGCGACTATGTTATTGCGGATTTTATCAATACCACCTAATGATAGATACATATTTTATTTACCAGATTATCCGAGTTTCTTTCCAATTTCAACTCCTGTTGTTTCTTCTCTCTTTCTCTCTCTGTCTCGTTATCGCTAATATCACACTTGGCTCTAGTATTGCGATGATGATCTACTCTGGTTTTGCATTGGGTTGGTAACTATGTGATTGCGGATTTTGTCATTGGGTGGTATTGGCAAAATCCGCAATCATATAGTTGCCAACCCAATAGCTACTACGTAGCCTTTTTATTTCCTCACAGACGGATATCGTGTTCTTGCAAAATTTTCATTTCGAACGCATCGACTAGGAACATTCGCGACTCTATTATCGATTGTAACGATTCAAGCTTCGCAATATGACTACAGAAAATGTTAGTAGTAGGCCTCGTAACGCTTAACCGATCGGTACACCTCGAGTGGCAAAGGTATACCGTTGCGGCTTTGCTGTGCTGGATGTTATAATCGAACGAAATGTTACGTAGCAAAGAATGGCGTACGTATTCCTTGCACTGGGATGCATGTACAATTGTTCGGTGCAACGATCGCGGTGTCCATGGATAGGCTCTGGAAGTCAGGAAATAAGTAATTTCAGAAGAGTATTAAATTGAAGTTAAGTTTATTACGTTTCCGGCGTGGCGAGAATCTAATCCTTCTCGGTTTTCATGTAAACGTAGAAAGCGGGGGCCAAAGAGTAACGTAAGACAATGCCCAGCAATAATACGACTTACCGTATGCTTACCGAAGTAAGTTCGACGGGGATACCCGATCTCGCGGAGATTCCTCGTAACAAAGCTCTTGTTCAATCGTTTAGGTCTTGTCATTGCCCTTGTTGTATCCAAAAATTGAGAAAAAAGAGAAGATTTACGCTGAATTTCCATGGAGAAGATTCCTACTTCGCGTCAAGTCCTGAGCTTTTCCGTATTTAAACCAAGCGTACGATCTACAAATGAGGGAATTACACGATGCAAACGTAAAAATACAAATCGACCTCGTTGAAGACCTCGTGAGAACCTGAAGTCCAAAGAAGAGCAAAGACGATTTAAAAAATATTTTTACGATTATAAAACTTGAGGTTGCTCGGATATCAGAGGTTTCTGGAAACGATATAGCGAAATAAAATATTTAAATAAGGGAAGATAGAAGAACCGAATGCCAATGTCTAAACCGATCCATGACGAAACTGTCTTTGCTGATCCTGAATGATTTCAACGATTGGCGATGTGTTTAATTTTTCCACGCCGTCCTTACTGTCACGAAACGATGTTAGCGACGCGTACACGAATGTATACATGGATCTTCTGACAGGTTTAATTACAAGAGGCTCGATCTTCGTCGTGTACGGTACACAACGTCGCCAGCTAGTCAACAAGCTCGGGAGAAATGTCGTAGCTGACAATCGGGTCAAACGTGGGCACGAAGCATTTCGTTTAGTCGTCATTAATCAGTTACGCGCTTACACAACGATGCCGCGTGTGCCTGGCTGATTAACACAGGCACCTCTGCGTCCGCGTAAGATCGTCGATTATGCAAAGCCAACCCTAAGCTCGTGCCGGCTCTCGTGTGAACTAGCGTCGTAACGACTTGGGAAAGAAGAGAGAAGCGTATTCGCGGTAAAAATGAAAATTAGAGAGGACAGTAATAGGCGAGGATATATAGCTTTTGCATTAATGATCGTTTTATGGCACCTTTGTCAAGTTTTGTTTACGTCACGATTTATTTGTTCGTTCTTTTTATAGGGTAAGTTGCGATTGTTTAGAAAGTTAAATGGCGGAGTTCGAGATGAGTTTCATCATTTTAGCATTTTATTGCATCGTCTGTTTAGTTTGATATTTACAACGTTTTTTTTTTATATTCGTCCATAGCTAAGTTGATATATCTATAAAAAAGAAAATAAATATATTGAACGAGGAGAATATTATAGTTGCGAAAATGTTTGATTTCAACTATGGAAAACTCCTACAGAAATATTCCTATTTCTTTCAGTTTAATTCTCGTTACTTTGTTAACGTAACGTAAACAAGTGAACTTTTTCTTTCGGACGATTGAACGAATCTCCTCAAATTTTGTGAGAAGCTCTGGCGAAAAAATTGTAGCGGGAAATTAATATGGAACAATCAACGTTAATTGTAGCGATGTTCGTTGTTTTTATTAATTGCAAGAGAAACAAAATTGGAAGTTGTAATATTAATTGAACTTTCTCTTACACGATTATCAATTTCTAGTCAATCGAAAGAGTCTCGCCGCTAGACTGCGGCTTTTCACACAGATTTATATTTTTCAGGATACGATTAAAAGCGTTGAAATAATCATTAGGTTGTCCGAAAAGTGTCTTTCTTTTACAGACACGTCTTTTACAACGACGTATCTTTATACGAACATGAAACCTAATCTGAGGAACATTGTGATCTTTGTCTTGATAAAACAAAACAGATCATACGTAATTCGATAAAATAATGTAAAACGAAAAATGTTGCGCATCCATTATTTCCTTATAAAACGAAAGAAACTTTTCGGACGACCTAATACTTCAAGAAAAACTCTAAATCTTTTCTTTTGCATATCCATGACCTGGAGACCGCTGTTACGAAGAAAATAGAATTTAGTGAAATGAAAAATTCGAAATAAGGAGAGGTCCATATTATTCAAGGTACTCTTGAATATAAATTTTGTTTTAGATTACAAGGTCTAGAAACAAAAGAGCTATAAGTAGAGTTCTATTGCTGTTTCTTGTAGCCTTCAGCTACAGCTACAGGGTTAACTTTTTGGTAATGTCCTTTGGTTAATGTCCTTTATAAATATATGAACGTGCTCTCTATCAGTCCTTCTTCTATTGTATTGTAACACTATAAGAGTGAGGATCTGGATCAGCATACACTATACCTGAACTTGACTGAACTATGCTTATACTTATATTTATACTTGTACTTATTTCAATATATTTTTCTATTACAAATTCATCCACTCGTTCCTCTATCAGTCAACCTCAACAAAGTAAGTAACATAAATAAGTAAATAAATAAAAAGTAAGTAAAATCTTAACAAAGGAAGTAAAATCTCGGCAGAATGTAGTTTCGCCTACCGAATATTATAAAAAGCACTGTAATTTGGGCATTTTATAGATGTTTTTCATATGACGCGCATTTTGTGCAATTTTCCTGTAAACGCATAAAAAATCGCAATAGTTCTACTCGTCGAAAATCGTCCAAATATCGAAATACAAATTCTCTGTCCGATTCTCTAAATTTCATCGAAAATTCCCCGGAGATGGGTGCGGGGCCTCGGAGCAGAGACTCTCGTTTCCCAGCATCGAAATCGCCGGATTTTGCAATTTCTCGCTTAATATTAATGTATTCGGAGGCGCGTTCGAGACGACAAATTACCGCGCCTCGTCACTGTCCCTTTTAATGCCTCGCTGCGTAAACGCACGCTACGGTCGCAGCCTCCTTTTATTATGATGTATCGCGTTCTGCATATTAAGTCGGCCGACTAAATAAAGATAACGTCTGCCCCTCGGGACCTGGCTCTGCCTCCAATTCCCAGACATTTCGAATCCACGGTCATCGTCCGTTTTTCTTTTTTTTCTTTTTTTTTTCGGCAAGGAGCGTGACATATCCCAAATTCGTGTGACGAAATTAGGAAAAAGAGGATTTAGAAAAATTATTTCTAACGCATAAAATCCTAAAAAAAAAACTATGAGAAAGGGTCAGGAAATTTAGAAACGATTTTTGAAGATATTAGGTCGTCCGAAAAGTTTCTTTCGTTTTATAAGAAAATAATGGATGCACAACATTTTCCGTTTTATATTATTTTGTCAAATTACGCACGATCAATTTTGTTCTATCAGGATAAGGATTACAACGTTCAACAGATTAGGTTTCATGTTTGTATAAAGATGCGTTGTTGTAAAAGACGTGTTTGTAAAAGAAAGACGCTTCTAGATATAATCAATCTTCAAGATAATCTCAAAGAAACATCCGATAACACAGGAGCGCTATAGTAAATTTTCGATAATTGAAATTTCATCCAGCTTAAATTGCACAAATGTTTCCTAATGGAAATTTTCCAAACCAATTCTAAGAATTAATTTTCGCTTAATTCTTAAAGAATCGCCAGTAATGTCGAGTAAATGAACAACCTTCTAACTGTATCTAAACTCTACTCGAATCACATAGAAAAAAATCGAGTGGATTTTGAGAAACTACAGTAACAGTTTGAAACACAGGAACACATCGAGTAAATTCGATTTACCTTTAATTTCGAGATATCACACCGTCTCCTTTTTCCGGAAAAGAGCGCAATATATCAACGGTCCACTCGTAAATCGACTCGATCTACTTCTTTTTTTTCCGTGTTTGTGTTTCTTGGATGGTTTTTTTTTTGCGGTTGGATGTGATGTTCGAGGCTGATTGGAACAGCAGTGTGAATTTAATTGCAAGAGCGTACGGTTGAGACAGTGAAAGGTGGAGGACCGTGGTTGGTCGCGACGCGGAGGACGCTTCCGGTTTCGGTGGATAGGTTTTGAAGGTGGACCAAGACTTGACTCGTGAGCAAGAGGAACGAATTTCCCATAAATAAGTTCCTGAAAATTTTGCATTCAAACTGTACAATGTCTTTTGAAAACGTTGAAGTTTAGATAAACCTGTTCCGCACACTTTCGAGAATGAGAATCTGTATTTAAAAATATAGAACGATCTGTGCTTCGTTTTCTCTACACTCGAAAAATTTTTAATTGATTGTCTAATAATTTGGCATATTTCTCTGAAGAATAAATATCACTGTCGCTTTGTAACACCTTGTAACAAACAGTATATCGGTTCGTTATTAGTAATTATGGAAATTTTCATTGCAATTTCAGAAGAACTTTAGAATTATTTTATTTATAAGTAATCTTATAATTAATTTTATATATTTATTTTATATGAATTTAATCAATTTTTAAATTATTATAAATCGTCGTTACAGTACGTCTATGTATTGTAAGATATTTGTCGCGGCTATTTTTATGAAGAACGTGTGCGATTTTCAAGTCAGCTTAACTAATTTTCTGATAGAAAGGTGTTAGGATATCTACAAATTATTGCCATCATGTATTTCCATAATGCCGTAACGTGATATAAAAATGAATCTTCTAAAATTGCTTAATACAAAATTTACTATAAAATTGATTGTAAGATTACTTATAAATAAAATAATTCTAAAGTTCTCCTGAAATTGCAATGAAAATTTCCATCTAATGGTAACAAGGTAAATAATACCGTAACGAGATATAAAAATGAATCTTCTAAAATTACTTAATACAAAATTTACTATAAAATTGATTGTAAGATTACTTATAAATAAAATAATTCTAAAGTTCTCCTGAAATTGCAATGAAAATTTCCATCTAATGGTAACAAGGTAAAAAGGAGGATTTTACCAGTAATTCGTTAAGAAGCAAGTAGACAGAAATCAAAATTACATCGACATGAAATATACTGCAGATAAAATATTAATATCAAAATATTAAAAATCGTCTTTCCGATCGCTTTTAAATTAATAATCAACATCAGCGTAAAATCGAACTTGTCAATCTACGTCGTCGCTCTCGAACCATCTTATCGTCGTTTAAAACTCTTTAAAATCCATAATAAAATTATATTTAGCCATCATCCGTTTAACGAAGCTCTTTTATCGTAGCATGCGCGACGATTAGTCGCCTTATACGGGTTTACACAGAGGCGATCGGCCGTGTATCGAGAATCGCACACGTAGCCATCGATTCCATACAAAGTATCCTGCGTGCTGCACAGGATGCAAAGACCTGCTGCCGCTCGCATTGAAAAGTTTAAGGCCGGTAGCCCACCCAGAAGCCGCCATTGTATCCTCGTTACCCATCGAACACATAAAACATATCGCATAAAATCGTGTTCTAAGAGGGACTCGATGAAAAATCCTGCGACCTGTCGTGTTGCTCTTTTTAATTACCATTACACCGAACAAGCGGACGAACATATTCTTTTATGGCGAGTCTTAAGGCAAGTAACATCGATGTCCGATCGTACTTGGCAAGGATTCGTAAAAATTTTATTTTATCCTCCGATTTCTGAGATTTATGCTTTTTAGGTCTGGTAGTCTGAAATTTGATCGAAAGTGGAAGTCGTTCGTTCGAATTTCGGAAATTTTGTTCGCGTAGGATGTTCATCCTGTCGTTCGTTTTACTCAGAAAAATTTAGTAAAATGAACTTTCTTTATTTTCCATTGATTTCTCCTCGTTGGTTTTAAGTCGTTCAATTTATTTTCCATTTAAGAATAGCACACGTTTCTCGTAATATATCTGGTATTATGCTTCCATCTTAGTTTTACATTTCTTCTTTTTCTAAACGAAGATATTCGAAGATATGTCTGCCCTCGCTAAGATTAATTCAACGTTATTGAACGCTTCGTTACCTTGCCTATTAGTTTGTTTAATAAGTGTAAAGACGCGATCGAATTCGATATGACTTGAATTTTCGTGACCGTTTGACAATGGTTGAGCTAATTGCAAATATAAGATGAGTCAGCTATCAAGAGTTAGCATTTTGTTTCGCCAACTGGAACGATATTGCTCTTTAAATAGCTCCAGATGAAGAAGTGGAAAAGATTTATGATAGGATGTTATGTAGCCACGTTATGTTGACAAATTAGATTTGTATTGGCTTGGCACGTGCTCCATTTGAAGACGTTATTGGATATCAAATTTGACCATAGACAGCGTAATGATTCCGAGAAATTATTGATGGAAGCCGGTTTTTATTTCAAATCCTTTTACGTATCCTTTCTACGACTTCGTTACTAGACCGCGGACATTTCTGCAAATTTATATCTTTACGAACACAGATCAAGAAACAGAGCCTACGCAAAAATTCGTTGTTCCCGCAAAAAATCACAAGCACCATAATTTGAAGATTTGATATATTTTTATCTATCATGTGCATTCTCTGTATCTTTTACGCTTCCCATAAGTTTCCCTTAAATACATAAACGTTCGTGAATTATTTATAACGCGTTGTCTATCGAACCGTAGATTTCTGTGCATTCGTAAGAAATTTAAAAATGCGATACGTAAAAATACATAAAATATGCAGAACGCAGTATTATGATGCCAAATCAAAGGAATCTCTGTTTAGATTCCGTTGCTTTAGTCGCGTTTACGAAATACGAAAATTCGCGTGAACGTGGACAGGCAGTCGAACGATGTGAAACGATGCGAAGAGTTGAAAATCGTTAACAGTCGAATAATAAATAATTCGTCGTGAAATTTTCGCTGTCAAGTGGAGATCAAGTTTCGTGCGTTGGAGCAAGTGGGTCGGAAGAATGTTGTACGGTTTCCATCCAACCATGCACTCGATATTTGCGAATGGGTGTCGAGGGTGGCGAAAGCGAGACTGTAATTCGAGTAGAGAAAGTGAAACTGTGTTTTAAAACGAACAAGCTGATCCGACAGCACGAGGGTACCTAACAATTTCGAGATTGAGTCCTTTCAACTTCGATCAGACGCGCGGAATATGTGTCAATCGAAACGATATAATAAGTACTTACACATAAACGATACACGTATTACGGTGTATCGTGATAGAATTTGCTCGAATTTATCGAAATTGACATAAAATTGTTGGAAAGTACAAAATCGTTCGATCGTGGTGCAACATCGTTCGATCCGATTAAAATTGTTTCGACTTTCTCAAAACGCGCTCGAGTTGAACATGATCGTTCAAGATTATCGAAATTTGCTGATATGCAGTTGCAACGTTCGGAATTTATTACGAAAATCGCAGAGTTCGTTCGAACTTGTCATTCGACTTTCTTAAAATTATTCAACTTGAAGGAAGCTGCTTAAGTTGGTGAATGTTCGTGCACGCATCAACTGGATTAATAAATCAACGACAAAAATGAAGAACGACTTTCTAGTAGAACATATAAAGAACGAAATAGCAGGTAGAATATAGGAGATGGATGTTATAATGGAAATTAGATCGACAGAAAGGCATAGAAATTTAATTAAAGGAAATAATTGAAGCGTTTATTAAACGCATCAACATCTTTTAACTTCTAACATTTCATCGTCGTTTTTAATCGTATTCCGAACCATTAACTAAATTGTAAGAAAGGAAAAAGCTAGAAGACACATTTGAAATTCAATGAAACTGCATATGTTTGGAAATAAAATAGAACAATAAGAATACAGGTTACAGTCTATTTATGTTCATCGATGAATATGTATCCTCAAAAAACATGGAAGCAAACAAAGAATAACCTAAACCGGGATCCTTCAACTCCCGAAATTTCTCTGCCAACTCATCCCGAACCACTGCCCACTCAAATCCCACTCGAATACACCTTAATTTCGACGAGAAAAACGAAAGGAAGCGGTCGACGATTCTTCTTGAAAAATCGAGAAGAAAAGTTCATTATTCGAAAAAAAAAAAAAAATAAAATAAAGAGGAGACGCTGTGCACTCTAATCTCGATAAAAAGAAACGGAAGAAATCGACGAATCTTTTCGAAAAACCTAAAGGAAACGTTTACCAACTAAAACAAGAAAAAAGGACGATAAAAATCCTTACGCGTCCTAATCTCACCGAAAGAAACGAAAGCAGTGGACAATGAGAAAACAACAGAAAACAACCGTACGCTACGATGAATCCAGACGAGAGAAACGAAAGCGGTGGACGAACCTTGTGGAAAAATCGGAAAGAAAAGCTTCGTTGGCGAAAAAGGTGGCGGCGGTCATCGAAAGGAAAAGCAGTGGCCGTCGATGGAGATCAGCTGTACTCGTCGAAAGGTCGATGAGTTGTTCCAGCGGTGGATTTCGAGGTCGTTGCCAGCGTTCGCCGGTTGAAAAGGCAAAAAGAGATTGCGAGACGTGGGCAGAAGAGGGACGGACTGACAGAGAACGGGAGGAGGGTTTCGGCGAGGAGAAGAGAGCCAGGGGAAGGAGAGAAAAACGGCGTTCTTGCCAAGAGTTCTCGGTAACCCTGAAGTCAGTCTTTGTGCCATCGGATAGCCACGGGACGTGGAGGTGCACGCCTGCAGGAATGCAAATCGCGAATGCACCCAGCGTACGACGCGATTCTTTCTCTTTCCACGCTCTAGCCCTCGCTGTCTGTGTACGTATCCAGCGAATCGAATGATAGATAGGTTCGATAGAAAAGATTCGACTCGTTGCAGGCTTCTATGGCAAACTTGGAAGAAGATGGACGATGCAAGAGGATGATATTGTTGGAAGGCGTAGAATCGATGGAAAGTCGTGCACGAAGATTGATCGATCGATATCTTTGTTATGTAGTGGCTGAACTGGGTACAACTTGCGCGTATCTTCGTTAGTAGTGGATTGAACGAAACGTTTGTTCTTCTCTTTGTAAGCAGAGATAGCGTTGGTTTTAATCCATTAATTTAGGAACCAGTTCGTTCGTAACTTTGTCCCGGTCAGTTTTCATCGTCGAATTCTACTTGAATTGACGTTGAAATTTTGACGAGGAATTTCAAGGACACTTACCGGTTACTATTTCTTTTTTCATTTAGATTTCACAAGTTTATAAGCAGGCTGCGTTTACGCAACTCTTGCACGTTATTTCACTGTTAACGTACGACTAGAAAATTGAAATCATCGAGGGAAGAATTAGATTCCGAACGACTGTTAATTTCAATCGGTTGATTTATCAAGTAGGCGTTTTCTTATTATAGACGATATGACTTTTTCCAGGATCTTCGAGTACGAAAGAAATTTATATTTATATATAGAAGTAACGTTTAAATGTACAAAAATTGTACACGTTTCCTCGAACACGAGAACATTCGTCTTTGATAATTTTCTTATTTGTTAGCCGATCGTTATAAATGTTTTTCCTTGAAAATTTCTAGGGTTATTCAACTGTAGAAAGAATCGAGATCACGGATGAAAAAATGTAATTTTTAATGACGTTCATGAAACAAACGCAAGATCGTACGTGAGTTTAATGGAACATCGTTGCTCTATGTTTCTTCATAGATAATTGCAAGTGTAATGGCGATATGTGATGCAAATTGGAACTGCGATAGAAATAGAATGGGTTAAACGGTCATTCGATCTTTACTTTTTTCTCATTTGCGCTCTTCGCAATTGCAAATCAAGCAATTTTCACGATGCAAGAGATCCAAATGGCTTCTTACTGTACGTATATTCTTTATGGGCAATAACGTTTGAAACCATCTCGAAAGACTTAAGAGGTTCCAGAGATTTGATTCAAGGAGAAATTACCAAGGTGGATGGTAGAATCGATTCGCAATGATAGCTTGCGCGTCTGAATTTTCATTTCATTCTTTGTTTGAAATAAAACTTTGACATTTATTGCCCGTCATTTTGATCGATATTGCGTTATTCTATATTGAAAAAAAAAAAAAATAGACAGAAACAGCTATTGTGGAAAATATTTAATGATTCATTCGTAGCCGTACTTGTAAAAATCTTTTGTAATAGACGTTCCTAACATAAAATAAAACATCGAGTAATAAATAAACGATTTATGTCGTGTATATAAGAGTCTTTCGATGCAAAGTGAATAATTTCTTTTACATTCAAACTGTTAATTTCTATTAAGTATCGCCTGTATTGTTTTATGTTTTAGAAATAAAATTTATATATATTAGGTCGTCCGAAAAGTTTCTTTCGTTTTATAAGGAAATAATGGATGCACAATATTTTCCGTTCGATATTATTTTATCGAATTACGTATGATCCGTTCTGTTCTATCAAGATGAAGATCACAACGTTCGACAGATTAGGTTTCACGTTTGTATAAAGATTCGTTGTTGTAAAAGACGTGTCTGTAAAAGAAAGACACCTTTCGGACAACCTGATATATATTCACAAACATATGTACTGTATGGACGGAGAATAAATAGAGAAAACAGATAAATATATTCAAATTGTTAAGAAATAATTCACACCTGAAACATTAATAAATGCTTGATATTTGAAATATTAAAAAATATTTCATGCTTCACTCGTAGTAAAATGTATATCATATTTGTAAAGTTGCAAAAATCGGGAAAATATTTTTAAAGAGATTTCCTTGATGAACGAAGTTTAAAGAATCGAGATAAACGATATGAAAGTTATTGAAAAACTTGTCAAGCACACTGTACACGAAATTTCGAAAGACGGCGAAAACCTTGAAGTCTCCGCATCCACAGCAACGTGAAATGTAATTCATTGCCGTCATCGTATTTCCCTTTTCTGTATCAAAGCAACCTTCTCGAAACTTTTATAGAAAAATACGAGAAATAATTCCACGTATACTCGTAAACACGACATACCATAGAAAAATGAAAATTTCATTAAACGTGGAAGAAAAGGAGGCTCGATAAAATTATGCCAGCCATCCTTCTTCGGGAATTTAATCGATTAAGAAAAAATGCAGGCTTTTACTCGAATACCATGTTGACACGTTACAAACGATCATTAAATTCAACAAGCGCACGGTTAATCATCGACTCGAACACGACGAATTCCATTTAGAAAATCTGGGTTAAGAGCGCTTAATTCTCTGGAAATCGAGTAATTTGTGAAGCAACGATCAACTAACAACGCCGTAAGTGTTAATTCTCAATGTAGGTTTAAGGCTGTTTAAGGAATTTCATCGTGGATACAGCGAAGGACGTAAACTGATATAAAAATAGATTATATAAAATTAATTTTCTATTACGCTTGTAACATAGTTTACTTTGCATTTTAAATGCCAATAGATTATATTGTTTCCAATTCTATATATGAAACATTAATTTTATATAATTTTATATAACTCAACTATAATTTATATTATATTGTATTCTACCATAATAGAATAATATGAATAATGAAAATTGAAATTTATAATTGAAAATAATATATATATATATTATTCTATTATTTTCAATTCCACATAATGGTATATAGAATTTTGATAATAAATGAGTATTAGCAAATGTTCAATTATCTTCCTTGCAGCAACGTGATCTTCAATTTTTCTTCTCCTTAATTTATTCGTTTCTTCGAGTTTTCCTTTTGCCTCTGTTTCGTTAAATCTTTGAGAAGTTAACTTTTTACCACAGAGGTATTATATGATATAATTACTCCTAATTTATTATAAAAGATAAGCAAATGCTCGACGCCATTGATATAAATGGCTCTTAACATATTCACAACCGATAATTTTAATGAAACTGCAAAGCAGAAAATTGCAAAGTCCTTGAATAATTAAGATAAGGAGAATCGTTAAACATTATTTACATGTAACAAATGTAGTTAAAAATGTATATATAGTTATATTTCGGTCACCTCAAATTAATTTCATTACACTTTCGCTATAGTTTGCTCCGAATGAATTTAATTGCATACACGGTATGTTAAACAGATTTTGCAAATATGTAGAAATAAATGGTATGAAATGATAACAACTACGTACACTCTTTCGTCCCTAAATACATTTTCGTATTGAAACGGAAGTACAACGCGAATTATCAGGAAGTCGAAGGCGAGACGTTGCCCCTTCTCGATTTGTTGATTCAATGATTAAACAAACTTCCGAAGAAGCACCTCGTGAAATTTATTTGTTCTCCACCGAGATGGAAGCATTCCTGAACGATTGTGAGAAGAGATGCTAAGTCATACACATAGACGCAAGGAGTATGTTAAAAGTGAATCATCTGTAGCATTGGGTATTTCCTATTCTTGCTTTCTTGTTTTCTGGTATTAAACTATCGATTTCTTTGAAGCTACCCTCCGAGAAAGGATCAAATAACATTAAAGAAGGAAGTATATTTTATTTCAATATTTTATTGAAATATTATAAATTATTACAACATGTACAAACTGCAAATTTGTTTAGCTGTCGCCGTTCTATTGAATGAATTACTCCGAAATTATTCTTCTTTCGCTTTCGAATCGTTAGATCCTTGCACATTACACACAACGAAATGTTTTATTTGTAATTTTCTTTATACATAATAATATGAGATATACTATATTTATTAACACGTAAAATATATTTGTTAGCTGAATTTTAAATACAAAATGGATTTTAAAAATCAAAATTTTAGAAAAAGCGCAACAGCTAAAAAGAAAAAAGGAAAGAAACTATTCAATTGCCCATCATAAGATAAACCCACACATTCTTGAAAATCTGCTTTGATTTAATGATAACTTTGGGAGATCGATAAAAAGATTTCCTTCTAATTTTACATCGTTGATAAATGATTCTATTTACGCGCGGATTACGTAAATATTGTCGGCATACAAACGGTTTTCTTCAACCTGAAATCACTATCGAAAGCTCAACTTGCGTGTCTATTATTAGTACCGGACAATTCCGCTCGAATCTATTCGAACGAAACGTCTTTTCAACAATTACAATTCGCTCGTATGAAAAGTTTATAGAGGTATCGTTTCATAAACCGATATAATCTAAAAAATTCTTCAAGAAGAAAAAAAAAAGGAAACATCTGCAACTTGTAATTAAAAATAAAAATAAACAAAGGCACACGATATTTTCCCTTTTCTCCCTTTTCGCCTCCTCGTGTCTCAGAGACAAAGAAGACGCTTTCTCGTGCTTGCCATTTTTTCACTTGTGTCTCGAACACGCTCGAGCTCGACGCTTCGCGTAAAAAGCATTCGTAAATGGAAGAAAACATGGACGGTGTGTAACGATCGTTTAAGGGAACGAGGATCGACAATCAGACGGATTTCCAGCTGGCCAATAAATTTCCTCGCTCTCCTCTCCGAGAAATGCACCGTGTGCACGCGCGTACGATCTTCGATTCTGAATGAGTGAACCAACATGTTCGTAAAGGTGAACTTCTTTTTCCCTTATAGGTGGTTTACACGCGTGCAGAATGGCCGTTTACGGCTGTCGTAATCCATAGGACGACCACGACAGCTGAAAGGCCACGTTGTCTTTCGGCGTTCAATAGAAAACCACGCGGCTCTCGTTGTATACGTAGCTAGGCACTCGCAACAGAAGTCTATCCATACGTACGTAGTTTTCTTATTTCGATCCCTTTGTCCGAAAGGTTTGCACAGCTGCTTTCCTATTTACGTATTCCACCTTGCTGCGTATGATCAAAATTTTGCCGGGCAACATGCAAGTGTTGCGCAATGAATGGAAACTACCTTTACAGACTTTCTATGTAGGGTAAAATAGAATTAATGTGAGTCGGTTAAGCTTCCACGGATCTTTTTATTTACTTAATTTGTACTTTACAATTTGTCCAGCTGGATATTAGGTAAATTTTTCTAACTTTGTTGCTAAGTAACTTGTGGATGGCTATCACCAGCGGCATACCATCCTCGAGTTTGTCTATTTTATTTCTTTAGCGAGGTCAATGAGGTATTTTCTCTTTAGTCTTCTTTTTGTGTTTACACGGAATAATCACTTATATTGGTTGCATTAGTTTTTAACGAGGATCTTTTTATTTATTTAATTTGTACTTTACAATTTGTCCAGCTGGATGTTAGGTAAATTTTTCTAACTTTGTTGCTAAGTAACTTGTGGATGGCTATCACCAGCGGCATACCATCCTCGAGTTTGTCTATTTTATTTCTTTAGCGAGGTCAATGGGGTATTTTCTCTTTAGTCTTCTTTTTATGTTTGCACGGAATAATCACTTATATTGGTTGCATTAGTTGTTAACGAGGCGCTGTTGTATATATTTTATAAAATAACAATAAAAAAATTAGTGGATCAAGAATGGAATTGATTTACGAAAGAATAGGAAATTATCGTGTGCTTCTACAAAAATGAATATAAAATACGAGAGAATGGATAAAAAGAACGTAATCCTATTCAAGCGTCGTTGTTTGAGTCAACGAGGAGATTACGTGAATCATATACTGCAGCATACATAGGAGAAGTACCAGTCTTAAATTTTCTTTTGTCTGTTATTATAACGAACGGAAGGATATAATTTTAATTTGTAGAACGCATAAATTTTATATCGATGGAAATGTTGTATGACTAGAGCCGTACGAACGTTCACGAGCAAATACCTAGAATTTCGAAACAAATAATAGAGAAAAGACGTGTATTAAATAAAGAAGCAATCAGATGCCACCTATGTAGATCAAATGATAAAAGGACCATCTAGGATTTTATAGTTTCAATAAAGAGCACATAGGCTATAAGACACGTGTATAATATTTAATCTGCTGTGTAACAGTTCTAAACACAAATAGCAGTTCCTTTATTGCTGGCGAAGTTGTTAGACCTGTGTTAATGTCCTGTGAACACGCAACAATTCCTATTTTATTTATGTCAGATGCTATTTAAGTTATCTGCATATCAGGGGTTACACTCGAGAGACTGAAATTACAAGCGGAAGTGCGTTAAGGAGGCGTTGATAATAATCGACGTGTGGCCGTTAGTCGCCCTTCAGCCAACGAATCGTATCGTTACTCATCGGTCCGTTCTCGACGACGAGCAGAGATTCCTGTAATTAGGAGCAATAATTAATTAGGGCGACTTTCTCTGGCTCTGGTTCAACCAGTTGCCCGTATGACTCCTTTTTCTGCAACTGGTCGACCGATAATAATTATAAGCTTCTTAATTAGACCCGTCGTCGATCAACAAGCAATTTTGTGGACGATCAGTATTATACGGCTCGTCATTTTTCTGTCAGACTATCGTTCGATATTCTTTTTCGTATCTACCATCGTATCTTCTTATAATATTATATCTATTAATTTTTTCTTTTTTTTTTTTAGAAAAGTTTCTTTCAACAGTACTTGGAAACAAAAAGTTTTGTTTCTCAGATCTTGCGTTATGTACCGTGTGTTTTTCTTTTTCTTGCATTTTACGTTTGTAAAAGAAATTAGTTACTTTTGGTCCTTAATCGGTGCCAGGATCGAATATCAGAAGAATATTCTTCCAAAAGAAGATGAACGATAAGACACGAAAAATAATTATGTAATCGGATTGAGGGTTACTAGGCCACGAATTCTTATGCAAATTTATATTTCTTATTGCTTTTATGAGCATATCGATAATTCAAAGAGAATAATTTAGATATTTTTTTCGTCCATTACAAATTATAAGAATCAGAGCAATTTCGTTATTTTATCTACTTTTGTATATTCGTACGGTGAATTTTTCGCATTTTTGCATCTGGAAATTTTCCGCGGTCTATCGATTATCGTTGAAACAATAACGAGACAGAACAGAAGACCGGCATGTTGAACGCGCTCGGTTTTAATCGATTATTTTCACCTGATCCGCTCGAGTTCGTCCGCGGTCCGCGGCTTTGCCCTCACACGGAATTTACGTGGGTGGCATATGCTTAGCGGGGGCGTCCCATGTAGCCGGTGTGTTTCACATTCAAATCGAGGAAGTTATGTCAGGGCAACGCTGCATGTATAAATAAATGGCGATGAATGCACCGGACTAATCCGCGATACTTTTCGTATCTCGGCTTGTCGATCGGCAGGTTCTCCGACAAATTTCGAATTTTTTCATTTGTTTTATGTATACATTTCTCTCCGAACTCGCATTATATTTGGCTAAGGTAATAAATCGTTAGATCGCGAGTGTTCGTTTATAGAGAATTAAAATTTGCAAAGAAGTGTGCAGAAGATATTTAGCGATAATATAATTTACATAATACATACATATGGTATTTAAGATGAGATATTTGTTAGGATGTGTAGGAATCAATGTTTGGCTAATGAAGTTTTATTAATAGCCGAGTACTATTTAATTTTGAGGATGGTTAAATTATTTTTAATTTGTAATTTGATTTAGTAAATTTGTAATTCTGGTCTAGTGAAAGTATCGACAGAGAAGTGGGAGTTTGTGAAAAAATTTCAACCGCAGAATTTCTCTTCTTTTTTTAACAATTCTTCAAGCAGTAAAAAGTGCTTTTTCTGTTGAAAGTTTTATGGGGTTCGGTAATAAAACACGTTTTGAGCGTTGTATATTTTACGAGCATCAAATGGACAAAAAAGTGACAACGCCAGTTGGAAATTCCTGTAGCATACTCGAAAAGAATGGCACGGATGCCAAAATTTCGACGAGCTGAGCCTTTGAGTGTTACGGATGACTCATGTTACTGGACATTGATCTATGGTTCGTAAGAATAGCCCAATGAATTCGTCGATTTTCAAACTCACTATGTATATTTGAAATTGTATCTAATTTTAACTGTATCTCTTCTTTAACGTTCACTTTTTTAACAAAATGTAGAATAACTTATACGTATGAGTTTATGCGAACTTTTAATAGAAAAAGATATTTGCTTTAAATACTTGCATTCGATAAAAAGAATTCTAGTTATTATCTGATAACACGCTACACTTTAATATTTAGCTTGCAACATATCCATATTTATCCCGTTTTCTCCATTTGTAAATATAGTTAGAAATAGGACGAACTTATGTTACAACCTAAAATTTTTAAGACACATTTTTAGAAGAATATTTTACGATATTTTTCACAATTTTAAATACTCCGTTGCCAACAATATTCAAAAGTTAAAAATCGAGACTTTCCTTCACCTTCTTAAATCAGCACCCGAATTGTTTGCAACGCGACCAAAAAGTTGACTACGATTTGAGAAGGTTGTCTTTAGTAATTAAAATCATAAACGGTGTAATATAAGGATCGAGTTTAACATCGGAGAGTAAAAACGCTGGACTTAACCAAACGCGATCCACTCTTTTTGCGCCAATTTAAAGAGAACGAAAGTCACATAAAAATGTTCGTAAATCAATTATCTCCTTTCACCGTACGATGAATCGCGATTTTGTAAAATTACCTGGTAATATCTCGTACAATGAAAAATCTTGTTTGCATGCGACAATCTCTGTTTGACCATTAAAAAAGAACGACGAAAAGTAAAAAGGGTTAAAGGAAAAAGACTCGATCGATCACTTTCACCGCGACGGATATGGTTTAACGAAACGTTATCAAAGCTCATCTGGCTAGAAATTACGCGGACAATTGGACGAAATTTCACGGTTCGGTGGCTTGAGAAAATAAAAAAAAAAGAGAAAGAAGGGGAAAGAACGAAGGAGAATCCGAACGAAAGAAAGAAAAAAAAAATAAGAATGGTTAGCAGTAGGTAGCCAGTTTCATTGAGGAGATAAAGGCCAATCATGCTGCAGTGACTCACCGAATTTTTGGCATACTTTTTTGCCGCAGACGGGCCACGTGAGAACGTCGACGGGAAGCTACATAATTAAACCAGCCAAGCCCTGGCGGCAGAGTGACAAGGATTCTCTAGAATTTTCGTTGGAGCACGCCATCCAGAAGATAAGACCGTACACCATGGATCATAATCGAATGAACGACGTCGACGATCGTGCTGAGACTCATAACTGTGGCGTGAAGGGTGAGTTGAAAATATTTGAAATAATTAAAGCGTAGATTTGTTCACTTTGTTTTTTCTAAAACAGCAATTTAAATAAATTGAGTACGTCGTGAAGCAACTCGGCATCAAAACTAGCTTTGCATTTGATTTTCACGCGTGTTTCTCTTGAAAATATTCGTAATATCAGTTACACGGATTAATATTAATCGAGTTACATCATGAAAAATAACAATATTTTAGTAAACATCAATTGAAAGGATTCGAGCTTCTCCGAGTTAATAAGTATCTTTGGACTGCGTATATTTATGCAAATTCGTATCTTTATGGTGCACAATTACAGTGGCTGTAACACGTATCTGTGCGTTGCATTTACCATAGCACTTATATAACAATCATTAAGTTCAAGTATATTAAACTTCGCAATATTTTCATATGGTTACGAATATTTAATTACAAAAATGAAATGTGGAAATGACGAAGGTGGACCGTTCGTTATAAGATGAAGCCACCTACAAATACATCTCCCAGTCACCGTATATTAAGCCCAATAAAGCTTTATTTACATTCTACACACTTTCACGACGGCGCTCATAAAGGCATGAATTTGCATAAAAATCCGCAATCTAAACATCGCTCCCCTAAAACCAAGTTGGTTCTCGGAGAGGAACGAGAGTGGTCTCGCGCCGAAAACGTATTAATAATGCATGCAGTTGGTGGAGCTCGCATTAGGAGGGACAACGATGCACACGTGTGCAACGAACAGGCACAGCCTGTTTGTAGTACTACAAAACGTTCAGGTGACTTCGATACCTATCGTTTTATTCATGACCAACGTACGTTGGTTGGTTGGTTGGTTTTCTTTTAAAAAGAACGACATGTCACGCGTGTGTCGCACGGTGAAAGTTCATTCGAGCGTGCGCCGCCAAGATCTGCGAATAAATAAATGGACAGGGGTCTGGACGATGGGATCGTTCTTTTCTTTTTTCTTTTTTTTCTTCATTTCTTGGCCCAGGACCGGTTTTTTCGACAGCTCGATTAACATTCCGTTGTCGAGCCATTTCATTGTCCACCAAGGCGCGGATTAATTATTTCGTCAGCCGTCGACTGCTGTCTTATGTTCGTTGGATGATCTTCGAGTTTCTCCGAGAGATGATGATCGATTCGCAAAACTCCTTTTTTATTTATGAATTCATCGCGGTTCTGGTTTCTCTTTTACCGTGTAAAGGTGCAGGAATTTCGTATTGATCGAGCATCGAATAAATTAATTTTGAATGTGTAATGACGTTCGTTTCCAGATTGCCAGCGATTTTATTCGTACTTTTCTAGGTTCCAGTTAGATACGTTTGATTATCGTTGTTCTCAGTGCTATCAATTGTTATGCAAGGGTTTTCGTAAAATAGAAAACAAGGTGGAAAACAGTAAATTATTAAGAGTAGAGGTAGGTCGAGGTAAAATCTTCCTGTATCTGAGTTCATAGGATTCGTTTGATACGCTGTATCATACAAAAGTGGAGGAATTTTTGGCAAAAGAAGTACGCTAAATATTATATACTCACGTTCGTTTTAAACAACAAATTGCTCAGTTTGCCGAGTGTTGGAATTAGTTCGCGTTTGTCACAGTATCCTGATTCTTCTTACTACCTATGATTATTCTCGTTCAAACAACAGGTTCTCGTACTTAGATATGTGAAATAAGTCGAATTTTGGCCCGATAAATGGAATTTTGCTATACTATGGACAGATTAAGAAAGAATCTTCTATTTTACTTTTTAGATCTTTTTATTTGTTTACTTTTTAAGACTTTTATATTTACGGTAGCCAGCACGCGACGAACGAATACCCGGGCGCCTCTCGCTCGAGCTTTACATTTATTTTTATCGTAGATGCATGTGGAAGGATAGGAAAGAAAGGAAACAAATGTTTCGATCTAATAAATTGAAATACAATTTTATTCGCGATACGTACGAGCGACCCAAGATTATACAAACATGAACAGACGTCGTCGCTCGTGCGTCTCGTGACGCTGGAGAGAATCGGAAGAAGGAAGAAGTCAAAAGGGAAGAGAGATAACTAAGTACATCTAAGACACACGTTGGATGCTGACCGTTTCACATTATCGATACCCACACGTACACGCTCACGGCTCCGCTTTATACCACTTGTTATATCATACAATTACGATTGAAACTTTACAATAGGTTACGATATTCATTCGCGACCTCGGTTCGCGAATACTCGCTTCTATCTTACCAGGGATTTACTGGCGTCGAACGAAGCTCAACACTACCTTACAGACTCCGGCTTATTGCCTTGCTACGGATGTCTGTCATACACGCGCGAGACTCGTACAAACCGCGGACAACTCGTTGCAGGGGACTTGTAAGTCTGAATTCGTCTTACCGATTGTTGCAAGACTCGACAAACGATTAACAATCAGCACACGAGTGAGTCCTTGACTACTGTTACCGTTTCGTTACGTTACCATTTACTGTTACCACTTTACTGATTATAGATCTTCGGTTCAAAGGCTCTGCGTGTTCGAAGCTCAGCCTGCGACAGCGTTACAGCGGCCATAGAATCGCCGAATTTGCACATTCCTGGACGAACGCATCGAGAATGAGATAGATAACGGCGCGCTCAGTGCACCCCGACTATCCATCACGTCACTCGAGGCACACGTGCGATAATGCGATCGAATTACACGGATCTATGTGGGGCGGAAATTACCACGCCACTCTGTTGCTATGCCTCCGAAGTCGCAAAGGTGTGGTCGTAATTACGATCATCCCGTACGAGTTCCGAGGCTAACGTTAAAGTACAAAGAGGGGACGTTGTAATTTCTCGCTTAAGGTTCTGGTAACGCTCTAATAGACAATTTGGCGCGTGATGATCTTCGCACCACGCGGATGGGATCCTATCTTAACCCATTCTTAACACTTTGACAGCCAGGCATTTCTTGCGCGTAGCACTTACTGTCAATAGCCAGTACTTTTCGCTTGGTCTATTATCGTATAATTACGATACACTTTTAGAGAAAATTCCATCGAGATCATCGTCATTATTGAATCTTTATAGTATCGTGTCAATTTATTTGTACATTTATACATTATACGAATTTACTGATTTATTTCCTGATCGTTGCGTACAGTTATACAGAAATCGGGATTATAATCATCTTCTGACCATTCTGACTTTCACTAGACCATTAGGCTCACAAACTGCCGGGTTTTCCAGTGCATTTGTAAATCGTTTTTTATATCCTATATTTAAAATGATAAAGCTATCAAACATAGAGATTATTTGTCTCGCGCGTAAGTGCCAAATGAATTAAAAAAAGAAACTGAAATTACTTAAACGTGACAATAGTCGACGACGGATGCAAGAGCGAAATTATTATATCTAAATGACAGCGGCTGTCAAAGTGTTAATACGTTCATTCGCTCATACACGCTATCAGAACATCACAGTCATAATATAGTCGTTCTTCGTTGTGCCGGTTAGAAGGGTAAGTTGCGATAACCTTGATCCCTCCGAACGTTCGATCTTGCGTCTAATCTCGTCCTTGATCACTCTGGTCCGACGATGGCATTATCGCTTGTATTGGGCCCTGGTGATCCACTGGCGCGCCCATCGAATTGATCTTCTCGAATTTCTTTATCTGGTTAGATGGTAGTCGATTAGGGGAGGTGTCCTTTGTTTGCGTGTCGGTGAACCTAACACCGGATCTCTTGAAGCTTCGTATCATCGTAGCCTTGTCTTTTACCCGCAGCTGCGCCTGAATTTTCTCGTCTACTTCCGGCCTGCACCTGAATTTCCCTGTCCCTTTTCAGCTTGCGCCTGAATTTCCCTGTCTGTTTCCGACCTGCACCTGAATTTTCCTATCTGTTGTCAGCCTGCGCCTGAATTTCCTTGTCTGTTTCCGGCCTGCGTCTGAATTTCCCTATCCGTTTCCAGCTGGCGCCTGAATTTCCCTGTCTGTTGTCGGCCTACGCCTGAATTTCCCTATCTGTTTCCGACCCGCACCTGAATTTTCCTATCTGTTTCCGGCCTGCGTCTGAATTTCCCTGTCCGTTTCCAGCTGGCGCCTGAATTTCCCTATCTGTTTTCGACCTGCGTCTGAATTTTCCTGTCTGTTTCCTGCCTACACATGAATTTCCCTATCTATTTCCGACCCGCACCTGAATTTTCCTATCTGTTGTCAGCCTACGCCTGAATTTCCCTGTGCTAATTCCGCATGGATTTGTGGTTAATCAGGATGCATAGCATGTAGTATTGGACGATGATGGTTAGCATTTCGTCCTTGCAGCGATCAACTATGGCTCTTGTCTGAGAAGGTTTCCTACCAGTGGACGCTTCAAATGTTGCGTCCTTTATTCTTGCAGTGTTGGTGTCCTAATTAAGTATATGTCTAGACACCATGCGACGTGCATATTGTATACTTTTCCCAGGATGTCTTAGGCGCAGAAGTAGCACCTTACTAGATGCTCCAGCTATGCCCAAGCTACTTGCTTGGACTGGCTCATGTAGAAGATGTGTTCCTCTTGCGAGGAGTTCATCCAGCTAAGAGGAACTCCTCGCAAGATGGCAACTATTCCATGTTCTAATCGTATCCTTTTTGAACGAATTTCTTTTCCGCGCGAGTTCTAATTTATTAGGGTGATCTGCTTAAGATTGGCACGTGGAATTGTGAGATTGTCCATTGGTAGTTGATCTCCGAATGAATAGTTCTAAGAAACTCCTTTGAGGATTCTGCTTGAGCTGCACCTTCGATGTTGCTATCTGATTCTTTCGTTATCGCATTCCTTACTTTCTTCTTTGCGTTCCGTGATAAGGCAGTTACCGGGAAGGTGTATCGTGTGTCCGATCGAAATATTTCGTACGATATCCTGTACAGAGTCACCGTCGTCGATCAAATCCCATGCGTTATCGTATACATGTTATGTGTTATCTGTAATACTGTCCAGTAACAGTATTGAGCATTTGAGCGAGGCTGTCGAGCAACGCATAGGATGTTCATTTTCTTCCGAGATATCTCTTAGTCCCTGGGTGAGTCTGATGATTCCTTCTCTTCCATGTACTCAAATAATTTCGAGTCAGCTGCCTGAGGTCATAGTGATGTCATCCTTTCGTAATAAATTCCTGATTGTTTGTCAATCTGCGGTATATTATGTCTCTGCATTCGTTAGCGTCTCTGCTCCCATGCAGACGCTATAAAAGAGGAACATAAAGAGGTGTCCTATTTCCATGGTCTTGACGTGAAGTCTTCAAAAGGGTCTTCGCGTCGTCTGCCGGATACTACGTGTCTCGCGGTACATTACCAACGGTTACATACGTGGGTCTACACGCATGCGATTCATCGCTATTTATTTTATCAACGTGTTTACGCGCTCGTGTGCCGTTTTGGTTAATGATATTAACGTTATTACCATCTAGGATGCTGATAATTCTGTACAGCCTACGTTAGTAACTATCAGATTTCCACTTTCACGGTTCTTTTAGCATCTTCTTTTAGTATCTTCGATGTTGCCCATAAAAGGATGCGATTTTTGGTCCCGATATGCCTTCGATCGTTGTTTCGCTCGAGTGGGAATTTTCCACTTCAAAAGGTTGTCGAGCCTGACAGCTTTCATTCATTGAATATTAATGTAATTATATCCACGACTCATACGTTTGATTACACATCTGATATTTATGATTTTCTTTCTTTTGTTTCACGGCTGATTGATGTAAGACCGCGATGATTTATGAACAATAGCTTGACTCATTAATAAAAGAAGACGAAAGGATACATCAAATTCCAAGAACAAAGTAATTAATTTTGGCGAGGTCTTTCATACTCCGAACTCTAGAAACTTTCAACGATTCAACGGTAATACAATTAAGCTTACAAATTGCATCCTTAGTCTCGCGTGATTTATGACTTCATCTCAAAGGAGAATGGCTGCGTAAATGATTGATCTCTAACCACGATAGTTTAGAAGTAACATCTTCACTCGACAAAACGACGATACAGAGAAGCTTCTTAAGAAGACGCCTAATTGACACCACAGAGGAAAACGCTATACGTAAAAATCTTTAGAAGCCTTTAAATATATAGAAAATTGATAATTAAAGGGAAAATTATGAACTATTTTCGTGAGTTTTTGATGAACAAGTTTATTTGTCGTTTAGAACAGGCTTAAGAGTTATCAATTCTGTTTCATTTGAGCTTCTTTAAAACTTACTTTAAAATTTATTCTCAGGTTTAAATCTTTTTTCGGGCTGTGAAAAAATTATTTTTCTTACATATTAGTTATTTCGCCGGTTAATTGTTAGTTAGATAATAGAAACACATCTTTCTGGAGAGTTTTGTTTTTTGAGAAACATAAAGGAGACCAAAGAGAGGCATAATGTACTAAAATTTGGAACTCTTATTATACATTATCATATTTATATCATACTTACATTTCATTATATTTGGTTTTGGGTTTATTACGTTTACAATTATATTTCTTATTATATTTCCCTCGAATTACTTTAATCTGTAATAGTCAAATATATCGTAATCTCTTTACCATTAGAGACACCATGATGAAGATTTCTCGCTGACACACGCTTCCATCTGCTTATGAAATCAGCAACGTGGTTAATTGATGGTTGCTGGTATATTTTTTTTAATCTCATGGACCTTGATCATCTCCCCCATCGGTTGCTGCCCTTTTTCTTCGCCCGAGGGCCTAGCGCGTGTGTACGAATTTAAAGAACGTTAACCCTACGCGGTCGAAGACCGGAGGCTCACCTCCGGAGTAGCGCTTTGGGGCTTTCGTCATTTTTCAGGAAAAATAAACGGACCGTGTTCGACTACTGACGAAATTTATCGCGCGCCACCACGTTCCTCTGGTATTAACATGCGATCCTGGCCGAATCGTTTGTGTGTTTATCGAAGAGATATTGCGGGGTGGTGGCCCTTTACAAGCTGCAATAAAAGAACAGGGAGATTTCGTGCCCATGGACAAAGATATATAGAGGGAGAGAGAAAGAGAGAGTGGGAGTAATTTTTGATGATTTAGTAGTTTCGGAAGTTTAGAGATTTTAGGTATACAGAAGTTAGGTACTTAACCCTACTTCGTTTCTTGGGTAATCTTCGACTCGTTCTCCTCCTTTTAAGTTTCCACGGTGAAATGGAAGAATCGTTATTGACGTGTGTAATTTCATATTTCGATATTGCGCGTAAAGATTCTTACAAGTCTTTATCGGTTACAACGAATAAGAATGTAACGACATTAAGTAGACTTGGAGAAAGGAAGAGGAAAGTTGTCACGGTAGCTTCGATTGAATTTTAATTTCTTCCTAAAATCTTTGTCAAGGCTTTCATTATTCGAACATGGTACAAAAAATTAGGTTCGCAGTTTTCTAGATTCACGAGACCATCGTTCGTTACTTTTCCACTTCCGTTATTTTTCGTTGTTCGAATCTCGCATTCACCTGTTCGAGGGGACATCGCGCGAAGATGCAGGAGCACGCAGAGATCAGAGGTGGTCGGACGCGCGTTCAGAGACGCAGATTTGGACAGCGTTACTCGCGGACGAGGCGAGCACGTCGCCAAGCTGTCTCGATGGAACGTCAGAATTCGCCTGGGGGGGATCCGTAAATGGCTGAACCTGTTTCGGTACAGGTGGTCGTCGCCGCGGGACCAGCTTCTTTAATGCCTCTTCCCTCTGACTTTGCTGGATCCGCGCCACGGTTACGCCCTTCGCTTTGAAACGAGATTAGGTCACGATCTACGTCGCGACCATCTACACGATAGACCGTGACTTTTCACGATGGCCGTTGCCCTGCTTTTGCCCCGTGAGCATCGGCCTTATCGCGTTATGAGGCGTTTAACGTTCGATTCAAATACTTCGTGCCCTCTATCGCTTCTTATTCGCACCTTGTTGCGCATTCGTTTCTTGTTTTCCGAGCGAGCTGTACGAATTCGATTATATCGTCGTTGTCGGTTGTTTGAGAGGTCTCGTGACGATGCTTTACAGTGCAACGTTCTTAGGAGATCGTTTCGCCAAGTTCGAAGGTTACTGGAAAATCTGGAAAATGAGAAGATTTTAGAAATATCGTCAACCTTTGGGCAACTTCTAGGAAGCTTTTGAAATTTAGTATACTTGGTCGAAGACTTATTCGGAGATGTTGAAAAGTTTCAGAGAAATCCTGGGGAAATTTCAAGAAATTTTAAGGTTTCGTAGAAAATGTAGAGATTTCGCGAGAATGTTGAAAGTTATATTGGATTGGCAACTAAGTGATTACAGATTTTGCCATTAGGTGGTATTGACAAAATCCGCAATCGCTTAATTGCCAACCCAATATAATATTTCAGGCTCTCGAGTACAATCTTTAGAAAATTCGACGAATGAGGGAATCTTAGAAGATCGTAGAAACATGGAATTATAAAATTAGAATTCACTGATTGTAGAAATATGGAGTCTCTGCACGTACATTTCTACGCGGTGTCTATTTGGAGTAAAGTTTGAAGATGTTGGAATGGCAGTGATCGATTAATTAAGCTTCGATCATTACAATCTTAAGTAGATTATTACAATCTTAAGTGTTAAGAACATTTTTACCAATCTGATTCAACGAGAAATCGTCGTCTTCTTCGTCTCGTGCAAAAACCTTGCGAAATTATTGATAAATCATTGATCAATAGGTAATGCAACGATACTTGGCCCATTTTCCTGGTTAACCAATGGAATATCTTATTTTTCTAGTATTTATTATTCATTTGTGTTTGGTCATTCGTGTAACTTACACTGAACAGGAGGTATAAAGTAAATCAACAAGACTAGAATAGGCATGCTGAAAGTACTAGACAATCAAGTGGGTTGCGAGTATGGCGGTGTGAATGAGATTTTAATAGCGATGTAGGTGTGTTTGCAAAGAGTTGAATGATGTAATTGATTTATGGTTTTGGGTTGCTTGTAACATACGTTCGTTCGTACTTCCTGTGACGTTGTAAGGTTGATTGTACTCCGATTGTAATGGGATATTTTATTACCCAGCTGAGTGTCAATTACGATCTTGTATAATTAGGATAAAATCTATAAAAGAACGGAGTAGCATAATAAATCACAACAATCGGTTGAGTATAGCGGTGCATAAATAGTAGGCCATCGAATAGAAACGACCTACGTTTCTCGAATAGAAATGTAGTTGGTGAATATATCTTTTAACTATGCCTATGTACTTCACTTGAACTTAATATCTATATAGATATCGATTTAACAAATATAACACGTAAAATACACACTTAAAATCATCTGGCTGCAATTTTATTTTTCAACGTGTAAGATACAATGTTTAATAAGAACATCTATCGATTTTATCTACGATTTACTATTAATTGATTATTATTAATTAGATTTACTATTAACTCTGATATTGCTACGTTTTCTTTGTATAACTTTTCTCTATTTGACGGTTGAATTACATATGTTAATTAAATTTTTGTAACATGAAAATGTAATTCGTAAGGTTTTTTTAGAAATTTTTAAAGCATCAATAAGTGGGAAGCAAATAGATAAGTGAAAGGAAAAGCAGAATATTTTTTTGCTTCGATTTATATATAACCGACCCTAAACTTGATTTAGGTTTGTTAAAGTAAAAAAGAAATATTGGGAAACTAACGAATTTATTAGAGTAGAAGATCGATAGTATTAGCGTAGTAAATCTTGCGAATATTAGCATTAGGAACCTTCCGAGTTGGAATTTCCTTACCCCGGAAGTTGTGTTGTAATCATCGATCACTTTAAATAGATAGAAGTTTACCTTCGAGTATTCTAACGTTTATACCAAGAATAGTGTACGCGACGTTCAGATCAACGATTTAACTGGCTTTCACATTGTCAAAGTAATTCGAAATTCAAATATTGATATTAACAGGGAAATTTATTTCTTTCAAAAAATTACTCGCAAATAGACTACGATAATTATTAAGCAGCGCCAACTAATTTAAAAATATTACTTTAAAAGAATCCAAATTTTCCCAAAATATTTGAACAAAGTTCCTTTACGAGCCTGAAAAAGGTGTGCAAAATTTAAAAATATATTTCTAAGTTACTTGAAGAATCCAAAAAATTACTCGCGCGAATGAACTCGTTACTGCAACCCGATATTATAATTTAAAAAAAAAAAAATCGCTCACATTTCCAAGATATTTGAACAAAAGTCCTTTGCAAAAATACAAAAGCAAAACGTTGCATGACAAGCAAGGATATATACGAAGCGGCATACGCATTGGGTAGAAGAGGCACGTGGGCGGTAGATCGCGATCGATCGAGGATCCACGCCGGTCGTGGGCTCGATACTCTGGTCGATGGCTCGTTCCTTCCTTTGGCACAGGCTGGAATCGGGCCTGAGGCATGGTAAACCTGTTAAGCCGATGAACCTGTAATCACGCGCGAATTTCGAACGAGAAACCAGCCCTTCTGCACCTCCGAGCAATAAACTGAAATCTCCTGGTTAACTTAGGGAAGAAAAAGGCGGGTGAAACAGGTAAAGCTGCGTGACGCATGAAAACGATGACAGAGGAGCTTGTTTCGCATTCGAAGGAACAAAAATCACCGTCGTGATTAGGGTTCGTGCATGTAATTGAAGCAATTCTTTGAATGATATTGTTTGCTTCCATTGAACAGTTGCGGCGGTGGAAAAAATTCTTCTCTTTCGCGAATAACTTCTTTCTTTTAGGCTTCTGTAAAACGCTCGAAAAACATGATATAAGGAAATTTACAAAAGTTTAGTAATGTTTAATAATTGTATTATTAAACGTATACAGAAACTTCAATTACACGTAAGATATGCGCCACCTTTACTTCAAGACTTGATTAATACCTTTGATTTAATAAATAAAAAGCACTTAAAATAATCTACAACTAAATTAAGTAGACATATAGCGGAATGGATTCTGAAACTCCAGTCAGAAAATATGTGGCAAATTTACACCAATTGTTTATCAGTTACTTCGCTCATTGAGCGAATAAGAAAAAGATCACAAAGAAGCGAATGGAATTATTCGAAGAAACCAGAAGAACACGCAACAGAGAATTTCTGTCAAACTGTTAACAAAATCCAAGAACTCAAATATCTTTCTAAATCGTTGATTGAATTCTTTTCGAACCTCGGCGCCCCTTTCATCCACTCGATTCAACTTAACGTATTACAGTCTGCATGTAAACGAATGAGCAAGCCGTTAATACATTGACAGACTATCAACAAGATTGAAGAAAAATAAAATACTCGAAAAATACTAAACATACTGTAAGAACTTCAACCAAAAAGTACGCGCTGAATTCTCGGTCAACCCTTTTCGTACCGCCTTCTCAACAAGCCAGAACAAAACGAAAGAAACCGACCGACCGAATTATCTGACAAAACCGAATCGACATGCAATGGAACAGTACGGAGCCTGCAATAAAACGAAGTGGATGTGAAACGAAAGAAGAAAAGAAGGCGGATGGAATGGAATCAGAGTTGCAAAAAGCACCTTGGGCAAGAAGCGCCCGGTTAAATGGAAGGCGTGGTGAGATGCGAAGATTTCTTTGCGCAAAGAGGGCGTGTGCCCTTCGAGGGTGGCCTTTCGAAACCGAATGATCTCTGATCGAATCCTTTTCAAACGAAGGGTTAACGACGAGCGAAGAAAAACTGTCGGGAGAAAAGAGTGTGCGGCAGTGTACGATGGCGCGATGACCCCAGGCTATCTCGGTAATTACTAATAATCGCGCTTAGGCTAGCTTCTAACCTCGTATAGGTACACTATATTGGCGATGACCAAGCCAATGACCGAACCTACGTTGGATGATACGCGACAACGAACGATCGGTTATGCAACCGATGAAAAGTGGAATGATTTTTAGTTGAAATGGTATTTTCATTTTTATTTGATATCTTTCGAAAACATCGCTTGGTTCGTTGATTTATAAACTTTATTTCTTACTGTTGTTACGAATCGACTAAAGTTCGAACACATACGAACAGTAATAGCTGTATATGTAGTTTATTGATTCTTCTATTTCACGATAGAAGGAATCTTGATCCGATTCTCCGTTTGACAGCAGCAAATTAGAGTCAAATAGAAAGAGAAGCGCGATTGTGATTGAAGATTAAATACTCCTGCAACACATATGTACGTCGAAAAACGTTAACAGCGAATTAGAATGCATAACTAGAGAATTTAATAGAATTAAGTTCAACTATAGACTATAAGCATATTCATCCCTCGAAGACCTTCAACTTCGATCCAGTTATCCATTGAATAGTAAGAAATTAAAATGAAATAAAATCAAATAAAATGGCACGAGTAAAAATTTGATCAATTAAAATGAAATTCTCAGGATACAACAAAATGATCTCAAGCAGGCTTGCCAAATTCGGTGAAACGTTTCTCAGTAGACAGCTGGGCGCCGACCACGTGGATATCGATGAAGAAGAAGCAACAACTCTCTACCGAACGACGAAGCGAAGAGATCGATCGAGAGATATGCAAAAGTCATTGACTCGGCGCGATCGTCCCGGAATAACGGACACGATGATCAAGATCGAACGTACACGCCGCGCCCTTCGGCTCCCCTCTTCCGCTCGAAGCACAGGGCCCATTCTTTCTCTCCCCTCTCGCCGTTCTCGATCTTGATCTCGTGGATCGCGACACGATCCGACAATCGCGAAGGTAGAAGTCGTGTTATTACGGGTTAGCAACGAAATGACAGACATTACAGTACAACCTTCCATGATTACCGTTCGGACCTTCTCGCGCAGCTTATCGGCTTTATTATGTTCGAAATACACGGAAATCGACGATGCGTCGACTTTGTCCATTACAAATCACAACTTCGATCTATTTGAGAAAGTTTTAGCTCCGACGATTTGAACTTCGGAAAGTTCGACTGGGATTTCGACAGTTTGAAAATCGAAGAGTTTGAGAAGAAGGAAGAATTTGAAGAATTTGAAGAGGAAGAAAGGTAGAACATTCGGAAGCTTTCGATTTGTTGAGTTAGAAAATCGTAAAGTCGAGAAGTGGGGGAATTTTAAGGTGGAAACTTTGGAAATTTGAGTGTTTAAAGGTTTGAAAATTCGGTAGTACGAAATTTTGAAAGTTGGGGAATTGTAGATTTGTGGGATCCAAAGGTTTAAAGTTTGAAGCTTTGGGCATTTAGGTATTTGAAGGTTTGAACCTTAAGATTCAGAAGCTTAATTGGAAGGTTCAGAAGCTTCAAAATTCGAAAGTTAGAGAATTGTGTAAGCTTCAGAGATTCGAAAATTTCAAGTTTGAAGCCTCGGACATTTAGGTACTTGAAAGTTCGGAAGCTGTAAAATTCAGAAGCTAAGAAATTATCAACTTTGAAAATCCAAAAATTTCAAGTTTAAAAATTTGAAACTTTGGACACTTAAGCGTTCAAATGTTTGACAATTTTAATGATTCCGAAACTTGAGGATTTGAAAGTTGCGAGCTTGAAAAATTATCACGTCTCTAAGATCGAAGGCGTTAACGCCACCTCGACACGTTTCCTTCGCACGATCATCTTGATCTCTTGATCTTTTGATCCTTGATTGGATACCATCATCTGGAAATCGCATTGCATCGATTGTTACGTAATATTGAGACGTGAAAGTGTTCGTGATGTAAGCGATTTACTTTATGCTTTATTTTTTCGTTTCTTTTGGCATCTTCTTTTAACGTAGACTTTGGAATCTCTGTTCCTTTCAAAACGTTTCTTCAAATTGAACTTGGTCTAAAAGAATTTTCTAATTATATTCTTGCATACTTTCGACTTAAACGTAGATCAATAGGCAATCGGCTCGATTAGAATTTTAATTGCAATCGCACTAGAACAAATCCAAAAATCGTTATTTTTATTCAAATTTCATTCGATTTATAGATTTAGTTTTAAACGTAAATTGCATTTAATTCAAGTAAAAGGTACAATACATACAATGTTTCCAATACTAGTTAATTATTCCTAAAACATTTGATGCATGATAACATAAAATGAATTGCATAATGAAATAAAATCTTTACACCGATATTCTGACAAATTGTCGATGCGCATAGAACAACGGTATAATCGTCCCGTTTAGTTTAAACTAAATTTAACGTAACTTACAAATTCAGTTGCTTTTAAAAGCGCTCGATATATCCGGAAACGAAATAATAGTTGCAACATCCAAAGCATTCCAACGAACTGACTCACCACACCTCGCTGGAAGGATGTTAGAAACTTGAGTTATCGCGATAATTACCGGTTTCCAGCCCGCATTAGGAACATCCACACCGACGCTAATAGACCGATTCAGCGATTCGTTGATGCATTCACGACGTAATTATGGCGGGAAAATATTTGAACGAAGGATGTTATTAGAGAGCCGCTTCCGTGTTATTAATTGACGATCCATGAACGATCGATCGATGTTTTCTCTCGCTACGATCCATCCTACCATCACGATCTCGCTACCAATGACTTAATAATTCGCGAAAGGTTACGAGTCTCGCCGTTTTCTACCATCTTTTCTCCCCTTTTTTTCATCATTTTTCTCCTTCTCCCATATTTTTCCCTTTTTTTTTCTTTTTCTTTTTTAATTTTTTATTTTATCCACGATCCATCGAGACGAAAATCGCGCAACTTTCGATTATACAAATTATACACGGACACTTATGTTACTCGCTGAACGCCCGATAATTGCTGGAAAGTTACGTTGCGCGCTGTAATTTCGGGTGAAAGTTCGTATCATCCGTAATTTACTTTTCTGCTGCTCTTCGCGTTTTGCGGGCAGATTTGCGATGAAACATACGCGGGAAAATATAAACGTGAAACGACGAGCAGAGAACGGGGCTGTTTCGTTGCTTCGCGTGGAACAACGACGCGGACGTGGCCAATTTGATCGTCCTTAAAATCGAACGTTCATGGTTGATGCTTAATTTCGAGAAAAATTGGTAAGTATAATGTAGGAACGTATATGCCGTACAAGGCGGAGATTAATTAGAAAGTTCGCCTTCTCTCGTTAGTATTAATCTTTGCGCCAAACGTATTGATATCGATGAAATTATCGACACGAAAATTGTGGAGTTAGTTGATTTAATTTAATTATTAAATTTTCTCAATTTACATACATATATATACTTTAAAATCTCTTTTTTCATAAATTATAAGAAATTATTAGTACGATGCAACTTATTTTTCGAGACGTATTTTTAAGACATATCCTGTATTTATGGAACCAGTTATTTAGCATTAATTGTTAATTGAATTTTCTATTAAACGAGGATTTGGTGAAATCAAAAATTATACTAAATAATTAATTAAAATTGTACCATAGAAAGATCCCGTTAATTCTAAACGATTTAAATATTTTCTGAATTTGCAAGATTCCCGATATTTTGAAAGCTCCAGAAATTTTGAAAATTCGAAAAGTTCCAAAAATAGAAAAAATTCCAGTGATGCGATTTCTCATTCTCGTTAATTTTACACCGTATCGAAGCAATGGAACGCGAACTTATCGTAGAAATAGCTGAGCGCGATAGGTTGAATAATTTCACGCGGCTCGTTGGAATCGGTCGTGACAGAAGTCGTTTCGAATACGTTCTGCATTGTGGCGTCGAACGGAAGAAACCGGACGACCGTGCATGCTTAATAAATTTCACGTGGAGGCAGGTTTATACACGGCAGAACCCCTATGGCGATTGGTTCAAATCTACGAATAAATCACCGCGCCCGTATGAAACCGGCCGCTTACCACCGAACTCATCCTCACCGTGGAATTCCACCATCTTTCAATCGCTTCTCAGTCTTGAACGCGTGACGAGAAAAAGAAAATCACTGTTCTAAATGGGAAAAATTTCACTTCTGTTTAATTAATGGATGCTATAATTAAAAATATAATTGAAATAATACTCAGTTACGTAACATTGAATTTCGACAATTAATTAGTTTATTCTCATTTATCAAATTATTTCTCTTTAACTAATAATTCATAAGATTTAAGAATTAATTTCCAACGTTTACACTATATACATATATTTAATTTACAACGTTTAAATTTGATTGCTTTACAATGGTAGAAATCATTTTTCGTGACATCGGTAAAAATCGTTGACTATCCTCGTCAAACGTAAATCGCCTTGTATATGCAAAATATCTAACTCGTACAGAAATTCATTTCTGAAGCTTCGTAACGCGAAGATATCGAAACTTCCTATGTTGCGATCGATAAAATTCTAGAATGCAAAAATTTCGATGGTTCGGACTTTAAAATATAAAACAAAAAATTAAAATCTTTACGTTCTTTCGACAATAAATCTTTGCAAATTTAAGACGCGCTTCAAACTCGCCGATATTGCTAGATACACGGCAGAAATTCCGTAAAATCTCGATAAAAAGGTCGGTCGTCGAATGAATCAATTTCGTTAGAACGAGTCTATAAGCCCCGGCATTCATCGGGACCGTCTTAAGGCCATTATTCGTCCGGCACACGGCAAGTGCCTCTGACGATGAAATCGCGGTACGAACAACGGTCTAAGGATTTTTCGACGGATGATGTACGATCCATGACGAAAGGGTTGGCCCTTTTTCTCGTCCTTTGGGCAAGAAACCACCAGATACCACTCTCACGATCATTCACTCTGACGTGCCATGCTATGTCTTCGCCCTCCGTTTAATTAATCATCCGTTCCTTTACACGTGTTAACACGTTCTACGGGAAAGGGTAGTCGTTTGAAGAGGCGCAAGAAAAGTAAGAGTTCCGCGTCGAAACTTTTTTCCATCGTCATAACTCATTCTGCTTTTTCTTCCTCCTTCGTTCCACCATTCTTCCGTCGTTTCGAGACGCTTATTGTTAGAATGCACCTATCAGTCGCGAACCTCCACTTATGAAGATGTGTCAGGCAGTTTAGACATTAATTTCTAGGACTTTCGAAAGACTAGTCGTGAAGTTTACTTACTTTGGAAGATGGAGATGTTAGAGAGAGAAATTCCTTAGAACTTTGGGAATTTTTAATTTGAATTATGTACATATTTGTGTTTGTATTATATTGTTGTTTGTTGTATCGTATATATATGTATATGCAAAGCTCTTAGTTAAAACTGTTAAAGCTCTAGAATATATTTATTCTTCTAAAGTAATGTTTTGTAATTAAATATTAGCTTTTGCGATGTAATTGGAAGATCGATTCAAAGTTTAGTTATTTCAGAAAATAGGAAGACGAAAATATTGGAGAAGCTCGCCAGGAGAATATTAGACGTAAAATATGTTTGAATACACATCGATGCACGAGCAGATAGAAATTTGAAAAATGTAAATCGCTCGTATACCAAAACCCTACGGCTATTCTCTCCTTCGGCTCCCTGATTTACTCTATCCCAATGCTTCCATAACAGAATCCACCCACATACAGCACAGAATCCCGCGTCATTACCAAACGAAGAAACCTATCCAGTGGAACTTGTAAATCTGATAAACACCCCCAGTCACGCCTCTATTCTCCGCTCAATCTCTCGCACGATCGACTAAACCACAGGCCACTTAACAGGCTAACCGAGAAAATTCCTTCAAGAACGATCCGTATCTCGCTAATCGATTCAACCGACAAACCCGCTACTCCGCGTTGGACAATCCAGATTTATCTAATAAGCAACTACCGCTAGACAAGTCACTCTGCGTGTTGGAGCCGGAAAAAGGCTGGTCGTCAACCGTTTTCCACCTAAAGCGAGAACAGAGTCGAGCGAAGGAATTCCAACGTCAATTAAATCCTCCCGTCGGTTCCTCGAACCGGAATACCATTGGACGATCGCGATTACGTCGTAGCCCGCGATTTATTCTCCGGTTTCCGCGAATGTTGGCCGGCTGACTAACGTTAGAGAGGCACGGCGCGTGACAATAACGCGGATAAAGGCTGTGCACGCCAGGCCTGGTCCCGAGGCTCGATCGAGATCCAGCTTGGGAAAAACATAGCGAGCGCGGCCACGGACACGAAACCAACGACAAATAGGCTGCACGCACCCGCCGCTTCCATTATCTCGCGAGAGAGGCGCCTTCCGTTCTCTTGCACCGCGGCCAAATGCCGCTCGAAGCGTGGGCGTTCGCTGTCTCTACAGACAGATACCGCTTGTACATGGTGTTTTGAACACCTTGGCGGAATTCTCTCGGGATGGGTATTTTTGTTTCCCTTTGCTCTGGATTTTCGGTAAGAGCAGAGATAGGAGGCGAAGACATTTTCGGTAGAAAGAACGCGATGTTCTCGGAGGATCAACGGGTTCCGAGAAGCTCAACCGTTAGGAGGTTCGTAGAGATTAGAGGCTTTCTTTCAGGAAGGTTGAAAATTGTATCGTAACGATTCTTAGAGATGCATAGATATACATTTCACAGGGTCTAAAGATTGTTTCGTGGATTTCATTTATTTGGGATATCTCCTATCTAGGAAGAGTTCAGAGTTTCTGGCAAGTCATAGAGGAAATCTTTCAACGAGATCTAGAAGGCTCCAGAGACTTTCAGGAATATTTCGAATTTTCTGAGAGCATGTGGAGAATTTTTAAGAAACGCTGTAAGCTATGCGAAAGTTTGAGGATTTTTAGAGACTCGGATATACCTGCTAGAAAGATCGTTGACAGATTTGAGTGATGAACAGATTTTATGTACATAGCCCACCATAACGTGTGGGGTCCATTGCAGGAGGTACGAAAATAAGGAAAAACGTTCATAGAGCGAACAGTGTCCTATCTGACTTTGTTTCGGAGCTGTAGCCATTTTTGTATTTCAATGATCCGCAACTGCTTACCTTCGTACAAAGTGCTCAAAATGGCCATGGTCTGCTTGTCTCATAGTCGTCGTATCAAAGAATTTCCCATTCTCTCAAAATTTCCAGGTGTATGTTGAATAATACGCACCGAGGATAGACATTTCCAGCATTTATATATATTTATATTCGATATATCTATATGGAAACTGAAAAATGGCTATAACTTTGAAACAAGGGTGTCAGGTAAATGACACATTCGTACGAATCTTTTTCGTTGTTTCTGCGTTTCCTATCCGGTCTTGAAGTGGCTCCCACGTATTACGATACATCCTTTCTACAGATTTATGTACACAGATCTTCGAAAGGCTTGCACAGAAGTTCGTCTGTCAGAGAAATTAAATCGATCAACTTTCCACGGTCGACGCTTTCTCCGCGAACAGAAATATTTTCACGATCGGCTTTCTTGTATTATTCTCGTTTGTCATTCGGTGTCGGGGCACACCCTGTGTTATAAGTGTAGCAACCGAAGCCAACGAAAAAGCAGTTGGCATCGGCGAAGGAATGCACGTTTGAAATTAGAATGACAAAAGCCGCGCCCTAATGGCTGTTAAAAGGCCCGATGTGCCGGAACACGCTAACAGACCGCAGAAACATGACTCCCGACATCGAAATGAGAGCTAGAAACAAGCTGCCAGCTTGAAATGTACTCGAAATGCATCCTGTTGGGACGGATCTAAAATGCAACGATTTACGTTGCATCAAATTATCGAAGCTTCTATCGTACAAGATTGAAGAGACGTTTACGATGCGAAGTTATAAAGTTTCGTATTCTATCGAATCGCGTACTGGCACGTTCGTAGGTACAACGATTTTAATCTATGACGCAAATATATTGTATAGATATTTTAGTATAATCAGACTGCCAATTGTCTTACGTTTGCAAGATATACAATACGTAATACTTAGTACGCAAAATGATGCTTTGCTTAAGTTCCATTTTTCTAATTGCATTGGCGAATAGAAGAAGGAAGTTTATAAAACGAGAAACATAAAAAGGGGTAGTAATTTTACAAAGTGGATTTATATTTAATGAGAGCAACGAATAAATATAATATACGGGGTGTGTCGTAACATGTGGAATTAGCTTCTGAAGTGGACAGGAGACATAAAGCAATGAAAAAGGTTGGTGTAAACGCGTGTTCTGTTTGACCATGGCTCAAAATTATAGCAACTCTCGTGTTTCAATAATACGCAATTGCTTACCATCGTAGAAAATGCTTGAAATGGCTACCATTGGTCTGCATTATTCGACATACACCTGGAATTCCTGAAAGATTGCGAAATTCTTTGGCACGACGACTGCAAGCTTGCGTGCAAACCTACGAGGGTGGCCATTTCGAGCACCTTCTCCGGAGATAAAACTGTCGCGAATTATCGCAACACAAAAGTGACTATAACTTTGGAACATGGTCAAATAGGGGAGACCCGTGTTGATACGTACCTTTATCATCGTGTCTCTGTCTCCTGTCCTCTTGTGAAACGTGAATCGCACGTGTTACGAAACACTCTGTATATCACAAAGCAGATAACTGTTATCAACATTCTGAAGAATTTTTAGTGTAAAAGTTACCAGAATGTATGGCGTATTGATTAAAACGAAGATTAAAGTCATTTAATCTTTCCTTTATCCGCCGCCGTGTCTTCATAAAAGCACGAGGTTGCATAAATATTCGCAGTCTGCTCGTAATCAGCCACATTTAGAAAATGAAATCCCATTCTCGTGGCTACGGAAAGGTACACGCGCAACGATCATCAATCTAATTACTCGTGTCAGTATCATTTCGCCAAACAAAAACTCTCACGAATTACAAAGATATTTCCGTTCGTCGAACGATGATAGTCACGCGGAACAATGTGTACGAGCAATCTCGTCCAGGCATAATAATGGCAATTACATGGAGCAATAAAGCTGTCATTACGATTGGAATGAAAGCGCATTCCATCGTGGACCTACCGCAACGTAAAGGACTGTACGATGGTTTTTTTGCGACGATTGAAGACGCGATGCCTGGCGTCGAGACGCGGCTCCGCGATGCCCGCAGGCTCTCTTTCGAAAGAATTTCTTCCTCTATCGCGATTCTTTCGGTTGCTCGTCCATGGGACGCGTTATTATGTCGTTAGCGAATTATATCGTCGACTTGTTGGTTCGTTAAGGGGCTGCTTCTGTTGAACAGGCGATCTGTTCGCCATTTAGCGTAATGACCGGCTGGTTATTGTTATTATTATACGTTTGAATGCGTCGTAGGTTTGTATCTTATGGGAATTTCGATTTCACGGTTGTCGACTGGTATATTATATCGTGCATACATGAACGATGTCTTTTGCTTCGTGTACGCTACTATCGTTATTTGGCCTTTATAATATAGGAGATTCGTTATTGGAATTTAGAAAATTTATTATTTATTGTTCGTGCGATGATGGAGAATCTTTTATCTCGCTGTTTCTGCTTTAGTCTTCTTGATGTTTTTGCCATGGTAGAGATGTTTTCAAACCAGGCCTTGTCAAAGGATCAACAAAAATTGAGAAACTGACTAATCAGATAATATAAGAATTTGCATAAAGTTAGATGAACGAATGTACAATTTTAAATTTAATTTCGAAACCGGGCCTGGTATGCTTAGCGTTCAAGTCTCCAATGATATATTAGATTGTAGAAGTTTTTAGTGGGACACATTTTCTTTGGAAAATTTCATCATGCAAAAATTTTTTCAAGAATTTTGTAACAACAGAGCCGATTTATTAATCTTACATTGTACTAGCGAACAATTTTTGGATTATTAACTACAGGTAAATTAAATTTAATCGTTCGTAAAAAACATAGTATCTTCCTATGCTCTTCACAAATTTCGTATACTGCAATATTTTCAGAAAATTATTACGAACATTGAATTTACACTTAGCGCCATTTTCGGAGAGATCGGTATGAATAAATAAATAAATCGATCACCTTTTTACACTTCAAATAATTGTTCAGGGACAACCTTCTCTCGCGAACACATGTTACATTCTGTATATAACTTAGACTTTAGTTTCAGAGATTGAAACGAAAGTATCTGTACTATGCAAGTACTTGCAAGAATATCAATAATCGTAGAAAAAATAATGAATGCCGCCAGGACATTGATGATCACGACGCACACGCAACAATGATGACTGCACATCGATATGCAGTAGCTAATGACAGTATTTGAATACAATAGTAAACTTTTATTAATTCATTGTGTGTGTTATACGAAACATTTTGAAATTTCATTAGCGCTGTGATAAGGCCATGAGACATAACTATGGTTATGCTAAAGACGTTGCAAAAATTTAGAACAAATTTCTATGAAATGTGTATAGAAGTTAGAAACATTTATTACAGATATACGCTTGATGGAAAAATCAACGTACGAGTATGTAATATAATTTGTCTTTTTCTGAAATTAATTTAGTTAGAAAGTAAACTTAGTAAGGCTTGAATAAAGCGTGAATCACGTAAACTTGGAATGATCCTTCAGACGTCAAACAGCGTGTGATACGGTAGAAATCTGTTGGAATGGTTTGCATTTCATGGTTTCCATTTCATGGTTACGAGCTGCAGACATTGCTGTTTATCAATACAGCAATCTCTATACGCGGAACCATGAGGCGTGCATACACACGATCAGATGAATGCTTAATCGATCTAGGCTTAATCGATTTAACGAAATCGTTAAGCAACCGTTCGGCCGTGATTCATCGACGCGCATGTAACGACTGATATAAAATTCTTTCCCCTTTGTGAATGACTAATTACTATACCTATTATATGCATAACATTTAAAACAATAGAAATTAACGTAGAGATTAGCTTCGTAGAAAAATCTTTTCGTATTAAATTTTAACCGTTTCGTAATGAATAATTCTTTCAAATCTATCAAAATCTTGCAATGTGAATGAATTAATTTTTTTCATTTTGTAGATCACGTACTTAAATATGTCTTATAATTTTTGTTAACATCTGTTAACATCGGCATCTGAAAATTCGTATCAGAGTACGTAACGATACGAATATTTGAGCGATAAGAAAACGAGAGGAAAATCGAGACGTCGCGAGATTAGACTTACGTACAAAGTATAGTGATTTAAGAGCTAAGTATCTAGAGGCAGAAAGGACGTCAGGATGAATCGAGGAACGAGCAAAGCGGTATGAAAATATCGATTTCTCTCAAAGTGTCAACTGCACATTCAATTAGACGCGTATGATCATTGCGAAGATTCTTCGATATGCTCACAGCTGCGCGGCGAACAGTTCCCCTTTTGTCTTCGATTAATTCAACTGGCTCCTTATGTGCCACGAAACAACGACATTTTTGTGCTTTACTTTCCTCCGTTTTCCTCGTCGTCGACGATTAATCGCGGCATTAAAAATTTCAATTCGAAGGAAATACTATCGTAATAAATGGAGCGGTGAAGTCACGTGCATAATTAGATTAAACATAGGCTAGTGTGTTTCCAATAACGTTCGAAGATTGATTTACGATTGTGTTCTAGAGATTATTTTCAGCAGTTTTATGAACTTCGGGATATTATTACTTTCGAAGCTTTCAGAGATTACGTAAGTTAATATTCCCGAAATTTTTGAAATGCCTAGCTTAGACGTGTCTTACAGTTGGAATTCTAAAGTGGAAGATGCCTTCGAATAATTTCCAAGATGGTAAGATCACGATGTTATCTTTGATACTCTTCTATTTCCGATTATACGATATTAGAATTATTTAAACAATTTTTATTAGCTTCAAGAATTTTTAGAGAAACCTCGTGTGACCACATAATTTATAATTCCTTCGGGAATATCGTAAGAATAGCAACAACGAACCAATGTTCGATCGAAGTTTCTATAAAAATATGAAATCATAATTTCGATAAAAGTATGAAGCTAAAATTTCTATATTAAATCCATTATAAACGCATTTCCCTATATGTATAAGTGCTTCAATTTGGAAAGGAAAGATGTTCTAACGACGTAGATTTACTCGATCACTTTGAACGTGCATTTCTTCATCTCGCGAATGATTAATAGTTTACGTCCGCGAGAAGACGGAAGTCACTTTTCAAAGAGATGGAGTAGAACGTCTGTTTATCTAGATGACTTCATTGCATACGCCCGATATTCGAAATTCCCACCATAGATTTAATCGAGAAATTATCCAAAAATCTAAACGTTAATTTCCACTTTACGTTTCAGGATTTGAGATCTTGAAGCTCGTAACGAAAGTCGTGATTTACATTTAGTATGTTCTCTTAATTCTAATATTTCTACCTTTCTGCGTTGCACAATATATAAAACGTTTCTATAAATCATACATCTAAATGTTCTTTAGTTGCAGTGTGACAAGGTCTGGCGAAACGAACACCACTTTTTTACAAATTACAGAAAATTATTTATTCCAAGAGCAAACTATCTTGCTCCTCTTTTGTTATATATCTCGTCATATAAATTAATCTCTCTATTTCATAAATCATCGTAAAGATCGAACAAAGAGAAACCAACGTCTCTTGAATACACCTCGCAACATAAATCAACGGTTGTATTTTTCGTGAAACAAAAACTATCGTAAATTCTCGCCTTTGTATCTCTCGTTCGATATTTTTATATTCGATACTGATCAGACTTATGTTTGATTTTTGTTCGCAGATGACAACGCGGCGACTCCAATTTTGGAAGAGTCGTCGAGGGGTAAAATTTACTTTGATGGTCGACGCCGCAAGCGCAGGTCTTTAACCGAGGAAAAGAACGTAGAAGATTCTCGGGACGGCCGTGTGTACGAGCAACTCGTGGGACAAGCCGAGGGGCATCGAAATTTTTTACGAAACAACGCCAGGTACGAGAGGTGATCAACCGTTTCTTTTTAAGCTGCTTCTTTGATTGGTCGTTAGCTCGTAAGCTCTCTCGAGGATGTCCGGGCGGACTTAAACGCAATTTGATGTAACTCCAGGAAGACACAGATGGAAGGGTGCCTTGCGAAACATCGGTGATGATGGATGACTGTTGGAAATCAGATTTGTTGTTATAATTGAAAAATTATAGACGCTGTGCATTCTCTGCGATTATTATTGACGATGGTCAACGACGAATACAAAAACGAATAAAGAGACTGTCGCTCGAAATTTAAGAATCGTAAGTGGTGTTATTTTACGGGAAGACTGTGTTTGCATCCGTAATTTGAAAGTTGTGGATATTGTAAATTCGTAGAGAATCAGTAATCATGATTGATGATGAGGAAATGGATTGGTTTTTCAATCTTATAAAGGAAACTTAATTTCGGTTTCCAATTTATTTTAACGACGAAAGTCGTACATATTAAAATTTGAAATATAAATTAAATAAATTATTATCGAACCTGCTTCCGCTAAAAATATTTAACCATCCATCGAAGAACAATTACGAAATATACAAATACACGATTGGATACGTATTGGTGAATAAGACAAATCTCCGCTTAAGTTTCATTTCCTTAGTCACGCAAATATCTGCAGACCTATCGATTAAAAGAAATTTCTGTGCGGAAATGGAAACGCAAAGTTTCACTAAAAGAATTCTTGATCGAAGAACGCGGGGATATATGCGGACACTTTACAGCTGCTGCGCGTTGATAAATCGTTATAGACAATAACAAATAAATTAGAACGCACCAAGTATTTCAATATCATCGAGAATTACCTGTCAGGCGTAACAACTCGGCCGTAGTAACAAATAGTCAATTAAGGATACGTTTGAATGAAGTATATCTGATACGACAGTAAGTTATCATCAAGAAACAGTTACTAAATGAGTACTTTCAACGCAGGCAGAGACTGATCGTCGCATTAATCCCTGCCTGTTTGCGTCATGAGAAGAAATCATACATCACATGGTCTCGCGTACTTTTTGGTAGGCAATATAGTTCATCGGTTGCAGTAATGAGAAAAAAATTGCACCTTCTTTTCAACGAACTTTCTCGGCTTTCTCGCGAAGTATGGGGCGCGGAATAGTCGGAGGAATAATAACTTACCAGCCAGTCAGAATTTTAAATTGAGTCCATATCGCGATTCCATGTATGAAAATGGAAATTAAGACCTTAATGTTACATCACGAGCATTCCATTGGTGTCTCGCTGTACAAACCTTTATTTCGTCCCTTCTGTATCTTAAAATATAAATCGATATGAACGAACACGGTGATTGAGATATTTATATTTTCAATTCATTTTTATAATTCGAACGATTGAAACGAGATCGAAATTTCTATAATTTGTAATTTAAAAAAAAATGAATTCCAGATTGTGTATCGTAACGAGTACTACATTTTGGGTATTCTATATATTTCTGCATATTACGTGGACTGATAGTAATTACTAGAATAGTTACTAAAGGTGATTATTAGTATCATTTTGTCGGTGCAATAGACGGTAGAAAGAAGAAAATGAACAAATTAATAAGATCCATAAATTCGCTTTCGATGATATACTCTTCTAAAAGAAGGATTTTCTAGCTTCGAAAATAAGATGATCTTTCGACCTAACGATAAATCACGTTGACAATAAGTCAGGATGAGTCACTGAGACCGTGCGAATGCTTGATATATCCGGAATATCCTAGTTCTCCAGTGTCAAAAGCTAAGAAGGCGGTCGTTTAAAATGTTACAGATACTACTCCGTGGAGCAAAGACGAAATGATCTGAGCGAAGAGTATAGCCAAGACTCGGAAATGGAATCGGATCCCTCCGTGACTTGGAGACCACGTAGAGCCTTGTCAAGTGAATATTTCATCGAGATCATGGTGGCGGCAGACGCGGAGATGAAGAGGTACCACGGCGAGGGTTTGCTCCATTACATTTTGGTCCTGATGAGCACGGTAAGACTTTAATTCTCGTTTTTTTCTTTTTCTTTTTACATCTTTTTTATATTCTTACTTTTAGTTGTATAACTAGGTAATAACTATACAACAATGTGAATTATTATCAAGATAATCGTTTCGACTCTGTAGAAAGACTTCTTGGACTACTGATTGTTCTTTCTATTTAATCGGTGACTCGCATTATCCGTAGAAGATTACAGTCTTGTTAATTTTTTATCACGATTCGCATTGTCTTTGATATTCTCATACTCTTCCTGGGTAATTTCTTTTCAAGCGCAAAAGGCTGCTTCTGCATTAACGAAAGTCCAAAGGAATAACTAAGAAACGTCAATATTATCCCATCAGACAGAGTTATCTCACTTAAATAAAAATAAGATATTTGTTCCACATACCACCCTATATAAAAAACAAGTACACTTACTTGTTGTAAAATACAAGTCATTGAGTCAGTTGTCTCTTAAGAATAAGTAAGCAAAACATGAAAGAGTACAGAATAAAAGGAACAAAAACAAGATATATCATATCATTCGAAAACGAACAAGATTTTCTCATGGGTCGCGCTGTATAAGAACCAAGTATTTATTACGGAGCATCGGTGGGACATTTGTTTGAAAATAAAAAAGGTAAAAGAAATAGAAAACGAAGGGAAGATAGAGGGAAGAAAGGGGACAAAGGTCGACAGCCGGCGTGGGTGTATCACTTTGTTCGAGCATGGTTTCGGTGAAACGAAAAAGAAAAACGCATAGGGTACCAAGTTGGATGATACACGAAACCGCGGCGGTCGTGTTCCTCGGATGATCGATCTTGTAAGCCAGCAGGATCTGTCGCGAGCGTTAAATATTATGCTAATGCGACCGCCGTGTTCCTAGTTAATTTTCGATGCCGAAATGGTAGTAGCGTGGTTGCTTTCGATCATCAGTCATCCGCCTCGGCAACTGTTTGTGGAGACTAATTCAATTATCGCTCGAAAAATCAACGATTTGCAATTTAGAATTCCTTAAATACATCAGATGCTTAATTATCATTTAATTCCAATTTTTTTTTAGGACAGGTTTTTTTTTATTTATTATTCATCCTTTTAACTACAATTACGTGTATTCTATAAATATATGAATATTTAATTAGCATCTACGTGCTATTAATTTGCTATAGTTACTTTAGTCAGTGCTGTTAATCAGTATGTATAATTAGCTATTAATTATTGTATATACTGTGCAAAAGATCTATTTCTTTCGAAAAGAATTTGCTGCAGTAGCAAAGTAGATGTTCGATAACGCTAGTGGTGTTGCAGTATTCACAAGGTTCATATTCTATCGACACATATTTGTTTCAATTGTTATTTTAACTGATGTAAATTTGCGTATCAGAAACGTGGAGCAACTTTCGGCGGAAGTTTGTTTCTTTCATTGCGTCATTTTGCTGTTTGATGATTTGGAGATGTTACCATTGGCATTTTTCCTTCTTTCGATATTACTTGTTTTCTGATACAACGAGTTTCGTATATAAATATGAATATAATAATTATATTAAAATAATAATTTTCCTATACATACGTGAAACCTAATCACTTCGTAACACAAAATATAATTCTTAATTTATCAGGTTCCTCTTGTAATCTTTGCAAACAGTCTGTACAAATTCTCAGATTGTCATCTCATATTCTGATAAATTAATTTCTCTTGATAATTTCCTTGAGCATTTTGTTGATTATGAAATCTTATTTCTTTGGTAGTTTGGATCGATTATGACATCTTCTGCGAGTCAGGGAGTGTCCTAATCTTAATATTTATAAACGGGGGTGTACATCAGTCTTAACACCAATTCAATGACACGCTAGCAATTTTCTCTTCGAGAAACCCACTAGTTTCTCCCCAATCGCTCCATCTATCCAATTTATTACCTTTGCCCCGAGCAACCTCTGTCCAAGTGTATCCAAAACGGCTAGGAAAGTTTCGTTTTAACGCGAGAAACACGCGTGGGTCGGATGTTTCGCAAGCGTTGCCCCAAAGGGTCATTAGTCATCTTTAATCAGCTCAACCACGTATATAGTCGAATTTCTAACGAGATATTAAGGTGGATTACGAAAGTATTTGACTTGGAAAACTTTTATGTATATTTTATGTATGTTATATAAAGTATTTTGAAATTTCAGTAACTCTGTAGCGAGACACGGCTGTCATGATTATGTTGGTCAAATTTGAAACCAATCTGAGAATATATTTAGAAATTACTCGATATTTAATACAAATATGTATTTCGCAGAGATCACGAAATTTTAATTAAAATTGAATGTAAATTGAAATTTATCATATTAAAGTAAAAGAAATTTATTGTAACGCTATATTGAAATATATTATTATATTTAAGAGATTTAATTTTATTAAAATATTACGTATTAAAATGGTCTAAAATAAAAATTGTCCATTATATTTGACATTGTGAATAATCAGAATATTCGTTTAATTTTCTGAAAATAAAGAAAGATGCCGTCGTCTCTTCCTATTCGTAATGTGCGGTAGACTGCAGATATTTATGCAACTGTATATTTCTATGAATATAATTAAAGAAATGGAATCTGTGTAGAGATTTGTTTAATCGCTAAATGTTATAACAAATTCTCTACTTTGAATATTTTCTACGTTTTTTGCACATTATATGCATCCTGTAGAGAATCCTCAAATTCTCAAGAAATGCGCATTCACAGTTTCGTTAACGCGAGTCTCTGTAAAATGTCTGCTGTTCTAATACGTTTTTTACATTAAATGTAAGTTATGTAAATTTTTGTTTTTTGTAATATCACGTTTATGTAACTTATGCATCATTCGCTGGTTGATCGTTAATGACCTAACGTAGCGAAAGATTAGTACAATCGGTTGACATAATGGACGTCCCTTGTTGAAGGGGATACAATCTGTCGACGAAGCTGAATCGCTAGATAACCGCGACGTCGGACATTTAAAAGCCGTATATTCTAAAGACATAAATTTTCGTGCTATGGTCAGAGCCGGCTGTTGTTGCTTCAGGCGTAAAATTCATCGTCGAAAGAATAGAAAGTACAAGTTGCACCTTGACTATTATAAATCCTGGTGAACCGATACGATCTGCAACTCGCGGGCGGCTACCTTACCTAACTATTATAGCTTTAACGCGACGTTGACATTTCGGCCTCAATCGGAGCCTGGAATTCGACTCGTTATTAAAACGTCCAGGTAGTTTGGTCCAGTATCGTAGAATTCAACCTTGTTTCGATTGCAAGGTGTGTACACGTGGTGTAGAGTTGTAAAAGAAACGCCCGTGATGTCGAAATAACTCTCTGTAAACAAATTAGATTATTTATCTTCGAGATGAATTTCTTTAGCGTTCCAGACTTTTAGAAAGTTCGTGAAAACTGTGGGACATTTATCGAACGCTCTGTTATACAATACGATTATATTCGTTGAGCGAAACGTTTGAAAGTTTTACCAATGAATATAAAAATTCTTTTCGGAAAGACTCGACGCTGACAATTTGTTAATCTTTCGAGGATAACTTTTAAGAATTATTATCTTACTTGTAACCTTGCTGAATACATAATACTATAACGGTATAATATTATGTAACGTCGATGATTCGGTTCAATCATAAGCGTCAAACCCAATTACATGCGTTACAAAAGAGAAGAAAAAACATTGCATAAAAACATGACATGTGAACGTTGCAGATTTTGACTAATCTTCTTATATACGTATATATAGGCTAGATTATACGATATAATCCAATATTATGCGATATAATATTATATAATATTATAATACAATCTGCACAACCCCATACCCTATAGTTGAACCGAATAATCAACATTATCATATAATGTCTGCTTTTTTTTTCATTTTTTCTCCGCTGCATACTGAATCATTGTGTTCGCGAAACTCTTGATCCCAACGTTACTAATCGTGCAGACCTCAGCGAAACGAACCACCTTTATTTTCTCTGTTTTGTCGGCTCCGCTAGGCGCCGCTTGCAAAACCAGACCAACGCGCATAAATTACAACGGTGATACGTATACGGTTCACGTTTGCCGGAGAAAAGTATAGCGGCTGGTACGCGAAAGCAACTTAGTAGGACGCATCCCACGCGATCCGTGCTACGCTATTTAAAGTTCCTGGACTATCGCCGATTATATAATCGATCATCCCACCAACTGCTTAGAATCGATCTTCCACCGATGTAAAATCCGAAGGATTTTCGGATATTTTCCTTTTTGTCGGATTCGTTCGATGTGATTTTTCAAAAGCGTCTTTCCTACAAATGTGTTTATTATTTCGATCGAATATTTAACAGATCGATTATTGGCAGATAGGAAGATCAACAGATACATTAAGAACAACTCCCGATATTTAATAAACCGTGTTTCGCGTCTGCCAGCTCGTCGTTTTCAATTCGATCTGCCTTCTCTTCGTCTCCTTATAATAAAGCTCCTCTTTTCCTAGCACGTATCGATCACTGATATATTATATATTTCTTTAAATAGAAAGTCCATAAAAGTAGCATTCTAAAGATTCGACGACCAATGAATTGTGCCAATGAATAAGCGTAGAACAACAGAATTGATCGACCATTGCGAACAATGTAACAGAATCGCCTTGAGCTTCAGGATATTTCACAAGCTATCCTCGATTTGTAAAATACAAAATCGAATCTCACAATTAAATACATCGAGCAACCACATCATTCGCAAATTTATTCAGATGTTCCATGAATCTGGTGGCCAGCGATACTTCAATAACTTTTCAGGAAATAAACCAAAATAAAGAATCTCGTGTCAAAGTAAAGAATCCGCGAAAGATATAAAACTGTACGATAGTTATTCTAAACGTGGAATAATTAAAAATTAGTGGATCGTTGAAAAGAAGCACCACTAAAAGGAGAAACATGTCGCAAGACACCGTCGATCTGAAAAAAATATGATCGAATCTCGTAACCCGTAAATACCCCGTTCAAATAAAAATCCATAGACCCATGATAAACCCCATCAATCGGTCCCCGGACGAGGATCAGGAAAATGTCGAGGAGGATGAAACAGCTCGAAGGAGGGAAGTCGATCGACTTGATCGATAAATGAATGATTCATGTAATTTGACGGTTAGCCTCGCGATTGTCAACCAGGTCATTACCATCCGGTCGGTTGCATATCCCACGCGAGACAGACCACACCTCGGAGAAGAGGGCAACATCCCACGAAGCGTCCGGGGCTCACTTTCACGTGCCCACGCCCGTCATTCATCCAACGATTCAATCAGCCGTCTCCGGCCTGTCGATCGTCTTTTGATATTCATTCACTCTTTCCTTCCCTTCTTTCTTTCTTTTTTTTTTTTTTTCTTTTCTTCTTCTTTTTCCTCCTGCCGAATCGATGAAATCTAATTTGACACCGCGTCGAGCGCCGGTTTGATAAGTTGAGCGGCCGGTCCTGATCCTCGACGAATCGTCTCTGGTCGCTTGGAGAGAGAGGATTACGTGCAGGGTGGTCCGTTATTGGTTATTAGTGGAGTAAGAAATTTTATGCAAATTCATGTTGTGGTGAATCTAATTCAAGAAATAAGGGTAAATAATGTTAAACGTCGGAACAAGTAGATACTATATTTTAGATATTTTACTTTTGCATGTTATTGCATTCTTAAATTTCTTACAAATGCTTGGACGTTTCTTATGTATTATTAAACTCTAACATATTATTGAACTGTACATATTTATAGGAATTTCATATTTTTATGAACATAATTAAGAAGGTATTAGGTTGTCCGAAAAGTATCTTTCTTTTACAGACACGTCTTTTACAACGATGCATCTCTATACAAACATGAAACCTAATCTGTCGAACGTTGTGATCTTTATTTTGAAAGAACAAAATAGATCATATGTAATTCGATAAAATAATATAAAACGGAAAATATTGTATATCCATTATTTCCTTATAAAAGGAAAGAAACTTTTCGGACGACCTAATAGAACGTACGTGGGGATTTGTTTGATCCGCTGAAAGTCATAAGGTATCATATTTCGGATATTTTATATATTTTTGTCTTACGCGTATTTTGTTCACTACCGTGCCTCTAAACTTCCCCATACATGAGAAATCCTAACAGTCTCATAGTTTCATGAACGTGTCTAACGAGATTGTCACTTTTAGAAACGTGACCAGAGCAGAAAGAAATTTGAATTTATTCTATCGACTCGATGCATTTCAATGATTCCGTGGAACAAGTATAGAGACAAGAAACTCCTAATTAGCTAGAAAGAAGCTATTAAGCCTCGGCTTAACACGAGAAAACAATTTCTCTTCAACAAACGCAACATCTCGTACGCGAAAACAAGACGAGTTTGCCTGTAAGAAACGATCTAGTTAACAGTCAGAACAATCACGCGCCACCCATCTTCTTCCTTTTCTCTATTTCTTCAGCCGTAAGAATCACTTAAGCAGCCAATCTCGAAAACCATTAAAACTTCATGGCTTTAAGCCGCGTTACGACCGCTCGATAAGATTACGAGAGCAACGGAACACCATCCACGAGGCCCCGTGCGTGTCGCGTAGAGGAGCATTCACCGTGTACTCTCGACAACGTCGATCGACGATTGACCGAGTTTCAGGCAAATTTATGCTCGATGCACTGCGTCCACCCTGTCTAGCTATCTCGTGACGGAAGAACGCTACGCGATTCGATAATTACCAACGTATTAACGAAAGACTAATTGAAATATAGAGCTCAGAGTTGTACAAATAGCGATGCAACATTAAATATGAAATATGATACAGGATATTGTAAGTTTTATCGTTATACTTGGAATTTTGGTCTGGTCTTGAGCAGCATACGTCTAATGTCTGACACTTAAGTAGTATAGGTCTATTGTTTAGTCTGACGCGTCAGAGAAAATACGGTACACAGTCGGCTTCAATTTTTCATTGAGCTTATAACACTTTGTAATTGAAATTTTGTTCCTTTATAAGGAGAACAATTGCAAGAATTGTTCGTTACAGTCTGGTACCTTTGTTTCCGTCGGAAATTAACAACAAGTAATTGAAATGTTTACTTGATAAGGGATGACGAAATGAAATAAATACGGTGATAAGGCAATATAATATAAGATGATAACGTAATATATACAATTATAATTATATTTATGTATAATTATGTCAAAGCTTCGCCAGGTCTCATTACAGTATCAATGAAATTTCGAAAGGAATATACTGATGATAATACTCGAATGATACATTCGCAAGATATTTCTAATATCCAAATATATTTTCATTCGCTCGTTATGACATTTAGAGATCGATATATTTATTATTGTTCTATTCTTTTAATATATTCGGTATATTCGTCGGAATATAAATTTACATAAAAATCCACGGTCTACGAATAGTTTGTCCATATTCACGCGCAAATACTTCGTTTGCTAGTTGTAATATTTACAGACCTAAATAATCTTCTGTTTTTAATTATTCTCTTTCTTCGATTATATTCGTCAGAGTATAATTTCGCATAAAAATCCGTGGTCTACTAATAGCTGGTCGATACTGACACGCAATGAACGAAAAGTGAACAAGAAGAGGAACTGTCGGCAGCTGTTACTCGATAAATATGAATTTTTGTCGCCTGGATAACCCATTTGACCATACCTGTACAGTGTGGGACAGGATCGTGGTAGATGTGAACGGTGCTTTAAGCGACATCGCTCACGGCTGACCACCTCCGATGTGGAAATGAAAAACTTGCCTCTTTGCGCACGGCTGACATTGCGATCTCCTGGTGACACGATTCGATTGCCGCGTTTCTCGGTCGGTTCCTCTAACCGGTCCAACGAGAGACGCTTCTTTTCCAACCTTTTTCCTCGCGTTATCGCGTGTCTCTTTGCGATCTTGATGCGAAGATTGATCGGCCGAGTGACCAGTTTCAACGGTAGAATCGCGGCAATGTATCGGCCTATCGCAGAAATTCGGTACTACAATAACGTAGCAAGTAGAAAGCGATGGAATGCGATAAATCTGTAAATTGAAAATACCTACTTGGAATAAAACAATATAATAATGAATAAAATGCTATGGTGAATCACAGGATTGATCGAATGCAAGTTTTCATGCGATGGAAAAATGGTAGAAGTGGAATAGTTTGTTGTTATGAAAGAGAAATATTGTTTCCCTTGTGAGATGATTATGTTAATCGAATTGGTAGGTTGAGAAACGTTGAAATTTTATTATTAGAGAACATTGCAGTAACTTGTACGCAAATTTATATGAAACCGATTAAATATAAAGATCGACGTGGTTTCTTATGTTTCTAAACGCGAGCATATTGATTCTATTATGAGCAAGACATGCAATCCAATGAATATGTAGCAGAAATAATTTATTTGCCGCAGCAGACTATTTCTTTTTTTAATACAGTTTTTTCTACCTGCTTTCAAACCGACTTACGCAAAGTTGTAACACTCGACTGTCGTAAATCATACGATTATAGTGCTATGTCATTATATTGCAATGAATATATGCGACGAAGATATGCAACTTTTTTACTCTTTAAAGTACAAACTACTACACGCTAATGACGTAAAAGATCTAGTTTCATACTTAATCACATAATTCTTGTTACTTTTATCTAATAGAATCTAAGTTCAGTCAGGATATCGCTTAATTTTTAAAACGCATCCGAATGAAAAGAAATGCTAGTTACCTTATTTTATTTAACTATATTTTCTCAATTTCATCAAAATTTTATTTAATTCTATTTATATATATATATATATTAATCGATTTCTTTTAACATCTACCGTTTCAAATTAAGTAGAACTTGCACCTGCAGTTTCTAAAATTCTTTCAATAATCAACATAACTCTTCTATTTTCAGTTCCAACATTATTTGAAGTTCACGTAATTTCTTCTTCCAACTGTTAAATTACCAACTACTTAAACCAATCAGTGAAATATCCAAACGCGTGCACGCAATGCACAGCAAATTCCAAACTTCTGCAGTCACACCTAATGCAACGACCACGAAAAAGAATCCAAAACTACCCACGTTATCTCGATAATATCCGCTCTATCTACTTTTCCTCAGACAGACCTTCGAATTCCTAAGTCTTGATATTCTATGAAAAGTATTATTTTTAAATTCCTTTTTATATTCCAATCTTCGGGTATCCAAACTTGTGAATTTTCAAACCTTCAAATTTTTACGATTCTTCCACCTTCAAATCTCTAATTCTTGAAGTTTTCAAACCATTGATTTCTTCAAATTCTTCCAATTTCGCTGCTTCGGATTCCCAGTTCTTTGAATGTTTAACTCTGCGAATTTTCGAACCATCCACTTTCTTCCGATCTCAAACCTTCGAACTCTAAGAATCTCTGAATTGCCAAATCTCTAAATTTCCAAATCTTCGAACTGCCGAACTCTCGCAAGTTTGAAATTTGCGAACCTGAAAATCCGCAGCTTTTCAAGTCCTCGAATCTGCAGACCTACGAATTTCCTAACTGTCCCAATTTCAAACCTTCAAATTCTCCAATCTCCACCATAGAACCCTCTAAAATAGCTGCAGAAAGAGTGACAAGTTAATCGTCCCGATTGCTCAGGTAGTCGTAGTATTAATTCGTTTCGCTTTCACCGTGTGATTCTCAAACAGATAACGATCGACAGAGTTGCTTACACCTGGAACAGCAACACCTGTCCGACACTCGTCGTTCTAATCTCTCATAGATCCATTCACCAACGTCCATGGCCTATCAAAGGGAGTCATGTCGAAACACGATGAAAGCAAAAAGTCGCTCGAGTACCACGCAAATCGCGTTATATCTTGGTAGAAAAGCTTGCACGCGTTTAATCAATCAATTACCAGCTATCAAACGATTCTGACGTGAACGAATCTGTTGTAATCGTTCTGCTCTATTCCTCGGTAAATTCCCTAGAAGAAATTGTAGCCGGAGTAACACATCATCCGGACGTCGAAAGAATTATTCCAATTGAACGCATCAGGCCCGTGGTTCGTTTCATCTAATAAAGTTCGTTTCAGTTCGAGACAACTCGCGATTAATCGGTCGAACGAAGATTTTCTGGCATCGTCCATTGCCATGAGACTCGAGGAATTATCTCTGTCTTCTTTTTTCCACCAGCTTGTCCAGTCGGGTCTCTTGTAATGAATCATTATAGTGCAGTTACGAGTCAGTTCATTCCGGATAACAGACGATGTAGGAAGAGGAGACGAAGATTAGTTCGAGTCGCTTTGGTCGATTAAGTGAATGGATTTGGAAAGCGGGGAAGAAATTGTTTAATGCGGATGATGACTGTTTGATGGATGGGCGAGAGTGGACGATGGTGTTCGAATCTGAATATTTTTACTTTTCCTTTATTTAGGCATTCGTAGAATTTCCTTGTACAAATTTTCCTTGCATTAATTCTATAATGGGTGTGTTTGCTAACTCTTCGACTAATTTTTTGGATAATTTCGAAAAATTCAGGATGGATGGTTTGGAAAATTATTATTTCTCAAGATTTATCGTATTTTATGATATTAGGTATAGGAACTTTAGGTCAACTTTGTACAGGAAATACATGTTAATAATAATAAAATAAAGAATGATGATATTCAAAGTATTACGTTTGTAGTACTAAAAACACAATTGTGGTACAGTAAAAACGATATTTGACAGTTATACAAAAAGACGAAATTTTTAATTGATTTTTACTTAAATCCGAAACCTTCAAACTTTCACATTTCCAAATATCTGAATGCTCAAATTTTGAGATATTCGAACCTTCGATTTCCAAATTTCCATCCTTCGAATTCGCAGATTTTCTAACTTGCAAACTGTTAAACTCTTCGACCAAACTTCTCGAATTCCAATCTGCGATCTATATAAATATTCCAATACAATGAGACGCGTGACAATGGTGAAAGTAGCAAACAGAAGTTACGAAGTACAACTGGCGATCGCGATCGACATCGACCGATGTATCCGAGTTATTTGCTCGCATGTCAACCGGAACGCAAAGAAGAAAAAAAAGGAAAAGACAGCGGGGAACGTCAAATAAGTAGCGTGTAATTAAAAAGCAAGGAAGAGGACGTAAGGTTGACCGATGTAATCGAAAAGCAGCCACGCATCCTCCGCGTTTTATCATCCGTCCCACGGATTCGTTCCATGAAGATTGGGCGATGTCGGTTGAGATTCGAGACACGCTACTAATTAAGAGTCGACTGTGTCTCGCATTGTTTATGCACGGTTATATCCTCGTTTTGCTCGCGTCTCGTCTCCGGTACTGTTCTTCTGCATGAGCCTCGCCCTTTCCTTTTCGGACGCCTCATCAAAGATGCAATCGACCTCGCCTTTGTAAAAATCATTATTCCATCGTTATCAAACGACGAAAACGTGTCGCTTTTCTACAAGTGAAAATATTAAACTGACCCGAGTCCTGCGCGATAATTTGGTAATAATTGTCTTTTGCAATTTTACAATTTTGTGTTAGTTTTTTGTTCAGAACTGTGGATCTTAATCGCGGAAATAAAAGTAAAGGAACACTAAGATTACACTTGGAATTTATATTAAAGTAGTTTTAGATTTATTTAATAAACGATTTGCAGGATCTCCGTCGATATACATTTGCACGCGTCTCGGCACTCTCTTTGTCTCACCATCTTCAGTGCCACACTGCCAACGGAACAGTTGCATTCATCTGTTTTTCGAGACGCGTTTGTCACTACGACGCGGCTAATCTAGTCGAGCACACAAAATTATACGTATCTCAATAGTTTTAAATTGATCTTTTATAAAATGTTACCTATTTCGTTATGAAATTTGTTAGCGTAACGCCTCATCGAGAATGCGATCGAACTCGCCTTTGTCAAAAGTCGTTGTTGTATCTTGTTGGATGGGATACGTAGGTATCTCACTGATTGAAAAAATTTTAATTTAAAGTCCAGTTTGTTTCACTGTTGTCGGACGTGTTACTATAATGACTGACATAAGCATCGTTACGTGTTTGGGGCTGATGAAAATTAAGAATAATTTTTAAATATTAAAAATATTGAAGCCGAATCATTGGAGAAAATGTAAGACAGCGTGGAATTAAATAAAAACAAGGGATTACAAGTGTTTCCTTCAACTTGCACTGGAAAAATTACTTGAAAAAGGGGGAAATCCATTGCAGGCGTTTAGATAACTCGGATATCTGGAAAGTAGTTCTCGAACTTCCCTGTACTCGCGATTACGCTGATTTATTATTTGTTAAACGACGGTTCTGGTCTAGTAATTTATAAACTGTTATCGCGTTTAGAAAGCTAAGGGAAGCGACGAGAAACGAGGATTTGCGTGATACGGTTTTAATATGCTGTAATCACCGAACGTTATCGTAACGAGAACATAAATCAGAAACCTTTTAATATTCGTATTTAAAACACACTTACTGCTTTTCCCTCTTTTCTGGTTAATTATTCGACGCAACTACACATCATTTCTGTTGATTTCTCTGGTCCCAATGATGAAATGCTTCCGACGAATAAATCAAATAAAGAGAAACAGGCAGGATCTTTTTAGCAGAAGAACTTACTGTTTCAGAGAAAAGAGTTGAAATATTTTCGGAAAATATGATACTTTATCGTCAAATATAATATAAGAATGGAGTAAAAATTATCCGATTATCTGATTGTTATTCACAATTACTTACATTCGTTCTGAAGATGATTACTTAAGGCAACGTGACGATTCCAATGCAGTAAAAAAGTTATGCATAAAAATAATACTAAAATCATTTCCTTTTCACAGGTCTCGCTAATCTACAAAGATCAGTCAATTGGAAACCCCATAAGCATTTCGGTGATGAATATCGTGCCGATAGAGAAGATATTTGGAGCTAGACGTACCAAAGGTGAAGGAATCGCAGCGACTGACATGTTGAACAAATTCTGTCGATGGCAGCAAAGCAATAATCCGAGCGCATCGTCACCAGGACATTACGACACTGCCCTCCTTTTAACCAGGTATGTATTTGTTACTTGTAACTTCTTTGTCTAAATGTATCTGGAGACTGTAGTATATAGGCTTCCAAATAAATTATATAATAAACTCATTTAAGAAAAATCTTCTAACATTTCGTTAGCGAACTTGATCAAGATCTAAGGATGGACTAATACTCTGGTGTGTATCTTCGTAATCATCAAAAACAGTAATAATTCACAAGAGTACGAGTTTTATTCTTGAGTAATTAGACCCACGAATAAAGTGGATTTACTTGTAACAAGACAATGGAAACTGTAATTTTTTTAAACAACAGAATTTTATTTGTATTTTTTTGTTCCTTTTTCTTTACCAAGAATACGTTCTTGAAAATTTATAGATTTTTTGTTAAAAATGTATACAATCTTTTATTTCTATATCTATTATCGAATTATGAAATCGTTGAACTTATGGTATTTCCAAGAAATGGGAATGATTTCAAATAAAACAAAACTTTTACAGGGAAAATCTGTGTCACAATTCCGACGAAATGAGCTGCGACACTTTGGGCCTGGCTGAGCTTGGACGAATGTGCATGCCCGGATCCTCCTGCGCTATCGTTCAAGACAATGGTCTGGCTGCTGCATTCACAATCGCTCATGAGATTGGCCACGTGTGAGTAAAATTACTAGGGATTAGAAATCTAACAAATATAAAATACAAAATTTCAGTTCGAAAAATAAAACATTCAATTGTCGAGTTAACTCGTCGTCGTTAACTCTGAATTATCACCAATTCTTGTATTTAAAATCACCGAACTAACTATTCTTCTCCTTAACTTTAACATATACTTAATATAACTTATAACACATGTTTTTTATCAACTTATTATTTATTATATTTATTATAATTATTATAATTTATATATATTATATATTTATATTTATATATATATAAATAGTATTATAATTATAATACTATTTATTACACTTATTATTATATTTACGTATACACATAACACAAATGACTTAAATATACGGCTTTAATCGTTTAATACTAATTCCACTAAAAAGATGTATATTCTGGTTTTTATATCACCTTGTGGCTGAAGGAGGGTATTTTAATATGTAAAAAATTGATATTATGAGATTTGGTATAATATCAGCAGAATAACTCATATTATGAAAATCAACATTTTTTTTAATATTTAAAACTAACTTTTACGTATAATATGGGACTAGGTAACGGTTTATGAAACTTAAAAATTACTTCCTCACTTGTAGTTTTCATTTTTATGAGCGTTATATTTATTCTAAAAATCTGCATCGAATAATATTGATACCCAATTTGGATTTTAGGCTGAGCATGCCCCACGACGACGACGTGAAATGTACCTCCTTCAGAAATCGGTCTGGTGCGCACAACATAATGTCGAGGATGCTGGACGGCAACACTCGCCCGTGGGAATGGTCGAAATGTTCCCGGCACTACGTCACCGAGTTCCTCGAGTGAGTCAGTCATTACCTTGACGAACCACTAAACCGTCTTCATTTTGAAAAGTGTGACACTGACAGATTGACCCTTGAATACATCTGCGACTTCGTTAGCCTCGTTAGGATTTCCTTTTTCTTCATCAGACCACCGATGATCGCATTAAAAAAGCACGTGGTTTTAAAAAATAACACACGTTTTCCTGCAAATGCGGATCCAGCCCAGAAAGGCCATGTAGTTCAGCGATGAAGTTGATGTAAAAACACGTGGCAAGGTCGTGTAAAATCATGTAAAATTCAGCGAGAACGTGAAAAGTTACATAATACGGTATAATATTTTGCAAAGTGCCGCCAAATTTCGTAGGACGATGTAAGATCGTCAAATCGGTATTGCAATATACAGAATCACGAAAATGCAGTTACTACAACACCTTATCGCTTTAACCCGCGGCGAAAGAGTTAGACCGTAACCAAAGGAGCCTACCTCCCAAGATCTTTACACGTCACTGTATATTTTTCGTTGTTGAAATCATTTGTATGGCGTCGAAAACTCTGCTTATCGATCTTCGATAAAACACTGTGTCTTTGCTTAAATGTAACCCGCGTCGAATAGTCAAAAGGAGTTTGTTCTCTGTCACAACACGAGGCAGAAAATAACGCGTTTTGCTAGTATTTGAAATAGCGATATTCACCCGCTACGAAACTAAAGCTAGCCGAATTGGAAGCCGGTGCTCCCATTCAGAACAATTCTAAATTCGATTCGATCGGGTCGAGAGCCGGTGCCGCGAGTTTTTCTGCGAACAACCTGAAGAAGACGACTCCTCGCTTAGGAATCCGGTTCCGCTGCATTTCTGAATGACCGGCCGCCGCACATCTCTTGGATCCTGTCCGTTTCTGACAAAAATTCGACCGGCGAATGATTCAAGAGCCTCCCCTCGGATGGACCTGTTCAAACTTGGTGAAATTTATTTCAAGGGCCGGAAACGGAAACTGTTTGCTGGACAGGCCGGATAACACGATGGTGCGAGAGAACCCGAGAAGACTCCCTGGCGAAGATTATTCGGTGAACAAGCAGTGCGAGCTGGTGTTCGGCAAGGGATCCGAAGTCTGCGCTCACATGGTGGGTGATGGTAAGTCACACATTTTTGTACGTACACATGCAGTGGTTACAAAGAGACACTATAACGTTTATATATCGATTAGGTTCAAATACATTCAATTTCGCGTTATTTAGCAGTATGTATTTTCATACGACAACGAAAGGAAAGATTATTATTGTGAAAATGAAATATAGAAATTATTAAAAAAACCGCTTCATTGATATTGGCGCACACCTTTATTTTCTAATGAAGCGTGTTTCATCAAGTTCTGTATATTTCGTAATGCTGTGAGAGTGCTGCTAAATGAAATGTTGATATACTCGGACCTAGTTATTAATTAGTATGTAAATGCTATAATAAATATAACGATGTACCAATACTTTTTGTAGACACTGTATGTTACGTACCAAATTATTAACCCTTATTGGATACTAGCATTTTGTATATAACTTGCTGCCAGATTCGAGCTTCAGTCACCCTGTATCTTCAAAATAATCTATACGAATAATATTTAAAAGCTCTTCTAAAACTGCCCTTCTTTTTTGTCACTGTATAAGTAGGCATATTGTTTTACCAGATATACCATGCATGATCAATTTCCTGAATAATCAACCCGAATAACTCTCCAGTAAGAGTTGCTGTATATCTCATCTCTAACAAAGGTCAGAGTTTTCTCAAAATTACCGAACCACGGTTAATTGTTTCGAGCATCGTGTTGCTCGAAACAATACGCAGCAAACGTACTGCTTAAGAATTGAGGTAAACTGAGCGGTTGGTTGGTTATTGGCCAGGCAGTGTGCAGGAGACTGTGGTGCACCACACCGCACGGAGGTCAGTGTCGTACCCAACACATGCCGTGGGCTGATGGAACCGCCTGCGGCCAAGACAAATGGTGTCTTCGAGGTGAATGCGTCTCCCGCAGAAATCTCGAGCCAGTGGATGGCCAATGGGGCGCATGGGGACGATATGGGAAATGTTCGAGGACCTGCGGCGGTGGTATCAAGAAAAAATACCGTGAATGCAATAATCCACCTCCGCAAAACAACGGCCATTACTGTATCGGTGAACGAGTAAAATATCGCAGCTGTGGTACCAAGGAATGTCCACCAGGAAGTCCTGATTTCAGGTATTTATTATTCCGGTTCGGATTAGTCAAGTTACTTTGAACTCAGATCATTTCAACTTGTAGCGACGCACGAAAAATATCGCAGGAAACATTTACGAATATAGTATGTGGTGTTGTATAAAACTTTTTTGAAATATCATTAGCGTCGTGATGAAACACGAGTGTATCAAAACTATGGCGATAAAAGTTGAAACCAATCTGAAACTGTAGATATTTGCAATGAGAGGACATTTACCGCAAACATACATTTTGTAAGAAATTAATCTTTTGCAATACTTTCTCTATTAATCTACCTGTTCTCCACTTTGTTCTCTAGGGAACTACAGTGTTCGTATTTCGACAACAACAATATGAGAATACCAAACCTGACGGAGGACGTTAAATGGCATGCCAAGTATTCGCGAAGTAAGTGTAATGACTAGACCGCGAATGTTTGTGCGAATTTATATTTTCACGAATATAACTGCAACAATGGAACATATGTAACATTTTCTTTTCACATTCTAAAGCCTTTAAGACACAAATTTTTTTTTTAAATCTATCAACGAAAATATGTATACAAAAATATAGAGATACTAATAACACCATAGCAATGGTTTCAAATTTTTAAAAGAAGTTTATGGACTATGAACTAGTCAGGATTAAATGTGAAATGCTGCTTGGACCGCGAAGAATTTAACGCTCGCCCTTATCGTCCTCGACGTTACAATTTCTGTTCTTTCTTCCTGTTTCAGTATCGCCGGGGGACCGTTGTAAATTGTACTGCCAAGTGGAAAGCAATCAGTATTACATGCTGGCGGACAAGGTGATCGACGGAACACCGTGCAGCCGGGATACCTTTCACATATGCGTGAACGGCCTCTGTAAACCAGCGGGATGCGACCACGTTTTAAACTCGACGGCGGAACTCGATATCTGCGGCGTATGCAGAGGCGACAATTCCACCTGCCAGTGGATCACTGGTTCCTACAACTCCACCCAGTACGGCTATACCAGAGTCGCCAAGATCCCAGCGGGTAGCAATAACATCGACATCAGGCAACACGGTTGGAAGGACATGCAAGGCGACAGCAATTACCTCGGTACTTGATTCCTTTCAGTTTTCAATGAACGTGATACCTGACACGTTGCGAGAATCGTGTGAAACCTTCCTGTTTCGAGGGAGCTATTAAACTTGCTAACTTTAACTGAACTTTCCTCGAGAATTTCTTTCTTGTTTTTTTCTTTTTTTTTTTTTTTCTTTTCAGGAAGATTGTCGAGAATAATTAGATGATTTATCGTTACGTTTGTTAAGATATCCTTATATGATAAGGAGATATCTTTTTAAAACTTATGTACAGTTTCCTTGCAATTTTATTTGAAAGATCAGATTATGATAAAATAGATTTTTATCAGAATTTTTGTTTCCTCAGTTTTGATAGAAAGTTCACTGTTTTTATAAAACAGTGTGAAATAATTGTTAATTATAAGTCAGTACGATACATACTACAATTTAACAGTTCAATGACGCAATAGAATAATGTATGTGCAGATAAAGAATATTTTCTTACTGCACCAGTATATGTCATGTAGCGTATCTTAACAAATATAGAAATAATCGTACAATTATCTTCATTTTGTGGGAAAAAATCGTTGATGAATGTCTGAATTTTAATGTTCATCGTTAATTTGTGACATTGATCTGTTTCAGCTTTGCGACTTGGAGAAAACGGGAAATACATACTAAATGGGAACTTTATGGTGATGACCCAAAGGGTGATCGTAGATAATGGTGTAACTATCGAGTACAGTGGACCTGAATCAGTTGTGGAACGTCTGAACACTTCCAGGCCAATCGAAACTGACTTAATTCTGGAAGTAAGTGTGTGTGTAATTCAACATTTCCAAAATAACTATATTATTACTCACAATGATATTGAAGTAATCAGTCATAGAATACTTATAGAATATCAATACAATAGAATATCATGGAATAAAATTAATTATATATTGACGTATATGTAGTATCGTGGAAAGATTGTCTAAGAAAGATCCGACGAAATATAAACAATGGTGCGAGAAAGCCTAAGTGTCGACAGGCGGAAAGGGTCGGGAAACTTCAATGGGCCAAGCGGCTCATCAATATGTCCTTGGTCCTTGAGTCAAATAGTTACGCGGAAGGAAACGTACGGTGATTATGATCGTGGACGGTAACGGAACACGTACGTGGTAGGAGTATGAGGAGACAATAAAGAGATGCTTAAGGGAGAAAGACGATTAACCTGCAGTCGTTAATTGAGAGTCTAGTTGCAAGGAGTTAGTTAGTTGCGAGTCGTCAATTGAGTTGAGAGGGTTCAGTCGAGATAGAGTTGAGAACGAGTTGCGAGTTGTTATGAGTTGTTTAATTATTAGTTATGAGTTGTGAATTATCAATTTAGTTGTCTTAGTTATAACACATTACCGCATTAAGTTCACGTTAAATAACCATCGCTTCCTGTTTAATCCACTGTAAATAAATCCATCTATCAATAAATTTATCACATAGAATAGAAATCACTGGAAATCCTAATTTCTATTAATTCTGATAATAATTATATATGATGAATATAATATTATATATATATATTATATATAATATAATATTACATAATATTTATCATATTACGTATGATGTTCCAGATATTATCAGTGAGGGAATTAAATCCGCCCCAAATTACTTACGAATACACGGTACCGCGAGATATTCTAGAGAGCTACGAATGGAAACTAAGCCAGTGGTCAGATTGCAGTCTCACCTGTCAAGGTATGAAGCATCGTAAGGCTGAGTGTATAAGCATCGAGTACAAAGAGGTCGTCGCTGATGATTACTGTCGCGAGTCGGAAAGGCCGCGGGAAGAGAGCCAAATGTGCAACAATCATTGTATACTTGAGTAAGTATGCTGTCGATTGTAAACAGTGTATAGTTAATTAGTTAATTAATTATATTGGACTAAGTGTATTTATATGAATGCTTTAATTAATTTATTACTGTCAAGCTATAACATAAATCTATTTGAGTAAGACGAATCACATTTTTAATGAATGATTCCAGATGGAACATCACTGAAGTATCAGAATGCTCGAACCACTGTGGCCTAGGAACTCGCATGGTGACCTCTAGATGTATGCAAAGGCTGTTGCATTCGAATCATCCACCTCGTGCAATTCCAGCACAATCGTGCGCTCATCTTGAACAACCAAACGATACGGAAGCTTGTATAGGTCCCTGTGAGGATGCTCACTGGAGTTACGGAAAATGGAGTGCGTGCAATACCACATGTGGTGGTGGAGTTCAATATAGAACAGCTATCTGCGTAGACTCTAATCGAAGACCAGTTTCCGAAGAAAATTGTATGGGACAAAAGAAAGATTTGGAAAGAGCGTGTGGAAACGAAGAATGTCCCAAGTGGGCGTTCAAGAATTGGAGTCGTGTAATTATATGTCTCAATTATTTTGACTTATTTAATTCCTAATTTTATCGCTAATGAAAATTAGCTTGAAAAGGTTGCAAATGAAATGTTGCGTTAATGCAACATTGATCCTTAAGCAGTTAAGGGATTTCACAATTAAATTGTTTTTTGTAATTTATTTATTTATTTTTATAATAGTGCTCAGTAACGTGTGGCGTGGGGAAGAGAAACAGGCACTTTGTGTGTCACATACAGAACCGTATTGTTCCGAACAGTTACTGCGGTGACACTCCTCCTAATATTGCTGAAACTTGCAACCCTGGACCTTGCGAGCAATGGCACTCTGGTGATTGGAGCCCAGTATGTAATGGTGTTACACATATTTAAATTTAAAGCGATTTCAAAAAAATTGGAAACTTGTAGTTGGTATAATAATATAATTAATGTAACTGGCAATTATTAATATAATTGATATATACTTAAATAAAATACATCAAGCACGTTCTGCATTAAGTAAACTTGTCTTTGTTCACAGTGTTCAGTTACATGTGGTGAAGGCATAAAGCGAAGAAAAGTTATATGCAAACCTATTGATGGAATAACAAGTAACAAATGTTCTCCTGCCAACAAACCTGACGATACTGCAGTCTGTGTACTGAAACCTTGTCCAGTGGTACATTAATCTTTTTTTAATTCGACATTCTTATTGTTCCTTAGTGTATATTACTTCACTTGTAAAATCATGTTTTATTATTTACAGATAAACAAACCGCCAATTAAATATTCTTCTGATCCACCATATGAGATTCCTTCTCAGCAAGATAACGAAATTCATGATATAATTTTCCGTTATGGATATAAATGGCACGTTCAAACACGGCAGGTTAGTATTTGCATGATTATAATATTTCACTCAATTTTTTAATTATCGTAGTTGTAAATGACTGATTAATTATTTAGAAAAAAAGATAGTAACATTATATATGTATATATTATTCGTATCTCAGTGCTCCAGACCGTGCATCAAAGGCTATATGAATACAGCGGTGAAATGTGTCTCCATCGAAACAGGAACCATTGCACCTGATAGTTATTGTGATAACGAAAAGAAACCATCTACTCAGATCCCCTGCAATCGTTATCATTGCCCAATGTGGATTCATAGTGACTGGGGCCAGGTTGGTTTAGAAATACATAAAACGACAATGATATGAATAGATATTCCATCATTTTATTTCTGGCATTCAGGAATATTTATCTCATTTAGGAATTATGAAATTATACGTATTAATGATTAAATTATATAAAGAAAGTATTACTTTAGGATAATTAACAATCTTTAATTAAAATTTAGTTTACTTATAGAGAGTTGATTACAGTTTCCCTCTCTGATTAGAAAAATATAAAATAATAATTGTTGTGTATAAATTTTTTGATCTCAATATAATAACACAATAATAAAATATAACAGTGTAGTAAATAAAATACGATTTAAGAAATATTATATAAATTATCTATATTAATATAATTTACTAATTTATCAATTTAGTGCGACGTAGAATGTGGATTGGGACACCAGTATCGACAAGTACGTTGTCGAAGTCCACGTGGTGAAATTTTACCAGATGAGAACTGCCATGACATCGAAAAACCGGAAATAGCAAAGACGTGCCGAAGGAGACCTTGTGTAAATGCTTCTACAGACCGAAAGAATCGAGTAGAAACGAATATTCTCCGCAAGTGGAAAACTTCCAAATGGAGTGCCGTAAGTATTGTATTCATTTGCCGTATTTTCTTCGATGTCGCTTCCTTTCTAAAACCCTTACTGAATAAAAATACATAGACCGATAATCTGTTGCTTATTATCTTTATATTGTACTTGTTATTTATATAAAAATATTATTTATGATAAAAAGAAAAAATCGCTTTAATAACTACAATAAAAAAAAATAGGAACTATGGGTTCAAATTTTAATTTTGTTTTTACAACAATATCAAAGAAGGTAAAGTAATTAAATGTCGTTTGTCGATGTCGTGATTTTTCAATTTCACCATTATTTAAGCTGTTCACATTTTGCACTATATAATACGCAAATCACTAATACACAATATGTAACAGCGGAATCAAAAACATTAAAAAGATATTAAACAGAAACGAAAAGATTTAATTAATTCTATTTATCTAACTTTTAACATACTCTAGGGTAATTACAATGAATAAACAAGCAACATTAATTCTTAATAGACAGACAAAAAATTAAAAAAACAAACGACCATGATGTCTGCCACAGAAAGACATTACTAGACACTAACAGAAATATTAATAACCCTTGAATCTTAGCGTCCATTTATTAGGCTATACCAGAATAAATTAAACAATAATTTCGAACTGTCTTTTCATAAATCTTTTATGAATTCTGAACTTTTCTTATTACAAATAAATCCCGATTAGAGTCTAAAATACCATGCTTGTCGAATAAACGTCAGAAGTGTAAGCGTCAAGGATCGAAGGGAGTTGATAAGAAGTTTCCATCGCAGTTTGGATCGAACGAAAATGTTTTGCAGTGTTCGAAATCGTGTGGTACCGGACACCAAAGGCGAAGAGTGGAGTGCACGATGAGGAGAGGAAACCACGGGCCGGAAGTGACTGTAAAGGACGAGCAGTGCTCGAGGCTTGGCCTGAGAAAACCGAGATCGCAGAGACCCTGCCGACGTTTTGCCTGCAACTTTATTTGGCAGGAAGGACCTTGGTCTGAGGTATCTTCATACCTCGCCGCTATGATCTACGATTTATCGATCATGTTTTACACCATTGCCTGCCTCTTGTTCATTTCGATCCACTTTCAATATTCGGATTTTGTCTTGGTTGGATCCTCTCGATCGAGCTTATCGATGGATTTTATGAATGAGATTAAGTTACAATACTTTTCTTGTGTCCAAACGGTTCATTAATGCTTCTACTTTCTAATTCTAAGAAACAACGATATTATTTACGAAGAAATTACAATAATCTTTATTGTATTCAGCCACGTTATTCAGTACGTTAGTATCCTAAATGGAGAATGAGATACTCCAAAATAGATGTAAAATAATCTTACGTAGGGAGGTCTAGAATCTAGAGATACCGAAATCTTTTATATCTGTTTTCTATGATTCATCCGTAAGCTCGATTTCGTATGCTCGATATAGAAGTTGTTTGGTAAAAAATGTTCACTAGGAAGTCGTATTTTATCGTGTGGTTTGAGGGACCGATATTCTCACTAATCCTTAACCAATCTTTGTAATCCATTTTCGATGAAAATGGATCATAATCTGGGCGATTATTGTGAGTCAAATCTCGAGATAAATTTCGAATTTGCACAGAACCATATCAGCGTCATTATTTACATTCAACGTTAACTTTGATCGAATGAGGTCTTGGTATGTTTCCGTTATATCATAAAGATATTACATAATTCAGTAGATACAGTAACCCAGAAGCCTATATTACTTTAACACGTGTCTAATAATTTCCATGTTCTTTGGACGTTCCATTTCTTAACAAAATATATTTTTTTATTTTATTTTATCCACATCTGATCAATAAATACAAGAAAATTCCAAGGTCAACAATTGGAGCAGAGAAGTTTTTCCCATTGGATTCCATACGAATACTCTAATAATAATTCATCCTATTAACACTAATAATATTGTGTTAATCTACGGTTGATTCACGCTTGCATATTTAATCGTTCAAACGAGCATGCGATTTGTATGATTTTCTTCATGAAATATATCATTCCTGTCGATGCAGCATGCGGAAGTTATCGATATGCATGACACTAGATATTGGTGTCATCGTTCCTTTCTTTTTTTTCTTTTTTTTTTTTTTGTCAATGCTCTTTCCCAAAGCATTTCATGAAACCTTATCATCTCATAACAACGTTTATCAGCTATACTTATCTCTTAATTGAACGCACATCAATTCATCTTCGAGTGAATCACTATAGTATATTGTATATATAGTATATAGATAATTATAGTAACTATTTGATTTATTGCAGAAAAAATTAAATAACATATTTTCCACCATTTTTATATATACAGAATATTAAGTTATTAAGTGAAAAAGGAAAAATGATGTAAACTTTGTAAAACAATATCATCGATGTACACTCCTGTTCAAAAGTATGACGACTTTTGTTATAGCAAGTATTGATAAGTTATAGTTATCACAAATTTCTGGATAATGTTATGGGATCATTAACACATATTAATACATTTTTTATTTTTATATACTACATTAGAGTATATATTTGTAATAAATAATAATTAAATATTTTATATGGCCATGTCTCAAATGGTTGCCTAACATGGAATAATAATTACACATTTCTTGATATATCTGTCTCTCGTGCTTTTCATCACTGCATGTACCATTTTAGGCACCTTAACTATTATTAATTTGTTTATTGCATCAAGTGCGATACTTATCTATTCTCCTTCAAGAATATTCTATAAATTTGTTCAAACTTGGCAATGTATGTAAGTGATTCCAAAATTGTATACCAGAAGCTTGTTGTAACTGTATCAGTCTTTTCTACAGACTTTCACAATCTATTCTAATATTGATAATTTATATCCCAAAGCAAAATATAGTTGAAGATAATAGGTGTCCTCCTGCTTGAATATATAGATAATATGTAATTTTCGTCACTAATAATAAATATCATTACCAATCACAAATATTGTGAAAAACAGTAGACATAAAAAATAAACGTTAATGTAAAAGTTTTATGTCAATTTACAAAATTGTTAAGTGCTAACACCAATTTAGACATCCTGTGTATCATTCTATATTTATATGTTATCATTACATATATATATATATATCTGTAGATATAATGATTCAATGATATTCAGTTTTTTAACATACATTTTATATACATTTTATGTACAAACACCATCGGTGCATGAGCAATAATGAGCATGAAACCCATACATTGTCACGCTTTCTGCACATCAACAGCGAATATTTATCAAAAAAATAACAAATGGTGCAAGAAATATTCTGATAAATCACTAAGATATTTGCACATCTTACATGTATAACAAGCACCAAAATAAAATGCATAAAAAGAAGTAGATGAATGAAAAAAGATGGTAAAATATTAAAGATATATTACTATTTTTCTATACTAAAATCAATTAATATGTTTCAAGTGTTCGGCAGAGTGTGGTGAAGGAATTCAGCAACGATCAGTGTCCTGTCACCGTGCGAATCGTTATGGATTGATCGATCCTACGCCCACTGATAAATGCCCGATGGATCAGAAGCCTAAATCTCAACAGCCTTGCAAATTGCGAGAGTGCGACGATGAATATTATTGGCGTGCTGGTCCGTGGGGCAAAGTAAGTATAACTTAAATAAAGAAGACATCAAGAACTATAACAAGCAATTAAGTAATTAAAGATGATACAATTAATCCTGCGTGATTGTTCTTCAAAAAAATCTTGCGTTGTAAATTTCAGATCTATCATTTTTAGCTTGCACTTCTCAAATCTTTTCTTCGGTTTATGGTGGTCCCTTGGGTTTATTGCGGGTATGGGGGTGGTGTAATGAGGTGTAGACTTTGGTGGCCGGACCATGAGGGACGTCGCATTTTGCATTTTGTACGTAACGTGGTGTAAAATCATTGGAAGCTTCTGAAAACAATTCATAATTTTGAAATAATTAAAAAGGATCGTGAAATTTGCAATGCAAAATGCTAAAATACTACCGATACAAAATTTAATTAAAGTTTTTGTAAATCAGTGTAATTAAGCTAGTGAATAGTTAGGAAATATTTTTAAAATATCGGAATAGTATATGTTAAAGATATTTGATGAAAATCATCCAATAACCGAAAGAAATTTTAACTACAGTGCACTCACAGTTGTGGCCAGAAGGGCCATGAAACACGAAGCATATACTGCGTATCCCTAAAAGGCAACAGAGTACACCGTTCTCATTGTCCTAAGAAGTTCAAACCGCTACAGAAGCGGAAATGCAACCAAAGAAAGTGTTACGCAATGTCCTGCTATGAGGAGAAAAACTATTTCAATGCTACCAAGGATGGCGAGTACATTTTGGTTTTGAGCGGAAGAAACATGTCGATTTACTGCCATGGAATGTCGACCTCCGAACCAAAAGAATATTTAACACTGCCAGCTGGCCCTGAGGAGAATTACGCGGAAATATACGATAAGACGTTAGTATAAAAAAAAAAGAATCTAAATCATTGTAATGCTATCGTTAACTTACCACTATGTTACGTAATGTAGAAATTATATTTGTTCAAAAGTTATGTTACTATTAAAATTACTATTACTATATTACTATTAAAAGTATTATACCTTTTATGGTACTATGTACTTGTTTGTAACTTTTTTGGAGTCACAAGTTTTTTTAGAAGTATTTTGATAAATAGAGTCCTAAATTAAATATTATAAAACAAACATAGAACGACTTGGATATGATCATTTGTCCAAAAAGGAAAGAAATTAAAAAATAAAGAAATTGTTTGGAATACTAAGAAGGAGGTAGTGCGAAACAAGTTTATCAAAGAATTATTTGATAAAATTTTTAGAAGAAGAAAAATTGTTGAGGGAACAAAAGCTGATATAGAATATTAATTATTTCAAATTAATCAATATGTTTTTGAGAGATTGATATAGATTGAGAGAAAGGCAATTTTATATCATTAATACTGGGAATTTATATCATTATCTGTTTTAGATCAAACGATCCGTATATTTGTCCTTATAATGGACCAAGAAACAGCAACTGTAATTGTTCCACCTCGGGAAAGACAACATTCAGGAGGGTACGAATTGACCCTGTAGAATTGTACATCATAGGTATGCTGCAATAAACATCTTAATACGTATAATAAATAAATTATTTATAATAAATCTTGGAAAAAATATTGTGTTTTTTAGAGAATGATTATACATTTTCGCGGATGACAGGGTTAAACCGTGTCGAATATGGAACAGCTGGTGACTGTAATAGCATTGCGCATTGCCCTCAGGGTCGTTTTAGCATTAACTTAAGAGGAACTCAATTACAATTATCGTCGAGTGTTGTTTGGACATCGCAACGTGAAGCGTCGATGGAAATCGATAATATTGTAAGTTTAATACTCTTTTTAAAGATATGACTTCGCGACTAATTTGATAAAAGATCTCTATTCACAGACTACTGTAATCCATCGGAATAAAATCAGAATAAAATTTAGTGGTACAGATACTCTAAGGAATAACGAATAATAATGATAATAACAATAATAACCATATAGAGAAAAATAAAAGAACTATAACGTATTCAGAATAGTAGCATATAGGAGGATATTTCCCAGATAAAAAGAATGGTTTCTCATTTATTTATATATAATTATGCTTGTAATTTTAGAGCAGACAGCATGTCACCGGGAAATGTGGAGGCTATTGTGGCTTTTGTAAGCCGAAGAACGGATTGAAACTAGACGTTCTACCACCCTAGTCCGCAATATATAGGGCTCAATAATCTCCAAATGCCTGTAAAGTACAGGTGAGCGGAAGAGATTTTTTAAATATACTAATTACTGTTATCATAGTAGCTATAGCATAGTAACATTAATTTAAAAAGCTGACACTCCCCTTTGAAGATAAAATTATGCTCATGATAATTACTAATTATTTAAAAATTAATAATTAATACGTAGAAAAATCTGTGATATATTGCTATATGAAACAACAAAAGATAAACTATACTTTTCTCTTACTTTTATTTATAAAATTGATTCGATTTACGATTCGATTGCAATTAATTTATCAATCATATCCTCTTGTAAATAGATTGAAAATCTTTGGTAGCATAAACGTACGTTATTGCAGTTTTCAGCAGGTAGAATTCCACTAATGGATCTTTGAGCGTGTCGCAAAAGACTGGTTCGACGAACACAAGATGAAATCGACAAGATCCGCTACCGAATCGATCCCCTCCACTCCGAACTTGCTCTGAATCATTCGCTTAAATCGTTACTAGTCCGCTAGTGGATTTTTAACAATAATCATTGTACATTCAGATGAAAAAGAGTCTACTTCGAAATAGACTCAATGGACCGTAGATAATGTTTAAACGCTACTGACGAAATACCAAATATGGTAAAGAATAATTAATATTACGTTCATTAATCGTTCGACAGTTTGCATTTAATCTTCAGTAGTTTTATCCGTCGAAAATAAGTATACTCGTAGAAGTGAAAGCTTCTTGATAAGCGACCTAAAATCAATTTAAGGAAACAAAACGCGAGGTAAAGTTAATAAATTCTAAATAGAAAACTACATGCATATAGTCAATTTCACGAAACGAAACTGTTCTCCATAATGGAATCGTTCCAAGGGATGAATAGTAAAACATTACTAGTAGGAAGAATTCTCTGTAAGAGAAAATACAGTAGAAACCATTTATTGGAACGAAATCTTAGTTAATGCCTGATCAGTTGAACACTAATTGAAAAATAATGGATAGTGGGAAAAATTGGTAAGCTTCAATGTATATATATACATATATATATGTCGGGTTGGCGTTGGGACTTCAGGTCCCCTGGCAGGTTCAGATAAATGAAGTTCTACTGTAATGAAAGTGTAACAAAAGTTATATGTTCGACAGAGCCGCGTGAATTTTTCGCCTTCCCGAGTTATTCGTCGAATTCAAATACTTGTGTCCGGTTAAGAGGTCCGTTTAGGTATAGAAGTAACATAATGCCCGGTAAGAATTGCAGTATTCATTTTGTTTATACTCGTTGGAACATCATGACTGCTCGAAAAGCTAATTGTTTATCAAACAAGAAACAATGGAAGTATCGTAGTAAAACATATGTATACGTCGATCTTAGCACGCGAAGTACAAAAACTGGAAAACGGCGAGCCACGCAAAATCCACAAACCCAGCGTTGCTTTAATTGAGCCGAGGAGTTTCAATTAAGGATCTGTTCAATTGAGGTTGATTATACCGAAAAAGAAATTAGACTGCCTTCGCGAATTTTTTACAACTATGGTGCTATTATAAGTTTACTTGGAAAGAGTGAAATTAATTAGGCTTGAATGAATATAAAGCCAGCTAACGCACTTCATCCCTTCAACTCACTTTTTACTACTGAATTTCAATTGTTAGAAAAAGAAATGTTTTCTACGTCGGCTTCCCTTCTGAATGAAGTCGCCTGTCCTATTTCAATAGGACGCGTAAAACAGCAGCTGTAAAGCTTGTTCAAAGTTAAAATTAGTATATTGGCAACTTCGTTAAAGAAGGAGCATCTAAAGTATTTTATTTTGTATTTGGTTATTTGTATAGATACTCGATGTTTTACGACGTATAGTCTTATACAAGGATTATCCATAGCAACGTATTTTAAGCTAATAATAGTAAACCATCAAACGCTTATGCAAATAACCGGATGTTCGTAAATAATTTTCTTTTCCGTGGAAAACATTCTTCTAACGATGCAAGCAAGTAAACAGAATAGCTCGAATACTAGAGCCTTCTGGATTATCTTCTAATGGAAGTCCAAGCGTGAATTTTTACCACTCTTAGTAATTAAGTTGCATTAATAAAAAAGAAAAGAATTGTAAAACGCGAGACAAATTTGCGACCGAGTCGCGTTTCCTCGATGCGTAAAACAGTTGTACGTTTTGCCACTGCCATAATACCTTCGTAGTGCTTTCGTATTTCATCCATATACATATTGCGTGTAACGACCAAATGTTGAAATAAATACAAGTGTCGTTTGGACGAAACGATTGCATTACTATCTTATGAAATTATTACATCATAAAGAATCATAATTTACGACTTTAGTATTCAATTTAGTATGCGATTTTAGTGGCACGTACGTAGTAGTAATGGTAAACGTTTATAGACGAGCTATGATTTAGCATGGTAGACTCGTAAACACATATTTTCGGAGTTAGCTGATTCAACTAATCTAATCGAAACTCCATATTAGTGAACGAATTAACTTATTAACTCGAGTCCGCGTAATGGACGTCGACAATAGCTGAATAATAATTCAGCCGGTCTTGTCTCGAATATTTTATAGAAGTATATATATATATATATAGTAACATCCGCATATATACATCTTTTTTAAAGATATTTAGAAGAACGACGCCTATATATTATAAGGTGAATCTAACAACTGGACCAAGTTACATCTCTGTTCCAAATAGAATTAAGAATAAGCCATATAGAAAAGTGTTACCTCCTTTCCTTGAAATTTAATTTTTAATTAGAGTACGAAAATTTTAGTCTAATTTTTGCATTGTAATTTTCTTCGCAAGCGTTCTTTCAAATAAAATCTCGCCGTCTTCTTTATATAAATATAAAATGACTATTCGATGTAAATTGATCACGAATGAAAGATTTAAGATATGATCAATAAAAACTCGATAGAACAATCATAATAGATAACATAATTTCTTAATTCAGTATCAGTAATTAATAAATAATATATCTTTGTTACAATATTGTATGTTTACAATCTTTATATCAAGTTTTCTAGTCTTCTTTTATGAAAATCATATTCTGTCGAGTTCCATCGTTTTAAATTGAACTCTCAGAAAAACTGAATTATTTTTGAACCGATTTCATCAACATGTCTAATTTCACTTGGAATATAGATATAATCTGATCCAATTGTTACAGCCACCCTATATATTTTCGAATTTTCCAAAATTATCAACCGGATATGTCGTTCGTATCATTGAAATCTCTTTGATTAGATGTTCGCATGATTTCGAGTATCAATCAATGTAATCAATTCGATTAAGAAGCGAAAAAAAAAGAAATGAAAAGAGTGTCGTACCTAAACCAAAATACCAAAACAATTCCCGAGTACAAATCCGTTTTGGCTAAAGTACGACCAATCCCTCCTCCTCCCCCCTCCCCCTCCCTGTTCTCGTTAAGCTATTTTTTTAACGAAGAAACCGAAGGGAATTTAGTACTAACTAAAAGTATGTAACGTTTCAACAGACTGCCATAGTTAATGTTATTAATGAGTACATGTATTAAGTATCATTTGTTAGAGAGCGAGTAAATTCGCGGTATACAGGGTGATTTTACTAAATGGAACCATCGATGTTTATCTTTTTTATATTTTTTGTAAAAGAAAGATAAAGAAACAAAATACAGGAAAATTTCATAAGATCTGATAAGATTTTAATTGTCGAGGAAGTTTCGTTATCTCAAATTCGATTAAATCTTGATCTTAATTTTTTAAGTAGAATCGCAAGATATATTCTTTTCATCCTATACGTAAATTTCACCGCGTAACTATAAGAACAAAGTAATTTATAATAAAACATGAATTGGTCGAATCATGGAAAATTTGTCTCTTTCCATTTTAATTATTTTCACAGAATAAAAGAAATTAAGTTAAAGCTTCTGCTTGTTCCTGTAATCACCCTGTATAATAAAGCATAGAAGTTGAATCAATCGATCCACCGCCTTCCACGATGTCTAATCCGCGCCATCCGATGTATTTGGATGAATTTCGATAATTTTGCGGAAGACTGTATTGTAGAACGAAAAAACGGAACATATTTTGTCTTTATATATTTACTTTTGTATAGCCGCATGATCAAAATTTTTGTTACAGTAGTGCGAATCGTAATGAATAAAAGAAAAAAAAAGAAAATTACATTGTTGTAATCCGTTTGAATAGCTTTTTGTAAAAGAAAAAGAAAAGAAAGAACACGCAAAGCAAAAAAGGAAAATGAATAATTGTACGATTTGAATATGCGTCAGCGAATATTTTATAATGTACGAGATTTATTCATCTTTCACAATTATTTTCCTTTCATTGAAAATGTTCATAATGGATCCTAGATAATGACTGTTTAAGAATCTTGAATATAAAGCACGTTACATAATCGAATGTATGGTTTCTTTTGTATGTATATTGATCATAATCGAACGATAGTTTACAGACTAACATGTGACAATGTTTTCCCCCGTATATATTATTATACACGTTCTTGCTACTTCTTTTCTTCATTTACCCTCGATTTACACCATATGTATTCTTTTCGTATAATCATACTAGTTTCTAAACTTCATTGAAATGATCTTTCATCCCCTTTCTTGTTACTACAATAACGAATCGTTATCAGTCACCTAGATTGAGTATCTTTTTTTATATTTCGAAATATATTAATTTCGTTGCAATAGTATAAGTTCGACGCGGTAATCGAATATGCGATCTCGGAATCCATGGTTGATTTAACTTTTCCTTCTCTGCCTATCCACGAAAATAGAATAAGTAATTGTTCTAAGCGCTAGCACGGCGAAACAATATTGTACAGTTTCGTTTAATAATTTATTAGTACGTATTTCGTTTAATATCATTAATGTGTAGCTTATTGTAGAAATGATTAGTACCAGTGTACGGCAATTATTTAAATATATTAGATTCACCAATAAGAATGTTCTACATTCATTTGAAGGTCCTCTTTATCATACAAAAAAGTTGAAAATTTAGATGAAATAAAAATTGTCTTTTTAAACATTAACATTATGAAAATATTATGTCAGAGTGTTCTCAATTGTGATAATATGATTTAATAATCTAAAATAGATTTACTATTTCAAACTGAAGCAATCTGAATAATTTACCAGATGGAAAGAAATCAGTCCCTATATTCTTTATATCCTATGAATATCATAGAATATCATTGTTTCACTTATGATGAGAATAAATTTTTGGTAACAGTAAAATAACTATTTGGTGCTTATATATATATATATATATATATTACCAATTATAATTTATGTGGAAAAAGGAGTTATATTTCTACAAAAGATTCAGTACTGAGCTACGGTGGAATAGCTCTTAATAAGACTCACTATCCTTGATTGGTATGTATAAAATCTGCTGTACAATGATCCTTTCAAATTTTACATCATCAATGTTCATGTTTTAATAAAAATAATTAGAATACTATAACTTACAATAATTAGATAATTTGAATTTAGTCATTTCTACTTTACAGTAATTTCTACGTTACATTATCATGATTTTCAAATGATCATTTACTGTGAAGATTAAACTTCATTGACCACTTCTAAAAACTTACTCCATTCTTACATATCTATCAATGATAAAGATATAATAAATTACTTGTTCATGAAATACTAAATATAAATATTTAAAAATTACATGAGTACAATAAAAATATGAAATACTTATTTATAATAATTTATAAATATTTTTCTACTTTTACAACTATTTTATGGTAATACAAAGTATATTTTATATGTATATGTATATGAATATGTATATATACCTTTTATAGCAACATACATTCTACACAATAAACCTGTTAGACCAAAATATCGTCATTTATATATTAATTGACATTTTCTACCATAAAAACTATTCATATAATATAACTATTCATAGAAGAAGCACTTTAATAATTATTATTATTGTTATTATTAAAGGAAAACATCCTTTTTATTCCATTTATATTTTAATACTGATATCAATTTCTTCACATTGCGATAATTACATGTGTAGTAAGTGCTTTTATTTTGAATATTTAATTATTAACATTTTTAATTTCACATTTATATATATTAAAAAGACAAGACACCAGAAGATTGAACTCTATTTGTTAAAATTATATGTTGACAATAAAATGGTACATAATTTACTGTGACGGTACAAACAAATATATATAATCATGTTTTATTCAAAATGTTATATTACATTTCAAATGATGTAATATTTTTAAGGTTACTTTCTGCTAAAAATATTACCTTGTAACAATTAAATCTATAATTCTTTTACGATTTGAAAGCCAATAAAATGAATGGATGAGAAGATTATGAAATTTATAAATATATTTTCTAACAAAATTAAAATTTTATATAAAAGATGAAATTATTATTACCAATGAAATGTAAATGGAAAAAAAGATACTTAAGGTTTTTTTAATAAATATAAAAGAAGAACTTAATATCATATCTTTGTACTAAAACTGCTGAAATTAATGAAATAAAATAAAAAAAATTATTTCAAACAAATTTTTAGATAAAGCTGCATATACAACATTGATTATTTTATGAGTGATATGATATTTATGAAATTTATTTTTTAATATTATATTGTTTCAGATCTTTGAATTATTATCGTAACCATATTTTAATCATGTCTTTTGTTTGGTTTATCCTAAAAGCAATATATGAAATGAAAATAAATGGCATCAAAATCTGATTCCTTTTTTTCTTCTAATGCTCAATTACATTGAATGTACCTTGAACCAAACACTGCATAGGTGTCATCATTAATGCAAGATCAATGAGGCAACACTTGCTTGGAGTTTTGTTACACAATTATATCTTTTTAATATATTTTCTTATTAAAACTATTTCTACAACTAATCTGTATTGTTGTGTAGTAACAAAAATTCGGGAAGATATTGACATATATAACATTTTCTGGTTAACATATAACATAAGTACTACTATTAATAGTCAGTTGTATCAATCTAATTAAATGACTTCTCCTGAGCAAGAAGCTACATTCTGACTTTCTTCAGATATGGATTTTCTACTTTCCTTCGGACTTTCTTCAGATATGGATTTTCTACTTTCCTTCTGACTTTCTTCAGATATGGATTTTCTATTTTCCTTCTGACTTTCTTCAAATACGGATCTTGGAATTTTTATGTGCCAATTTGGGCAAACAATACTTTCATTGATTTCTTGTAAACAATCTTGCGTTATTTCTTTGTATTCTATTTGTGGTTGACTTAACCTCTTCTGATCAATATATCTGTTAATTTGCTCTTCTGTTAACTTTTGCAACATAATTCTACATTCTCGAGTGTTCAGGGTTATAGGTTTTACAAATTTAACTAGATTTGTAAACGCATTTTGCCCGTGAATATCATGAACGAAATGTATTTCACTGCTGCATGAGTTTTCATTTTTCTTAATGCTAATTTTAATCTTCCTACTAAGCGATATATCGTTTTGATTAAATTGAGATGGCAGCGTATTTACGTTTAATGAGTTGTTTGCTTCTTCTGATTTCTTCTCTTCCAGTATTTCCAATTTAGAGGATTCTGTATCTAACTGAGAGAGTAGTTCAAAATATTTTTGTTTTGTTTCTTTTAATTTCTTACAGTCCTCTTTAATCTGTATCTTCATGCGTCTCACTTTCTTCCTCAACATCTTTTCATATTTCTTCTCATAATGTCTTAGTTCCTTTCTGACTTTTTGGAACTGTGTTGACAATTGCTTTTCTTCCATCACCAATTGTTGGATCCTTTGATCCGTTGTTAACTCGGGTTCCGTTGGCTTATCCTCTTTCACAGTACTACACTGATCTACTTGATTCCTTAGCATATTAAGAATCGTTTCAATTTTATCATCTTTGCTATTATTTTCTACACTGCTAACTATATTCATTTTCGAATAAATGATCATATACAGTCTTAGTTACTGGTTTGCTAACTAGCTCGATTAAACTAACCCAAATCACAGGTTGTGATTCAACCTTACAGCAATGCTTCCTGATGCTGCTGCTAGAGGGCTACGAATAAGGGTCAACTCTCGTAAGTTCCTTAATATATAGTCAGTAATTACCGGATTAAAACTTTAAGGTATTTGAAATAATCTACCTACCTGAAGTAATTATGTTATATCCCATTTTTAACTTTTGGAATCCTTTGTTTCGAAATTGATTTCGAAACTTTCAAAAGCGTCTTTATTCGTAATTCAAGTTCTAGTCAAAGTATAACGAAATTGTAATCTTTTCATAAAAAATTGATTAAAAAGAGAAAAGTAAAAAAAATAGTAATAAAAAGTTTTACAAAATCTTTTTACTGAAACGTTTAAAAAAAATATAAAAAACATTTGTTTTGATTGTTTTTGAATATTTTTAGTCGTTTTAATCACCCAAATTTTGTATTATCTAATACAGTGCTAGTTACGTGTAGAGTCCGTCACCATTTTGGACGTCAATATCTATGCTTTCATCACTTCTTTGCTATTTGTACTGAGCTGGTGCAACCCAAACTGTTTTATGTTATTTACTTTTTTTGTTATTATTATTATGTTTATTTACTGTTGAACGTGCATGCGTTATTAAATAAGGATACAACAGGCCTCTATGTAACGTTTTCTTTCTATTCCTGTACGTATTGTCTTTTCAATTCACTCACGCACTCTATCATTATACCTTTATGGTTATAAAAACGCGCGTTAAATCAGTACGAACAAACGAATTGCACTTAATGATCTCTATTTTTACTACGAAATAAAAGTGACTCACATAAAAAAGACAAATGAAGCCCCTTTTTGTTTCTAGATATGTTGGATGCATTTAATTTATATTTGCCACAAAATCATGTATACATACATATCAACAGCATGTGTAAGTTTACTGAATGTATTAATATATTTCAAGAAGAAATTTAAAGTATGAAATAAACGCTTACATTTTGAATAAAAATATTCATTTCCTATATTTTATACTGGTAATATTATTTGAAAATAATTCTGGTAACAAAGATATACAATCTAATTTGAAGTATCAGATTATCATTAAATTCTTATATAAACCACTCTATTTCTATTTAAATCGTATTTTTATCTCATGTATGATAATTGACGTGATTAAACGTTTTGTTCTTAGTAGACTATCTTACGCGGGAAAGATTGAGAAATTTTTACAATACCCACATCAGGAAGTTCTTCAGGAAATTTCGCAAGGAGATAATTATCTGTGACCATTATAACAAGCATCGCGATAACATTAATCGCGCTTATTTTTATTAGAGTTGTTATCGACATGTAGAATATGAGAATTCGGTAAACAACTCGCAAATCGTGTGAATTTCTTCGACATCTTCAACTGAATAGTTTAATCATCACGAAGTATATGTATTTACCATAGAAAATTGACAAACAGGATTATGTTTTTAAAATGAAAAATCAATTTTTTAAAGTTCCAAAATAAATCTTTCCGCTAGAGAAAAATATATTTATTATTAAGACTGTTTTCTTTATTTATTAAAAAATAATCTTACTCGAGTATTCAAAGCGAGTGACTTGAATCTAGAGAAACAAAAGAGGTTATTGCTTTATTAGTGTACGTTACTGTACACATAAACAATCTACATCGATAGTTGGGCACCTGTATTTTCATATTTTAGAATATTTAATACGAATTGATTTCTTTTTATCTAAAAGTTACCACAAACTGAATTTCAACACGGATAGAAGAATATATGCGGGTGCTAAATAGGATAATAATAGAATAGCTACTTTATCGAAAATTGAACCATGTACAACATATGTATACATGATCACATATACCTGAACGCGTTATCATTCATTCTCTTTACCCTGATAATTCAGTTGAATTCACGTTTATCAAATAACTAACTTCCTATAAAAAGGCAAGTGTGCTCATTCATCATTATTAGTACGCCAAGACGTGATATACCAAGTGGATCGATATTTTTCCTTCTTATTCAGAAACATGAAGACGTTCGTTTTTCTTTGCCTATTATTTGTGACTGTCTGTTCTGCACAGGTAAGAGTCTGTTTAATAGAATATAGATATTTATGCATCTATAGGAATTTGAAATACGCAAAAATGTATAGAGCACACATATCCAAAGTAAAGGACCTCAACTCATAATTCGCTGTTTAGACTCCATCTTTTTTTAATTGTTCTCAGAAAAATATGAGTTTGCATAAGTATCCCACAATCTAATATGATTAATTGGCGAAATTTATTAGTCAATTGTCCGGCATCTGGATCAATTTGTTAAACTTTAAAAGAAACTTACAATGTTTTATTTCGATTGTAAACATTACTCTTCGCATAGGTTTTATACGAACCGTTCATAAATATCTGGATGCTTTGCTCGATTCATAGTAATATTTGGGATGATCAATTTTCAATGATGAGAAATGTGTACAAATTAATGGCGAATTAATGACCAGAAGGGCTATTTACTATTTATGAAATCAATAGACTACAAATTTAAATTATCGAATAAATAGCTGTATCGTAATTAATCACGCTACGGTCCTAATTAGATTACTCTCGTCTTCGTTTCAACAATCAAGAAAATTTTTATGTTATGAAAAGCAGATTAGCATAAAGTTAAAATAATAAATAAATATAATAATAAAGTTCGGTGACGAAGATGTTTGTTGAGGAGGAAAACTAGTGATAGGTGCTGGCTGGCCCCTACCAAAGTTCGCTCGTAGGAGAAATTGACTTTCGATTGTTTACATGGAAAAACCCGCTGTTACGTCGCGTGAGACAATTCGCACGTCATCCCTCGTTGTCTGGCCGCCAAAGGTCCACGCACCTTTTTTAATATCATCTTTATAACTTAATCTTATTAACTTGCAGGAATCTCTAATCCTGCAAGTATTTTCGGTTTATGGATGGTCCTTAGAACGGTCCTTAGGTTTATTGTGCGCTCTTACAAATTATGGAGAAAGCAGGTAGTTGCTTAATGGAAACACCCGCTTATCCTGTGTTTTACCCTAATGAACAGTAAAATTACCAAAGAATGCATTGTATAAATTAAGGGCCTTGATAGTAAGAAAAAAATCTAAATCTGAGTTATTGACTATCTTGACTATCTTGGCCAAAAAATGGATTAGAATATAAGTTTGGGTCACAGGACGTAACAAATGTTATAAACATTGAAATATATTATTAATTCGTTGAATATACGACACAAATTTCAATAACTCAATTTAATTATCTAATTTAATAATCTATTTAAATAATACTCATTAACTTAATAAATTCTTTGTTAGAAATTGATCTAGAATGAGACCGGCAATCGACAAATTTTTGACAAATTTACTTATAACGTTATAATGTCGTCTGATTAAATGTTTTGATCTTAGAGATTCCCTAACAACATATTAGATCAGGCAATGAATGCTATAAAAAATGCTAAAAACTCGGTTGACAGTGTCATGTTAAATTTGCAACACTCTCAGACGAACATTGACTTAAAAGGAAAAAATGAAATTAGCAACCTTTATATTCAAGCTAGTCAGAACATCGACTCAATTTTAACAACTCGTCTTGATTATATTAAGGTAAGTCACAGTCTCACGAAATAACATTAGCTTCATAAAGATTTAAGACAAGTAATTAAATGATTAATATTAATAATGGCGGTCATTAGGAAAAGTCACAAGAAGCAAAGGAGTCAGGTAAAAATGCTGAAAATTGTTTGAATACCGTCACAAAGAGTATGAAGGACGCCGGTCAAACAGGATATAATCAACTCAATAACTGCAAAAATATAGCAAATCAAAATTTTAACACAGTACTGCAAGCATTTGACAACGAACAAGCAGTATGTATCATATTTTTATGTTAATTGTTATATTTGATCAGGTCAAGTAGCGAATACTTACGCCTATGCTTTAAATATTTTATTAATTATATTATATATAATTAATATATTATATACACTTATATTGGTATATACATTTTAACTTCCAGAATGGACAGAAATTAAAATATCAATTAGATCAGGTTGCCTTGGGATGCATGGGTTCTTCTAATCCTCAACAAGTCGCAAGTTGTATACTTATAAAAGTAGGAGTCATCAATCAGGAGATTCGTCAATACCAGCAAAGAGCTTCACAACTGAACATGGATGCAGAGAGGAATAAAAATGCAATTACTTTACAACAAAGATCTTGCAATAGTGATGCCATCTCCATAGTTCAAAATGCATCTACTAAAGCCATATATGCCGCAGCTGATTGTCTTAAAAGCTAAAACGAATAGGTCTTAAACGTTAAATCCATAGAATGTTGAATCGAAAATTAAATTTGTCGATTATAAAATAAAACCCATAAATTAATGCCTACACCTCTATGACATCGTAATGAACTATCCTATCATTTGCTTTGCTCATACTAAAATACGTCTGAGATATTGTTAACCAATGGCACTGGAGACACCCTATGTATCTATTTTGTTATATAAGCCCTCTTTTGTACCTCTACTTATTTCACAATTTATATGATTCGATATGGTTTCAAAGCTAAATGAATCATCTTAATATAACTGAATCTTTTTATTAATACGTGCAATTACCCACTACTCTCTGTTTGCAATCCTTTTTATGTATGTTATATACGTATATATCAACATATCTCGTAAGTTTCCGAATGTATAATATTATATAGAGGCTTACATTAAATTTAGTGATAAGAAGAATAAAATTATTTTCCAATTCTCAAAAGAGACATCTCTATTTCATATTATATTTTATCTGTAAATGAATGTAATTTATTCTCTATAAAGTCGTGTGTATATATGTATGTATGTATGTATGTGTATATTTGACATTAATCGTAAAAATTTGTTTAAAACTTAACAAAGGCCGTGTGATATCATACATGACATTAATATAAAATATTCTATACGCATTTTATAATCTAATCATAGATATCCTTGGTTCAACATTCATATATATTTGTATAATATATACACATACGTGCATCATATGTATACTTTTGTAGACTTCACTTAAATAAATAGTTGGTTCAAAGGAAAGATAAAATTGCATTATATAAAAATGAATACTTTTTTACAATCGTACAAGGGTAAATATTTAATTTACATCGGTTGAAACATAACATGTTAAAACTTTCGAATAAAACTACACTGTGTTATAGGCTATTCTTTTACTTGAAAACAGCCATTTTTTGCCATTATCTTTCAATTATTAAATTAATGTTATGTTGAATTATATTTTAATCTTATACGCTATTTCGTACAGGGTTTGCTAGATTTACTATCTATCTCAACAGACATTCATCTCCATAATAACAACATAGACATCGAGTCATAATAGGGATAATGATAGTCTTATATTTTGTTTCAGGTCACACGATGATTATCCGTGGCACAGATATATCAGCGAATTAATTCGACCAGCTCATGATTTTGTTGCAATAAATGTATTTCTTCTTTTTTTGTTTTAGTTCACTTAAAACTAAGAGTAGCAATAGTAGTTTTATAGCAGCAGCAGCAGCAATAATGATAATATTTTTAATAACTATCATTAACATATTTCGATAAAATTATATTAATAATTATAATTGTAATCGTCATGACCATCATCATTTATATACATATATATTACGTGTATATGCGTACATGTATGATTACACACGTTTCAGCGTGCAAGACTATTATCATAGAAGTACGCATATATTACACGTGCTAAACCTTCTCATAAGAAATCTTATATGTATGTATCAATTCAGCTCACGCAATCTTTTGCTCTAAATTTCTCAGGATGGTGACTTACATCTAAAATTATATTTTTTTTTTAAATATAAAAGTGATCGTCGGCACCGCGTCGCATAATTTTTGCATAATTATATCAAATAACAATATCACTTTTATAAATCCTCCTTTTCTTTTCTTTTATATAAACGTATTAATTCAATAGAATATAGTTGCTGTACAACAAATGTTTTTTCATTGAAAAAATTTGATTCTAAAAAAAAATTATTCGCATATGACAATAAAATTGCCCTTTGACTATTAATGAATTCTTTTGGACAAACTAAATAATCTTGAAAATATAATACATGCAATAACATTGAATGTAAGAAAAATAAAAGCAAAGATTTATAACTTTTAAAAATAATTCATCAAATATCTACTATACACTGCATGATATGTTTAATATAAAAATGTCTTTTTAAACAATATTTGATAAAATTTATGATTACATCTGAATAGTTTCCATAGAATTAAAACGTTTAAAAATCACTGCAACGCGGCTCAGGACTCTCACCTTAGGGAGGAATTTAAAGATACACGAAAATACTAATATGCAAGTATTGTGGGCGCATCGAGTGTACCAAATAACAAATTATCCAATTATTGAGTTGTTTTTAAAAAGGGAATTTTTTTCTCGAAAACGCACTAGCCTTTTGAGATTGAGATGATCGTGCAATACCATCACACATACATTGTGATGTTATTAAACAAATTCACAGTTATTTAAATTTATGCGAACAATGTATGTAATGTTCTTAGAGAACTACAATATCTCGAGCGACATAACAATTAGAAAGGTTTGCATCGCTAGAAAAATTCAGAGGTAGTTAAATAATCGCAAAGTTTCAATAAAAATCCCACTGCATCAAATTATTTACAGTATATGTATCAATCATGTTAAAAAATACATAAGTTTCCATTTAATTTGACAGGAAGTTAGATTTGATAAATGATCGAACGAATATACCCACAAAAATTTTTCTAGAGCTCCTCAATAAATGCGATTGTACTTAATGAATTATGAGCAAACTTATGATGATCTAATTGTTATGCTAAGTGTGTTCCCGACCCGTGAATTTTCCTCCCAACATAAATTATATCTATGTGATTCAAAAACATTGTGGTGTTACCCCACAATGAAGGACATCGACAATGAGCTGTAAAGATGCAATTAAAAAGGGCAGCTCATACTGTTCGCCATACCTAATAAGAGAGCATTACAATTTTCGGAAATAATGTGTTGAACGTATTACTGGATGAGCCAAGTATCAACACAAACACACGATATAAAATACAACATAGTCTTTCATGTAACGAAGCCAAATGGATGCTCCTTGGTACAAAATTTGTCTAATTTTATTGTTTAAAATGCATTGCTTATAAATTTCCTTATACATATATACATATATCTTTATTTTTTTCAATATTTCACATAATTCCAATGAAAACAATTTTTCAACGTTGTAAATATGCTTTAAAAATATTTCAGTTGAAATCTAAGTAAAAGAAACCAAGGTGCATGCTTAAGACTTCCAAAACACGTCAAGCTCGATGTAGTATTTCCTAAAATGCGCAGGTACGCGAATGTACGATCTGACCTGTGCATCTATGTGCTTGTCCAAAATTTTCACCACTCCAAGACCTAGCAAGCACAAGAATCACCCTTGCCATTGTTTCTTTGGTCATTGGTCAATTTAATTTGGTCTGGGAATTCATTATATAATTCCACCTAAAATAATAGCGTTATTTGTTATATATTAATATTTGCTAATTATAAACAGATAAATACAAAAAAAGTGTATGACGTACCTCACTTTCTTGAGCTAAAGCATTCTTCGCTATCGTTTGGAAGGCTTGTTCAACATTGATGGCTTCTTTAGCACTAGTTTCAAAATATGGAATATTGTTTTTAGATTGACACCACTGCTGTGCCTTCTTACCATGAATCTGAAATGTATTTATTAATAAGGCTACAAATTATTTGATACTTAAATCAATCAAAATAAATATTGATCTTTACGTAAAAGAATAACAAGCTAATTATTTAGAAAGCGGACGCGTTTTCGACCTCGACGATTTTTAAATATGTAAAAATTAACATCTTTTACAATTATTTCCTATACATAACCATCAGATTGCCTTAGTTTTTAAGATATTCACAAAACACTGTGGGTACCATTACAGTGAATTCTGCCTATAAAAATAAAACAAAGGATAACCTGAACCTACTTCTTATTTTTTGTTTATAGTTTACATAAATGGAGGTTGGGCGAGCTTAGGTATTTCACGGATCTTTCGGACGAAAGCCTCGTGCATAACTGCATATGCGAGGCTGTAAGCCATTAATCATTTTGTTCTATCGATATTAAAAACGATTATCATTAATGAGTTAAGTTTAGGTTTGGATTAGATTTTGGAAAATTTCCAGAAACATTTCTTACAACATCAGGTATATAGTTGTGTACGAAATTTTCATGAAAGCTGTATATTTAGATTCGTAAAATATAATGCAAATGTAAAGAGATCGAAGGCTGACTAAAATTGTAAATGCTTTTGTTCCCTAAATAATTAGATTATAATAATAATAAAAATACATCTAAAATGTATTTAAAATGCTCTTACCACTTTGGATTCTAAATCAACTTTATTTCCAAGTACTACAAATGGAAAATTATCTGGATCACGAGGAGAAGCTTGAATCAAGAATTCATCTCTCCAGGAGTCTAAAGATTTAAAGCTACTAGGTGCTGAAACATCAAATACAAGTACACAACAATCAGCACCCCTGTAGAAAGCAACACCTAAAGATTGAAACCTTTCTTGGCCAGCTGTATCCCAAATCTATTTAAAAATAAAAGATGAGATAAAAGAAGGTATAGTATTGTATGAATATTATTTTATTTAACATATATTTACCTGCATAGTAACTATCCTATCGTCTACCATTACTTCTTTGGTAAGAAAATCTGCACCTATAGTAGCTTTATATTGATTGCTAAATTTCTTGCTTACATACTGATTCATAAGAGAAGTTTTACCAACTCCTGAATCTCCAAGGATAATGACCTTAAGCAGTAGTTTCTTATGAGAAGCCATTGTGAACTAAAAACAAAAAAAAAATCATGTTTACTTGTTAGTAAATTTAATTAGAAGACATAAATCTTATTAATGACATTTAGAATGCCATTTAAAAATATGATAAATTAAAGCTAAATCATAACATCAGTGTTTTATTTGAGAAATATTCTACAAAGATAATATTAAAATATATTAGTTATGAATCAGAGTCAAAACATTTGTAATCAAACATACATGTGTCATATGTACGAACAACTTAGATAAGAATGAAATACAAATAATAAAATTGGAATTTGAATTAATTATCAGCTAGTTGAAAATATGCTTAATCCTCTTTTAACATGAATAAGAATGAAGCTTAATTACTTGAAACTGATATGTAAAAAAAAATCTTACAATACCTTTTATAATTAGAATTATAAACTGAATATTTTGTTAGACAGTTATTTCTTGATCTTAAATAAATATCCTATTAGCATGCAACAGTCTACGAACGTGAAATCGCACTATAAAACGATGCGAACGCAAAACACTGGTCCGAATGTCACGGGTAGATGACTTTTTTTTAGTGAATCATTGAACGTGAATGGGAAAAGTACTCCCCTTGCAATGACGTATGTACATTACTTGAAAAAAATCATTGCTCGGAGACGTTCCAAATACGTTGTTTTTGGCGGTTAATGTCTACAATGTTTGAATTATATTATAATAGAAGTACAAAACACCGCTTCAGTATAAAAGTAAATATGATAAAATGAAAATATACGTAATTAGACAGACACAAAATAGAATCCGTTTAACTGCGATGCTTGAAAACCTGTCAACACGCGATCTCGACAATTGAGATTTAGCATCAGAGATTAAACAAGCGCCCTAAAAAATGTACATGACGTTCATTGATAAAGGCGAATGACAATCAACAAAGTACTAAAATATCAATTATAAATTACGTTACCTCGAATTAGTTAGAAAACAGTAAGTGAAATTTCTCTCGGTCAGCTTCACACAAAGAAAATGGCGTGTTATGAAATCACGAGTATGACAACGATGTCGTCACCTGTTCTTCGTCTCTTTTATCGACCGAGTACAATCAAAACTCGATTGTTAAAGTCGATTCAATACTCGATACATTTACTTACGTTTGATCAAAAATGCGGCAATATTTGAAAAACGATATGACACTATACAAAGAACAGAAATTTAGGTATGGATAGACTATTTCTTCAAAATCGTAATATACATAATAAGGGAAATTTTATTTATAAAAAATAATCTTTAATCCTATATTTTAGTTATGCAAATAGTAATTTATATTTTATTTAAGTTACACAACAGCAATTTATTGAAATATATATCTTTTTTTTGATGTGCTTTCGATAGGAGAATCAGCATCATCATCCGAAATATGTCTTTTCTTATGCGTTTGCTCGTTAGGCGTTTTTCTTTGCGAAGTTGTATCGTGTAATTTATCTTGTAAGATGGAACGTTCTTCACTTTCGTCATTAGACGACTCCTCTTCATCAGATTCTTGTTTTATAGGATCTGACGCAATATCTTGACTGTTCACTAGACAATGTCTAATTGCTGTGTAACCGCTAAAAATATATAAATTACAATTGAACAAGCAAAATATAGTATGTGTACATGTACGTATTTGTTATAGACATACCTTTGTTTACGATAAAGTTGATAAAATCCTTTATTACTGTTTAATTCAGCTAATTTGAATAAAAATTTCTCATCGTGACTAATTACAATTAACTGAAAATTTTTCTGATGTTGTGATCGCAATTTGACAACCCTTTAACATGAAAATAATACATTAAAGTTTCGAATTATACATTGAAAATAATTTTAATAAGAATTTATTATAACATACGTAGCCAACGCTTCTGCTAGACTATCAGCATTTTCTTGATCCAAATTTGTTGTTGGTTCATCCAATGCAAGAATCCCGCAATCTTTACAAAATGTTTCTGCTAAAGCGAGTCTTATAATTATCGAGGCTAGAACCTGTTAATTAAATTTGAAATCGTACACAAATAATAAAATACATTATTTTACTATCTTCATTACTGTAAATTAAAAATTACTTTTTGACCAGCACTACAGCGACCTTTCATATCTATTTCATGACCATGTTTCATTTGAACTAATTTGTAATTATATGTTCTTCTTGTACTACCTATCCCTTCGGTTGCGTCTGTATGAATTTCTATTGATGTTGTATCTTTCCCAGTATATACAAGTTTCCACATCTGTTTAATGATTCTATTAACTGTGGCCATACGCTCTTCATGATATTGTATCATAGCCACATCCAATGCTTTGCTATATGCTTTTAAGTTTAATATAGCTTCTTCTATAACCTAGTACAAAGAAAAATTATTTAATATTTACGTTATTAATATCGAACACAATATAAGAACTGAAAGTTCTGTATTGTATATTACCGTTAATTCGATGCATTTGCTTTTATAATTTTTACGAGCTTGTCTATATATATCCTTTTTTAGTTCTTGCGTATATTGATGCAGTGTTCTTTCCAATTCTTCTTGATTTCCCTTAATTATATTTTGCTAAAAATAATTTAGAAAAATATATTGCAAATAATTGATTTTTCAGAGCATTCGTAAACAATTAAAGTATAACAAAGGTAAATACATAAATTATACGAAGTAAGAAGAAAGTATATATATGATTATGTAAAATTTCAATTATAAAACGCTTTACCTGACGGAGTATAGTTTGTTCTCTACTCTGTACATTCTTCCAGTCATTAAGTACTTGAGAATAATTTATAGCATTCAATTCCTCCTTTATTTTTAAATATTGTTGTTGTAAATTTTTGGTTGTTTCCTGGATTTGCAGCAGTGCAAGATTATCTGACAACTCCCTTTTTCGAACTTCTTGACGAGTAACATTTTCCCTTAATTTATTAATCGTTGTTTCTATATCACTTTTTTCACAAAGCAGTTCATTAAGCAACTTTTCATAATCTTTTATTTTCTTTTCAGAACTTTCTAAAGATTCGGGGACATTACTGTATACGGAAATATCAACCTCATCCTGTATTCTTTGTAATTCAGATAAACGTCTAACTGCATCTGTTACCAATTTTCTATCACATTCTAGTTTCGCCGAATTATCTTTCTGAAATAGAAATATATCGCACATTTTTTTATATTATAAATTTAATGAAAATGCACTAATATTCTTATACAAAAAGTAATTTAAAAATATACCCTCTTTTCTTCTAATTTCTCAAGCTCTGAATTTAATTCGGTTTCTGCTATAGTTACTTGCTTCTTCAACATATTAATTAATTTCCAAAGAGAAATTTCTTTTGAGTACAAGGTTTCTTGTTTTTTCTTCAATTCTTTTACTTTTTGTATATCTGATTGAATCCTTAATTGCTCCTCCTGTAATGTATTTTGTTCCTGTCGAGCATTATTTAATTGTTCATTATGCATATTTATTTTGGACTGTAATTCTTCAACATCATCGCGAAAACCTTTTAAACACATTTTGAACTCTTCTCTTTGACTTTGAGCTTCTTCAAGGCTACATTTGGTCTTAATGCCTATAGAAATAAATAAATAAATTTCTTTATAAATGTGGTAAAAAATTAATTTTTTCTAATATACCTGCAGTAGTCATACGAATCTGTAAGTTATCAATTGTTTGTTTCAGTTTGAAAATGTCATCGATGTATGTATCCCATAACATAATATCACCTACGATATCTTTGCATATTGCTAATTTTTTTTTAGGACAAGATTTTTTCGTTTCTAATTCCGTTACAGTTGTTCGAGATATACTCAACTTATTTTTTGATTTTTCTAAACTATTCCTAAAATATTGTTTGTATGAAATGTTATAAATTTTATAACGAAATAATAAGATAAATACATAAACAATAAAAAATTTACATTAATTTTTCTAATTCACTCTCTTCTAATTGTATTATTTTTTCAACGACCGGTTTTAATTGCAACATTTTATCATATTTTTCCTGTTGTGTTTTCAATTCTCTTTCACATTCCCTCAAACGACTTGGATGATTTTCCATTTCACTTTCCATTTCTTTTAATAAAGTTACAACATTTTCACGTTCGTCAAAATCTCTATGGCATAGAGGACAAGAAGGATTTGTTTCTCTTAATTGTTTCATATACTCTTTATAAGCTACACTTTGATGAGCATACATTCCCCTTTTATCTTGAAGATCTTTTACTTTTTTCGATTGTAATAACAAAGTCTCATCAAAACTTTTGTAGTGACAAACTGATGAAACTTTTTCTTTATCCGCTAAAATAGAAAGATGTATTGTCAATGATAAGTTTAAAGATTGGTATATAAATATAATTTTTAGTTATTTAATTTTAAGCTCACAATTTATTTCTCTTTTTTTATTTTGAAGCTCATGTTCAATATGTGATATTGTTGTTTCTAATGTAGTTATTCGACGTTCTTCTGCCTGAATTTCTTGGTTAATAGATTCCATATCATTCATCTAGAAGTAATAAAATTATGCAACTAAATTCACAAACTTTCTAATTGTAAATTTAATGACTATCTTTAAATACCAATTGTTTTTGAACCACGTCTAGATTAGTTTTTAATTTAGTTTGGGATAGTTCTTTAATATCAAACAAAGTCATTATTTCTTTTTCACGTTTGTTCTTTAATTCTTCTATTTCTTTTTCTTTAGAATGCAATGTAGATTTATTTAAATCTAATTCAGCTTGCTGCGTAGTCTGTTTCAATAATAAAGTTATTTCTTTATCAACCGTATTTAGATGTGTTTCCATTTCATCCCGAATCTCAATTCTGATAGCAATTTCGTTTTTCACAACATTCACATCCATTGCTTCATTTAATTCCTGAACTTTTTTCTGTACTTCTTGTATTCTTAACTCAATGGAGCTTAGTTTACTTGCTGCTGCACCAAGCTAGAAATAAAAAATCTTAAGCAAATTTAAAATAAAAATGACAATATTTTGAAGAAAAAAATATACAACCTGCACAATATCCAATTTTATTTTATTAATTTCTTCTTTTGTTTGTGTTACTTCACTTTCTCTAAGATTTAATTCTGATTCTAATTTTGAATGTTTGCTACGTAAAGCATTAATTGCTTTGTGTAGTACATTTTCTTCTTCTTCTCTTTTCAATCTTTTCTGTTCTACGCAATGCCGTAGTTCTTCCATCTTTTCAGTCAGCCTGCTAGTAAGGGCCATTATTTCTAAAAAGTTTTTAATTTTAGATGATCATACATGTCAGTTCAAACATAAAATTGTTTTTGAATATCTTTTTAGATTCAAACCTAATTCTGATACATTTGTATCAATGTTATCAAGATTCCAAGAAGATAATATTTCATTTAATATTGCATTTCGAAGATTAACCTTCCTTTCTTGATCTTTAATTTGTTGTCTTAAAGAACCATTGGATACTCTTTCATTAGATAAATCACTTAATATGCTAGACTCTTTTCCAGCAATATTTTTTAATCTTTTTTCAAGCTGAATATTTTACAAAGAAAAGTTCAATTAACATTCAGCACATCTTTTTTGTTTAATAATAGATATTAATAATACCTCTTCTATTTTGTCAGTTTGTCCTATTAGTTCTTCATCATGCGATTCTATCTGCTTTAATAATTCTTCTTTAGTCCCTTCAAACACATATTGTAAATCTTCTTCTAATCTATCCAGTTGTTGTTTGAACATATCATATTCTGCTTTTTTTCTCTCTAAAAGAAACCATATATATGAAAACAAAAACTATAAATATATATAAAAAATTAATTATGAAATAAATTATTAATATTTATCAAAACATTACTTTCTTCATTTTGCAGATTTTTGTAATCAGCATCTAATTTTTCAAATTTTTTAATTTTCTGCTGCACAGGTTCTAATTCTTTATCAAATTCCTCAATTTTGGCTTTAGAATCTTCCAATCGTTTTTTATTATCTTCAAGCTTTGCTACTTTATCTACTACTTCATTAACAATAAGTTGGCAATTTTGTTTTTGCTCTTTCAATATATGCATCTTTTGATTCATATCTTTGATATATTTCATAATGTTTTCAAGAGCTTTATTAAATCTAGCACTATCAAAAATCTCATCAAATTTTTCTTTTAATTTTTTACCATCTTGGAAAGGCCAATTGAGGTCTTCTTGATGACAAAAGATCACATAATCCAAAATAGGTTTTGAAACTCCCATTGCTAATGTAAGTTCTGTGTCAACATTAGCACATTTATTAGATATTGATACTGGCTATATAAACAAAAGATCATAAACATCATTAAAAACACCTATAATTTATACATAAATGATATATATTCTATATATAATATAATCTATATAATATATATCTAATGTATATTACTAATTCTATTAATATAATTTATATTCACAAAGAACATACCTTATTTTGACCTTTCTTTATTCTGCTTAAAGCATTATCGAGAGTTTTAAATTTCACTGACACATTTCCTTTTGTTGACTCTATCGTTCTACATATTATGTACATATTACCTTCTGCATCAATTATTTCAGCTTTTACAACACCTCGGATCTATGCAAAAAAATAAATTAATTACATAGAGAAAGCGTAAGTATTACATACTTTTTAAAAAGAATTATTTTAAGAGAATATCTTTAAACTTAATAACCTAGGTTTATTTTTAAAACTTAACTTATACTAATTAAATATATGAAAATAATTATGCATAATGTAATATGTAATGGATATTATATTATACCGATGGTGCCGTCGATAGAGTTGGATCATGAATAAAAAACTTTCCTCGATCTGAACCAGGTGGAAATTCACCGCAAGTAGCAAATTTTAGAGCTTCGATAATTGTCGTTTTTCCAGTACCATTTGGACCAAGAATAAGTGTCAAAGGACGAGAAAATCGAATCTTAGCTTCATCACTCAGATCGCCAAAATTACGAATACCACGAATAGAAAGTCTCCTTATTCGTGACATCGTTCAAAATGTACGAATTTAGCTTGTTTATTACGGAATAATGTAATACAGTAAACGGAAACAGTAGATCGAACTGCACGTCAATTTACTCTTACCCAATGAACAATGAATTGAAAAGATCGTGCGACTTCGAATACGCGCGTATTAAACTAACATAACATGGCACTCGTAACATAGAGTAAAATATAGTTAAGACGAGAAAGTTCAATTTTAAAGATACAAAGAAAAATGTTACAATTTTGATGCTATAATTTAATTATTACATCATTTCACGTTAAATATATGTTAGAATATATCATATGTGTATATATTATATTATTTTATCTTATTTGTAATAAGTAACACCTTATAAATAAATGTAGTAACACCTTTGTATTAGATAGTATATATATGTTTCCGTGATTAAAAATGTGTCCCATAGATTGTGAAAATATAATCATGTATTTAATTTTCAACCGTGCAGTGTATAACATAACACCATTTTTATATTCGTTAAAAGAAGTAAATAAAATATTTCTTCTAACTTTTAATTCGAAAATATATAATAAACATTATATTTGTTATAGTCAATCACATAAAAAACAGCAAAGTGGTGCATGGAAGGTATTATTTTTTGGCACAGATGAATTTGCTGTCGAAAGTTTGAAAGTCTTGTATAGCAAATAGTAAGAATAATACTGTTACCTTTATATTATAAGCCTTCCATTTATATTTGGGATAAATTTAAAAATTTAATACACATATCTTTGTGTATAGTAGATCTAAGGAACTGGAACGACTAGAAATTGTTACTGTCAATCAAAAAAAGGAAAATTCTGTCACAAAGTATGCAAAAGAAAATAAAATTATTGTAAATAAATGGCCAGTTGAAATTAATAAATCAGAGTTTCATATAGGAATAGTTGTTTCATTTGGTCATTTAATACCATCCAAGATCATAAATGCATTTCCGCTGTAAGTTATGTTCTTGGAATCTTCAATTTATTTATGTATCAATGTTTCATGTATTGGCATATATTTATTGTCCTTTTATAGAGGTATATTGAATGTACATGGTAGTTTATTACCAAGATGGAGAGGAGCAGCTCCAATAATTCATGCGTTAATAAATGGAGATTCAAAAACTGGTGTCACAATAATGAAAATAATGCCAAAAAAGTAAAATTCACTGCTATTTATTTTTAAAAATTTAGAAAGTTGTATTGTACAAGTATAAAAAAGAGAATATTCTAACATATTTAATATTATTTGAATTAAATATTATTTCAGATTTGATATAGGAGAAATAATATTGCAGAAAGCAATGGATATTGATGAACATGAAACTCTGCCAGAATTATATACAAAATTAGCAAAACTTGGTGCAAATCTTTTAAAAGAAACGTTTGAAAATTTATTAGAATTATTAAAATCTGCAAGACCTCAAGATGAAGAAAATGTAACATATGGTAAATATACAAAATGAATCATAAAGTATTACAAGCTGTTTTCTTAAAAATTATTGCAAGTTCTGGCTTGTTTTTCTTTTTAATTAAAATGGAACAGAGGACTAATTATTTTAGGCACAACAGCTTTTGCAAAAGGTGATCTCTCAGCTCTCATTTTTTTCAAATAGAATGACATATTAATATTTTATTATATATAGCTAGCTATTGTTGGATTTAATAATATTTGATTGAAATATTCTTTTTTATTTATTTTTTCATTATTTTTTACACAGTTGAAAAGTTACAAAAGTTACCAACTACAAAGAATTTAAATTTAACTAACAAATATAAACATATTCTACATTGAGAGTCATTTTATTAAATGTTACATACAAAGGAAAGCAAATATATCTGCAATGTTGGTACCAAAGAAAATAGTTTTTAACAGCTTTACATAAATCATCTTGTATATTTTAACATCGATAAATTATCGGATTATAATGATGCATGCATTATAAAATATAGATCAATATAATTTTCAGCACCAAAAATAACGTCAAAAATATCTTTAGTTAATTGGAATAAAATGTCTGCAACAAATGTTTATAACTTACATCGTGCTCTTGTGGGTTTATACCCTTTAACTACTTCATTTCAAAACACAAAAATAAAGTTATTTGATGTTCATAAAATTGAATCAGAATCAATAGTAACAGAACTTGAAGGAGCAGAACCAGGTAAATTTGTAATTTTATGTATACTTTTTGATATTAGAATATTAAATAAAGCATTTAAAATATTAGATTATTAGTGAATATATATATTTATCAATATTTTGTGTTTATAGGAACTGTGGTATATAATAAAAAGAATAATGCATTGATTATAAAGTGTAAAGAAAACACTTTTGTTTCTGCAAAGCAAATAACTGTACAAGGTAAATGTACTATGAGTGCTCTTAATTTTCGTAATGGTTATATATCTGGAAGAAATAGGACGAAAATATTATTTACTTCAATGTAACTTTCAAACTAACAATGTAACTCACATTCAATGTAACAATGAAATTAATGTTAATTTATTTTTAATGTAAATATAATATAATTTCTTTGTGATATAAAAAAATATACATATATCATTGCAAATCAAATTTGCCTTAATATTTTTTATAGAATTTATATTAATAATTACTAAATTATATCATAAGTATCAAAAGAGATTCTGAAATTGTATGATTCTTTAATTGTTTCTTACCTTCGAAAATATATGTGTATGTAGAATTCTTGATGAATATTAAGCACACACGCGCGCGCGCGCGCACGCGCACACACACACACACACACACGTACATGTGTAGAAAACAAAAATATATATACACATATATGCATATTTAGAAATAAAAATTTAAAATTAGGCAGAATAACCCATTGAAAATAAATACTGAAAACTTCACTAAATATATGCAGAAATTTTAATATATATTTAACAGTGAAATTTGCAGTATGTATTTTCAAGAGATTTTTATGATTAGAGGAAAATTTTATCTATATTCTGTATTTTTACAAAAAACAATATTCAATGTCTTAATTTGTTTGAACGTAGAATTATAACTGCAGACATAAAATTGTTGATATTAAGTCTCAGATTCAGAGGCCTGAAATGAAAGAAATATTTTTACTATTACAGATTCTTTCTTTTATTGAATTAAATTAGCTTCAAGATATATTCCTAGTGACAATTTTAGATCAAAGATAAAAGTATCCATAAATAAGTTTTAGCCTAATTTGTTGCTTTGGCTGCTTCAAAATTATACGAAGTGTAGGTGTATTATCCATCTTTTATGAAGAATTGTTCCCATTTTCTTACAAAAGTGAGATTAAAGTTTTTTTTCGTATTAATAACTAATTGCCATTCGATATTTCGTAAATGGAACGTTGTATTTGATTATTCAATAAATAAAGATGGCACAGCTTTTACTGAAAATAATTAGTTAATGTTAGCAACTAGTTATTAATAAGACTGTTTGTTCTATTTATTTTAAAATTATTGAGAGAATTCATAATTTACATAAATTTTTATCTTAAAGTACTTTATATTTTGTCACATACTAGTAGTATCTAGATATTCTATGAATTATGATTCACTATCTATAAATCAATCTTTGGTTTATTTTTTCTTGTGTTGACTAAATAAAAAGTACCTTAACAGTATATTTTGGGTTAATGTTGCAATAAATGTAAACAACAAAACTTGATTAACTTACACTAGGATCGCAGTCCGCACAATGCCACGAATAGCCTCTTCTTTTGGGTGATTTTTTAACTGGTGGATCAAGACAGGTGAAGTGGTAGCATTTTTTACATTCATCACACCTGAGATACAAAAAATGATGAATTCATATATCCAGCATATATTTAAGAAATAAATATTTGATGTATTTATGTAAACTAACATAACGAGATTTTGACTGGTACCAGACATATCACAGACATTGCAATGTGTTAAAAGGTCTGTATCTTTTCCTCTCTTTCCATTTCCTGTAGATGTTCTACTATTTGTATTATTAGTAGATACATTTGCTGTTACAGGAACAGTATTTGAAGGTAAAGGTGGAACAGGTGGAGGTGGTGGTAGTTTAGGTAATGGTGGTGGTGATGTAATTTCAGTACTAGTAGATGTGGCAACAAACATTTGTGGACTTGATTCTGATGCTACATCTCCTTCTGGTCTTGGAATTGGTTTTATCTATTTAATAAAATAATTATGAGGTGATATACATACATATATATATATGCAGATACACATATTACAGCACTAAAGTTTATGAATAGCTACAAAATGAATACCTTTATTGTGATTCTTCTATGAATTTCTGGTTGACTTTGTCCTTCAGGATTTTCCACATCAAGACTTTTCCTCTTATGTTTGCGTTTTCTTTGCTTTATACCCGTAATTGGATCAGGCGTATATCTTTTATGTTTCTCCCTAATAAAATTCGAAAAAATGTTACAGTCTATATTTATATGAAGATATACATATTTTACACACCTTCTTCTTTTTTTTGCACTTCTCTGTGAAACAGATTCTGTACCATCCGCTGAGGCTACCATATATTCAGGCGAACCTTCTCTTGTTATTGTCACATTATTAATAGGTTGTTGATTATATATTGGCTCACTTGATTGAATGGGAGTTGAAGACGGAGGTTGTGGTCCAACTGGTTTTATAGTTACCTATATATTAGACAATAATATATATGTATTGGTTTGGCAACTAAGTGATTACAGATTTTGCAATTAGGTGGTATTGACAAAATCCGCAATTACTTAATTATCAACCCAATATAATATATATATTCTTTACATATATAATATAAAAAAAACAAATTTTTCGAAAGAACATTTAACAATATGTATTTACTTTTGGTGTTGTAGGTGTGTCAGGCGCGGTTGCATTCGTTATACTATTAAGATTGGCGGAAGAATTTTTGGATGTACTAGGCGTTGTTGGCGTTGTAGATAATTGTACTTCTTGTAGTGGTGTTGGTGTTGATATTAAATTCAAATCATCTTTACAATGCCTTAATTTACGTGGGGCTGAGGTATCAACACGTTCAACTTCTGACCCAGAAGATTCTTTGTCACATTCAGAACATTGCCTACATTGGAAGATATTATATATATTGTATTTATATAGTAAATAATTAATAAATAGAATACATCATTATTTATGTAGACATAATATACATACCATCCCATAAGTTTCGTTTTTTTCGGCATACGTGATAAAGGTGGACTAAGACATGATAAATGGTAATGAAGATGACATGTGTCACACTTTGCAAGTAGATGTTGATTTGTAGATCTCCTACATATTCCACATTGATGCCTTAATGTCAGTTCGCCTTTATGATTTTGATCTTGTGCTTGACTGCTTAACACTCTACCTTCACGTACTCCTTCTGTTCCTTTACCAACAGGTAGAGGAAAACCAACACCCATTTTCAAAGCTGCTGCAGTAGGCACACCTAAACCTGTACCTATTTAAAAATTATATATTTAAAAATTATATATTTGTTCCTTTTTGTACAGTATATTTAAGATCTAACTTACCTAAAGTTGGTGCTATTCTTGGTTTTGCTAAATCAGTTATTTGGGGAAGAGGTTTCACATAACCACTATTCTGAAGCACTTGGTGGTACATTTCTATCTTTTCTTTTATTGTTACATTTATTCGGATCTGTTCTTCATTATCTTTCATTACTTCGTCATATCTTCTATCTAATCTTTGTTGTTCGTTAAGCAATTGAGAATTAATATCAAGAAGTTCTTGTAGTCGCCTTTTCATAGATGTGACTCGCAAATTGCGATCTAAATAATAACCAATGAATTCTACACTAAAAGCAGGTGGGATATGCCACTTCTTCCTAACGTCAACCAAAGCTACAAGCTGTGCTTCTTGAGCTTCCAATGCAGCAGTATCAACACCCATGAGTTCAGCTTTTCTTGCTAGTTGCCGGCAAGCCGAAGCTGAAGTAGTTAATAATCGAGGCATTTTTTGTGTTGGCACTACAAATAATACATAAATATTTTATGTAATATTTTACGCTTAATTAACGTATGTAGTTAATTAACATACCCCATGGTGGTGGCCTAGAGGCTTTATGAGCCAAGTATTTATGCCTATGTTTTGCTAATTTTCTTTGTATTCTACGCTGTTCTTCAGTATCTAAATGATTAGGTTGTTTTAATAATTGTTGTCGGTATTGCGCTCGTAGTTGTAACGCCAACCAATTGCGTCTACGTCTACGAACAAGTGTTTTATCAGAATGAAGTTTACAATGTGCATAAAATGGGTCAGCCTGATCAACTTCTTCACTATGGGCTTCAGATAACAGTCCTTCTCTTTGCGCACTACAAAAATATAACAATATGTTTTTTAAGTCGATTCCAAACATCATGTTGTACTGTGTTTTTATTTATATTGAATAGTTTAATTGTATTTACAACTGATTCTTACCAAGTAACATGAAAATATGTATGACACATCCCTGCATCACATTCTATGCACACACCAGTACGGGCAAAACGTGCATCTTCACATAAAGAACATTGTTTTGCTCCCCATTTACTATAAGCCATTTCAAACAGTGTTACACTTGATAAGCGATCAACCTAAATAAACATATATATGTATATGTATACTTAGAAATAATCTTAGCCCATATTTAACAAAAATTAAAAGTTTGTGTACCTCCCCAAAAGCAACACCAGGTACATAAAGTGCACATACTAAATGTACCCATTTACCTACATCAGTCTCTTTAAAAATTCCACCTTTATTAGGACAAAGTTCACAGGATGGATCTTCAATGCCTGCACTACAAGCTTCACAAAACCACGGTGCTGACTGACATAAAGAATCAGTACTTGAAAAGCTCTCTACGTCAGATACACCATAACAGCCTTAAATAAATTTAATTTAAAAATTATTTTTACCAATTACTTACCAATACTTATGATTATAAATAAAATTTAAATTACAAATTAAAATGTTAAAAATTTTTACCTTCGTGTACACTGACACCACATCCATCACATTCAACAATTTCATTAACATCATCACTTCTGTCTCCTAAGCAACCACAACAAATTAACATTTTATTTAATTTATCTTCAAGTGAACCTCCTTTTAATGCTTGTTGCCTAGCTTGTTCAATTACATCTCCTACAGTCAAGTTAGGATTTTCTTTTTTTTTCAGTAATGGATCTTCCAAAGAGTCATCAGATTGCTCCGATACATCTTCTTCCTCTTTCATAAATGTAAACAAATTTATATTAGCTAGTTTCAAAACAAATGTTCATAATATTATGTTTAAAGATCATCATCAATATATTTTACCTTTTCCAATATCATTAGAATCCACTGAATCGTCATCAGATTCTTCACAGTGATCCTCAATTCTGAAATCACTATCATCAGAGCTTTCACCTAAGTCAAAATCAAGTAAAGATTGTGCTGATCCTACAGGCTTAACCCTCCTCTTTTTTGGATCCCTTTCAACTATAAAAAGAATTATTTTATATAATAATTTGTTACTTATTTGTTAAATGTTTGATCAAAAGGAATAAAATACAACAATAAACATTTTTCTATCAACAACATACTTAATCCGAGGGATATGCACTCCCAAAAAGGTATAAAAAATTAATTTTAGGTTATGTACTTAATTCACGGTAAATACGTACAAATGCTAGTCATATTACTCTTAAAGCAACACTTTTGTTTAATTTCAATGGTAAAATTTCATACTTTTTTTTACACAAACTTAATATTTCTTTTAAAGATTCTGACACATTCATATACAGCTATATAGTTTTTAAATGTCTTCCACTATGTATCGAACTCATCAAATCGTCAATGTAAAATGCTGACGTATGTGTAATATACGACGCCGGTTTCGTGTATTACGATAAATATTTTATGTATTCTTTTATTTTCGTTCGTCGTTTTACATAAACTGTTATTAAAGCATTAATTATTTTCCATACAAAACCATAAAAAGGAAAATATTATTATAATATTTTAGAGAAAAAAATTATGTGTGTTAACGTAAGACTATAATATATTTATATCGTAAAATTAATAAAATTGTGCAATTTATTATTCTAAATTTAATTTACTTATTAATTAAACTAGATTTTTATATCTATTTCAATTATGCATGTATGTTTAAACAGAATACATATATAGAATTAAAATGTAAACATGTTTTATATAGCATTATATCTTTAATTGATTTTGTTTAGATTGTAAATTAATATTGTGAAATAGGGAGAAGAAAGACAAGATTATAATTAAAATTATTTAGAAATTAAAAAAAAAATTGAAACATAAAAATTGCAATAATATATGTTATAAAAAACGATTATTTATGTTTGTTTATCATATTAAATATTTTAACAAATTGTTTCCTCAACTTACTCATTGTTTTATATAAAAATCCTACATCGTCCTCTTGAGACATTCTTGGCACAAGTTTTCTTCACTTTGTAGTTATATGTATATACATATATAAAATTTAATAACTTCTTTAAATATATTATTATTAACACATAAAAATTAAAAGTTTATGATATACATGATAATTATATATCATAATAGTGTACATGCTATTTCATATTTATATTTTTAAAGTTTCTTAGTGAATTATTTAACTATTGTACAAAATTATGAAGAAACTTCCTTCGATAATGTTATCCTTCCGACGCTATGTTTCTACCCGAATCAGAATCCAATCGCCATATTGAATCCCGAAATCCTTTAGCGGGAACTACAATTAATCTATTTAAGTAATTATTTATTTATAATGATCATTGTTGAATATATTTAATAATTAGATGTTAATCTTATAGATAAAATTTCATTTTTTATTTTATTCCAAATTCTCTCAACTGATTATATATAAAATGCAGATGTTTACGATATATGCATAATCATATTTTTACTATAATAATTAAAAAAATGGATCCTAAATAGAGATTTGTTTTACTTATTAAATACACTTTACTTTAAATAGTTTATATATTTTCACATATTTTATATGTCTCTATACCTTGAAATTTCTCATAAAAATCTTTTATAAATTTAATTCATCACAATTTAAATCTACTAAATGTTATAATTATCTTTTGATTATAGACTTTAATTTAAACTATATGATAATTAAAACAATATGGACAAATATAATTATATTAATAATAAGAAATATTTAATATAATAAGAGAAATGTACAAGTATATATTATACATAGAACTCACCGAAATCTGACATTTATAGAGGAATATTGATAGTGACAAAAGCTTAAATTAAAATAAACTAAAGAGTGCAGCGTATTAATGAATGATAGTAATGAAATAATTAATACCAAATTGTAATGCATCTTATACTAACATTTGGATTCTCAATTTCTACTAAACCCAATTCAAATATTGGAAATGATAAAAATGCAATTAAAGATAAGGTTAAAAAGAAATTAATACGTCAACGTAAAGAAAAGGAAATAAGTAAGGATACATCTGAAATTACAGAATCTTCGAAGAATGTTATATATGTAGGTCAAATATTAGCCGAAATACACGTGGAATATGAACTTTTTCCAAATTACAATTTTAAATTTGATTGTCGTTGTTGGGAAAAAGCAACGAAGGTACATCATTTCCTTTTAATATACAACGAGAAATAATATAAAAATTTATATATATACAATATATACGTCGGACTTTTTAATAGTTTAATAAACTAGTCCTGTATGTAGACATTTTAACAAATTTCACTTTATAATATATATACAATACTAGAGAAATTACTTTTTTGCGATATTAAAAATTTGGAATAATTCTTATAATAAATTAGTAGTAATTAACAATAACTTTATTTATAAATAAAAAATTCATCTATTACAATTTAAGAATGTTTCTTTTGCTATAAATATTAGAATCTAACGTTAAAATTTAAACATAATATAGATTTTTTTATCTTTCTTTATAGATCTATACTGAAAATGATGATTTTTGTTTAAGACCAATACCATGTCCAATAAATAAAGATACATGTTGGGTCATATTTTCTATTCATCATTTAGTTCACTTAAATGAAATGCAATTAAAAAACTTTTTTAACTATGTAATTAATTGTCATATATTTTGCGGAAAACAAAAATTTTCTGAAAGGTAAGTCACAATCGATGTATGTATGCAAATTTTAAAGTAACAATTAATTGAAATACAATATTTCAAATCAATAATATTCCAATACATGTATTTAATAATTATGAAATTACATTTTTAATTATATCATGATAATTATATAGTTTATTTTAGTGACTTTTTATATATTTCTAACAATTTTGTGCTATTTAATTAAAGTTTGCTAAAGAATGCTTACATTGTGTTGTCATTAAATTATTCATGCAATAATATATTTAGTTGTACAACATACTATTATTGTTTTAGCTTTTTCATCTCCTATATTTATTTCATAGAGCTAAAAAAGATCAAGTAAAAGGATTTTATATGGATGATAAATCCATTAATGTAGGGCAGGAAGAATTTCTTGAAATATATCCCCTTAATTTGTATCATTCAAATTCTGTTAAACCTTCAACTCCTCCACTTCCACAACCTATAATAATTACAGATGAAGTTCATGGTGATTTTAGTATTACTACATATCTTGATGTAATACCAGGTACATATTAGAAAAATACAGTTTTTATATAAACCAATAACTTGTAGAATACTCTATAAATAAGAATTTTAAAAAGAAAGATTCATAACAAAATAAAAATTTACAAATTTGTATTAATATTATTCATATTTTAAAAAAAAATTCATTAGATAGTATACATGAATATATATTTCGGAAAATGTTGAGAAAAGGACGTTTCCCACCTGAATCTTTAAAGCATGAATTTATTGTCACAAATTCGATTGAAAATGAAAGGAAATCGTCGCCAAAACAAACTAAAAGATCTACTCGACAGAATCAAATTAAAAAAAATGACAAGGAAAAACAAAAACACAGAATAGATACATATGAGATATGTTTACCTGCCGAAGCCTTGTTTTCTGGTAATTTTTACATTTTATACGTAGTTTATAATTTATAATTGTTAGATTTATTTTCCAACAGATTAAAGGCTCTATAGTGTAGGGACTAAACATAATTTATGTACTTATATACATAATTAATGCTGTTAATTGTTATTCCCAATAATTATATTTACAAGGTCAGCAATAAACCTAAACGTCAGAAAGTATAACAGCAAAGGTAACAGAAAATTATAGATTAGAAGAAGTTCATTTGCATTATTTATATATTTGTCTATTATATATTGTACTTAATTTTACAATATTTATGTTATAGTAAACGCAATCGTTTATACCTTAGAATAAATGGTTTGCTTAAAAAATATTATGGCTAAGAATGAAAAAAAAATTCCTCCCCGGCGGGGAATCGAACCCCGGTCTCCCGCGTGACAGGCGGGGATACTGACCACTATACTACCGAGGACCTTGCAATTATTGTTCATTTAAACTTTAATTACCTTACTGATCAATATACTAATGAAAATTTTTATGATTCGTGTTTTTACTTTTCGAAAATATCTATATTATAAAAGTAGTTTAGTATCACTTAGTGCACACATAAATTTACGAAATTCTTCTTACAAAGTATGTATCTATCTATCTATCTATCTATCTATCTATTTATCTATATATATATATATATATATATATATATATATATATATATATATATATCAGTGCTTATACTGTGTAGGATTGTGGACAGGGGGAATAAATGGGGAATCAAATAAATATACACTAAATACATAAAGGGTACCGTTCTCCTATAGTTCTGTAGTCCAAGCAAGAGGGAGCACGAACCATATTTGGTCTGCACGTCGTGTTGCCTCATTACACCTGCTCGAAAATCCTCAGCTTTTCAATGTGTACTTGCGATACTGACTATTCTTTTCTGAAAACGAATGTTTATTGTACCGGAATTAATACAATATTTATAATGGTTTTAAACGATAAAGAAATTTACAAGGTAATTTTAGGCATTAAAAAAGCATTTTACTTAGACTATGACTTCTTTTATTTATAAAATGTGGCACAGGAACTATATAATCAAATTTCTGGTTCATATACTGGAGTAATGTAAAACTTGTCGACTACAGTTGATTTATTAGATCTAAAATGACTAATTATAAGTTAACTGTACATAAAATCCGTATATTAACTTATATTTTATATAATAGAATTTAAGAAATGCATTTATACATGAAGTAGTTATTTTTGCCTTTGATTTGTAGTTTGCAAAATGCTTTGAAGTATATTCAAATAGAATATGAAGTAACTTATTTTTAAAATAAAATAGGATTATAAAAAAAAAAGAAAGTATGAACAAAAATGCAAAAATTGGAACTCCCCGTCGGGGAATCGAACCCCGGTCTCCCGCGTGACAGGCGGGGATACTGACCACTGTACTAACGAGGATTTTTACGTCCGCGTGCTTATTTTTTGAGAATATATAGTGTGACTTAGTATGCGTATTTTTATTTAGTTACTTATTAATAGTATGTAACGTAGTTTTCTTTTTAACAATCATTCGTACGACCGACATCTTCTTATGTCACACCGGTGCAAATCTAATGTAAAATTAATGTTTAGTGAAATTTAATTTAATATACAATGCATTTACAGTTTTTGAACGTCTTCATTGATGACTTTATGAAGAATATTCCTTCTCTGCGCCCTGTGGAATCAATCGATCCCTCTGATTCACGACACACTGTAGTAATTTATGACACCCTCAAATGTCTGCCACTTTCTCTTATAAAGTTCCATAGTACTGAAAACTAAAGACTGTTTCAACTTTTGACTTCGTTTGAAGGGTTTAAAGCTTCACGTTCTTTTACACTTACACTGATAATTTTTCACTTTGTAACTATTTGATTCATTTTTTGTCTAATTTTTATAATCTATAATTGTATTACATATTAAATATTATCATGTTTTGGCTGGAATCTATTTTGGCTTTGTAACTATTTGATTCATTGTTTGTCTAATTTTTATAATCTATAATTGTATTACATATTAAATATTATCATGTTTTGGCTGGAATCTGTAATTTATGACTATTGTCCTTTTATGGACAAATTTGAACATAAATTCAACTACGAAGTTCTAGCATAACTGTTGTGCTTTTCCTTACAATTATTTTAGTAGAAAGATTCTTTCACCTTCTTCTTTCCTGTGATCAGATTTATTTAAAGTCAATCCAATGTCTGATTTCTCGTCATTGTCGTTATCCCTAAAGTTTCTACTATCTTTTTCCAAACAACTTCAAGTCGCTGTTTAATTATATATATATTGTTACTCGTATACATATGTACTGACTTTTACTAGTCACACGCAGCGTATTTGTAAGTTCTTATTGTAATTGTTCGAAAGTAAAATTTTTTGCATTGCACGTCGACGCTTAAAATCACCAATATGCAATTTACAATTTATATAATTTGTTATATAGAAAAAATCTTACTTATCACCAAATTAAAATATAATAAGAATATTCAGTTTTCAGAATATCATAGAAAATTAAATATTATGCTATTTAAAAGACCTATGAACTATAATTGTATCTTCAGTATAAATTAAAATAATAATTTTACGCTAGTTCCGAATAAAAAATAATAGCAATTTTATTTTCAGATATGGGTACAATTACTAGTTACAACCGAACACCACAACTATCATGTATTTCATCGATCTTGATGTACGCACAGTGTCAAAATATTTTAACAAACAAGCAATTACGCATGAATTTGAATCCTATATCGATCAAATTGGAACAGTTATCGAATTTCCCGGCCAATATAGTGATTGAAAACGGTTTCAAGTGTATATATATGAAAATTCTTTTCGTAGATCGTACGATTGTCACACCATGCTATATTCCAAATAGAATCATGTATTTCGAATTTGTTAAGTGTTTCCTCTGTGAGGAATTTCAACCGAAAGAACTGGTTAATTTTCTTACAGCAGAATTTCTTACTGTCCAGGTGATTAGAATCTTGTATGTATGTATAATGTATGTATGTATGAGCGAAATAATTTAAGAACGTATCAACTTTTGTAATTAGGTAATTGGCGTACGAATTATTGAACCCTCAATTTCTGGTCAACCTGACCATGATAAATCGATATCAAAATCATCTAAAGCAGTCACGAAAGAGGAATTTTTACTAGGAATTGCTAAATTTGATGTATCTGATCTTTTGAGAGGATTTTGGGAAGTAAAATTGACAAATGACTTGATTCATCCTTGCAACATATTTGCTACCAATATTGACTATACAGATGATGAGAGAAAGAAAATTTCGTGGAAGAATTCACCTCTTACCTCAGATACTTTTACATCGTACAGTACATCGATGAAAATTAAAATTCGCCCAACGTGTGATTTGCGAATAATTCAAAAGAAGATCATTCGACATGAAAATATATTCAATCGAATATTTTTCAATTTGAACGATTTGAAATTAGCTAATGATATTTTGAAAGATGTATCTCTTCATAATTCCAACTTACTGACCATTTACGAATCTTCAATAGAAAACAACAATTTAAAAGTAAAATTTTGAAGTATAATTGTAGTTTGATTTTCTTACCACTCTTTATATATTCTTTTATTGCCATACATACTTATCAGTTTTAGTTAGTTGATATCATGTTTGATGTTATTTATGATACAGACACAGGGTATGTTAAAGCATATTTTAACGGGTTTCGCTATAGAAAATTGTGAAAAATCCTACATTTTTCTGGAAGGTTTGTCAAACGGATACTTGTTAAAAATTTGGGAAAAGGTGAAGAAACTCCCAATTCAACATAAATGCATTTATTATAATAGCAATTATATATTTTTTACACGACTTTATGAAGACTTCATACTTTTAGGCGGAATTATTCATATTAAATTGAGGTAAACTAAAAAAAATTAACGTATGCTTATTTATGAAATTATTTCGAAAGTTTTATGTTACTTTCGTATTTGATTATCCTTTTTTAATTTACTTTTCATTCAGAATTTGTATGAGATAATAAGTAAATTTTCATTACATTATATTAAACACGTTTATTTTGTTTAAAGCGAATCCTTAGAAATGCAATTTCGCAAGTGCATTTTATATATTGGTAAAACGAAAGCAACAATTCAGTCAAATGTTATAAGGAAATTAGGATTGATGAATCTATCATTAACGATGAAATCTTTACATCAAACACATCTATTCCCAGAACCAAATGATGTAAAAGCTTTTATTAATGATATTCGAAAAATATATTCCACAAAATACATTTGTAAAAATACGATATAAATTACTAATAATTATAACAATTATGAATGTAGGATTTGAAATTTGAAATTTAAATTGTTGCGGTAACAAAACAGTACAAATATTTATTAAAATATCAATACAAATATCTATTTAATCTATTTAAAAAAAAAAAACAGAAATTGTATTATACGATGAATATGAAATATTGCTCAAAATTATTTTTGATTATGATTTGTAATTATAAACGTACATAGGTATATATTTAAATAAATGCATTCAACAGCACATTACTATAGTTATGATTATGCCGGTTAACTAATAACAATGAAATCATTTTTGTTATGTTAATACATAATTTTCTTTTTATCATAATAATTTAGCAATAAATATGAAAAATTAAATTGTAAACATTATACAATTATGTTAATATTATGTGATTTTAAAACAAATTGCATCAGATATCCCGTATTGATTGCTATTGAAATATGTATGTAACACGCAGAGTACAAATCCTACAGCTGTTAATATATCAGTCATGTTAAATAACAATTCAATTTTTATTTAAATACTTTTATAATATTTATATTATTCAGAAAATTTAAACATAAAATTACACGAGTCTTGCAAATCAACCTTTAAGGTACTGTGAAACACGTGTTCTCTTCAGTAAATAACCTATATGTACTTTTGGTTCAATTAACAGATATTAAAACGAAATTTTTCGGATAAGCAATTAACTCTGTATTATGTTAAAATTAGTTACCATATATTTTTATAAATAAAATTAATAAACATTTTTACTTTTAGATCATGCTTGTCCAAAAAGGAATTCAGAAAATTGATGTATACAGATAATTAAAGTTTACATTTTATATTACACATTGATTTATCAGTTTTCTTGTATTAGAAGCAGAAATTTTAATACTTTATTTTACTTAATTTCAAAAATTTAACTTTCATAAAGGTATACTAATTTTTACTAATAACATTGAAAATAACAATTTCATGAATTAAAAAAGAAATATTTTCTTTATCTGTTATTTTAACAATCTTTTATGTATTTGTTACTAGTTTAAAATACAAACATTCAGCATTAAATATTGTTAGAAATATAAAAATTTTTCGGTAACATTTTACCTATATAAATATTAAATTGGAGCAAAATATAATTCATTATATGTATGATAGATTGATATTAATTTTTTAACACATATATGCATATTATTCTTAATATTTCGCTTATTACATTTGTTTCATATAGCCAAAATGGTTTCTCAAATATTTGATGAATCTCCAAAAGGAATGCAATTAGTTAATTCAGATGATGAATCTCAGACTCATATATCAACTAATAAACAAGTTGGTAGTACTAATAAAGTACAAATGAAAAAACAGCTTGGCCTTTTAGAAGGAGTTGCAATTATTTTAGGAATTATATGTGGTTCAGGTATGAATTTGTTGTGATTTATGTATTACAGTATGTTTCAAATCTCTAATTTTCTAATTTTCTAATTAATTTTCTAAAATTAATTTCTTACATCTTTGTCTAATTTATAATTACAAAACTTTACAAACTATAACTATAAATTTTTAATAGAATTAATTATTCTGCTCGTAGGTATTTTCATTTCTCCAAAAGGTGTAATCATAGAAGTAGGAAGTGTTGGAGTTTCTTTAATTATTTGGGTTTTATGCGGTTTACTTTCTATGGTGGGAGCATTATGCTATGCTGAATTGGGTACTTGCATACCTCGTAGTGGTGGAGATTATGCTTATATTTATGAGGCTTTTGGTGATTTACCTGCTTTTTTATATTTATGGGCAGCTAACTTAATTTTTGTGTAAGTTACATGTATAAAATTTTGTCGGTGTTATTTATTGCCACAGGGGAAGTGGAGAAGAAATAATGTTATTTCTGCAATTTCAGACCAACTACAAATGCTATTATGGGATTAACTTTTGCTGAATATGTTTTAAAACCATTTTTTCCCAATTGTTCTATTCCAGATAATAGCGTACGTCTACTGGCAGCAGTTACTATTTGTAAGATGTCTTTCTTTACACATAAAATGCAGCTATTTTTTTCTTCAGTCATATCATATCATTCATTTATACTATAGGCTTTTTGCTAAATTTTTAATTCTAATTTTACTTAATCATTCATAGCTATTTGTAGCTCTGTATCATCATTATCTTTGCTCAAAGAATATTGTTGCTACAATATTTTTATTAAGCAATATGACTGATTTATCATTTCTATAATTTCAATGTTTTAACAGGTTTACTTACATTCGCAAATTGTTATGATGTTAAAGAAACATCTAAAATGCAAAATGTATTCATATTTGCTAAAGTTGGTGCATTAATAATTATAATTATTGCTGGGTTGGTTTGGATAATGTTAGGTAAGTATAATTTTAATATATAGTTAGGTATTAGTATTATTAAATCTTCAAAAACAAACCAAACAGAATATAAATTTTGTTATTATAGACTCAATTTAAATAACTTTGCTCTTCTTAAAATTCTTCTTTTAATAATCAGCTATATGTATGTATTAATAATTTGTTTCAGGACATACAGAAAATTTTGAAAATGTCTTTGAAAATACAATCACGGATCCTAGCAAAATAGCAGTTGCCTTTTGTTCTGGTATATTTTCATATTCTGGATGGAATTACTTAAATTTTATGACTGAAGAATTGAAAGATCCTTATGTGTATGTAGTATAAAGTAACATAAGATCATTTTTTTTTTTCAATAGTGAATAAATAATTTTATTTTACAGAAATTTACCACGAGCTATATACATATCACTACCTTTAGTTACTTTCATTTATGTGTTGGCAAATGTAGCTTATTTATCAGTTTTAACACCAACTGCGATGATTGCCTCTCATGCAATTGCTGTGGTTAGTATTATTTTCTATATGGTGATTTTATTCAAAAGATGTATAATTTATCTATTGAGACAAATTTTTGTTAGACTTTTGGAGATCAACTTCTTGGTGTGATGGCATGGATAATACCTGTAATGGTAGCTATATGTGCATTTGGAGGATTAAGTGTTCATATTATGACATCGTCTCGAATGTGTTTTGTTGGTGCCAGGAACGGACATTTTCCTTCAATGTTAAGTTATATTAATATTTCGAGATTTACACCTACACCTGCCTTAGTTTTTCTTGTATGTATATATATGAAATATATATTGTATTACATATTCCAAGTTAATGTTTATTGAAATATAAATATTTCCTTTTTCATTTTTAGTGCATATTATCTTTAGTAATGCTGTGCACAAGTGATATTTTTGTATTGATTACATACTGCAGCATAGTCGAATCATTTTTTATAATGTTATCAGTATCTGGTGTTTTATGGCTTCGTTATAAACAGCCCAATATGAGTCGACCCATTAAAGTAAGTAATTAGATATTAAGTCGTCCGAAAAGTTTCTTTCGTTTTATAAAGAAATAATGGATGCACAACATTTTTCGTTTTATATTATTTTATTGAATTACGTATGATCCATTTTGTTCTATCAAAATAAAGATTACAACGTTCGAAAGATTAGGTTTCATGTTTGTATAAAGATGCGTTGTTATAAAAGACGTGTCTGTAAAAGAAAGACACTTTTCAGACAACTTAATAGATAGATATTACTTCAAACTCTCTGGAAATATTTTGATTAAAATTATAAATATACTTTTTAGATGCCTTTATGGATTCCTATTACGTTTGTATGCATATGTGCATTTTTAGTATTTTTTCCTTCCTACCAAAGACCATACGAAGTTGGAATAGGTGCCTTAATAACTTTATCTGGAATTCCAGCTTATTTTATTGGTGTTAGATGGAAAAATAAGCCATTATGGTTTCAACGACTTATTCGTACGTAATATCCATATAATATATTTATCATGTTATAAATCTTTCATAGACACATTTTTAATTATAATATAATGTTAACTTTCTTGCATTTCAATAATTTTATGATATTTGCTTTTATAGTTGAAATTACTTATACCATTCAGAAATTATTCATATCTGCCACCGAGGAACGGGATCATTGATTTACATAGTACGAATATTAAAACAATTTGGTGTTGCATTGAATTTTAGCATTTTACTTTAATATACATGGTACTAATTTGCATATTGCTAACACCACATAACTGTGTTCTTGGTAAACAAAAGTTTACAGTGTATATGTAAGATAAACGCAAAGTTGCTCTCTAGAGTGTAAAATTAATTATTTATATGTGTCATTTACATTGTATAATTAACAATTATTATTTATTTTAAGAAAATCTTAACCATTTTAATTCCTTACATGTAAAATGATAGTTTTGGTTCTCTAATAATCGCATAGCGTTATATGCGAATATTGCCACAAAATCTATCTAGGAGTGATGGTCTATTTTTACAAGTATTAATATACATATTTTCTAATCTTTATTTAATAAATTAAAAAAATTAACATTATTTATCTGAGTTAATCATTAAATTTAAATAATTGTGTTGAAGATATTAAGCATATTATTATTACATTATACATTAATGTATAACAATGTAAACATACATGTTAAGATTTTATTAAATAATTTTAAAGTAATAATAATATGATCTTTTTCATTACTTTCAAAGTAAAATATGATATATAATGATATTAATCATAGCTTCCGTGATACAGATAATCCATAGTAAAAAGTTTGATCAAAGTTTTTATAGTATTGTGATAAAATAATTTCAAAAATAAATTATATACATAAAAATTGATATCATTGTTTGTAATTGGAATTAGTAAAAAAAATAATATGACAATAAAATTTTCTGTCTATTAGACAAGGACAAAATTTCAACACATTCAAATATATATATTCTAATTTTGTATCTCCTGTCATTTATCTGTTTAAATATTCAATAAATACATGAAATAACAACTTATTAGTAAATAATATACATTTATGCACATTAATTTTCTATTAGATACATTAATGAAACTGATATTTTTGTATCTTGTAATGAGTTTTAAGTACATTGTTGTTTATTATATTTATTTACATAATCAAAAAATTCATATAAGCAACGTCTTAGTAGAATATGCTTCTTTTGTTTAACAGTAATTTAAAATTTAAATAATAACAGATGTCAATGATTAATACAGAACAAGATTTATACACACATTGTATAAAGAAATTGAAAAATTGGTAAATTTTTGAGATGTAAATAATGGAATGTTATACATATTTCTATTTTTTCTATGTAATCTATAATGTCACAACAGCATTACATACAGATATTAACAAATACCAAAGAAGTCATCAAATCTTTTTTATACACAGATTAATGTATATCTTCTGGATTAAACATTCCCTGTAAAGTAAAATTAGAATATCTAATTAATTGGTAAATTTAAAGTAGGTATGATAAGTGGTTTATATGGATATTGTTTTTAACATAATCAAAATAAAATTTTTGTAATAAAATACTATTTATAGATCAATTTATTGATTTATAGTTAGACTATTTATAGATAATCAAATATATAATTACAAAGTTATAGCAAATTGATAGTTTCTCTTTAAATAAGTTTACTTTATGTATAATGTTAAAATACATATATTTTTTTCATAATATTAATATAAAAATAAAATATTACGATCATCATCTATAATTATATACAGTGTATGAAGAATTGATAAAAAATATATAAATGTGATGATTATTTTTATATTAATAATTATAAGTATTATAATCTTACCTTAGCACGCCTTAAAATAGAATCCTTACTGGCATCATATGGATGGTCTTTACTTGGAATTTCTAATACTGAAGGTATGGGTTGTGTATGGCTATCAATTACGTGGCGAATCATTTCAGCAACCTTAAAAATACATTATCAAAGATATATCAATATAATCATATTATTTAATAATAATTTTCTAATAAATATGACTTTATTTGAATATTATATACAACAAAATTTTAATTCTGTTAATTATAAAGCATAGATAATCTTATTGATAAATTGTATTTATTAAAACTTTATTTTTCAATGAATATTTTTTCTTATTTTTTATTTTATATAAAGAATATATAAAAATATTACTCTTATTTACATTATTAAAATACACCACATTTATTTTTTAAAATCTTATTGTTATTTTAAGGATAGATATAATACTTACATTTTGATTGATAAGTATAATATCAATATCATCTCGTTTAATGAAACGTTTAAACGTATCTTCTATGTCACTTACAGCTGTATCTGTAAAGAAATATGTAAATGCTACAGATTTAAGAAACTTTTAAATAATAATAATTCATTTGATAAATATTTTAGTACAAAGTATAGAATATTTGAGTACAATATTTGAATACAAGCACAGAAAAATATAGATTTCCATATTTGATTTTTTTTTTAATTGAAATTTGGTAACATACATACTTTTATCTACGACCATAAAATTGGGTTGTCGATGTTTATTAATTTCACCAACCCCGCCCAAAAGAAATCCAACACAAGTATCCTAAAAATGAAACTTTTATATATATACTTTGGATATGAAATAAACTTAAATATACATTTCAATTACCTCGTCTCCGATCACAGCAAGAAGTTTCCCTTTCCCCGCTGAATGTAGAGCCATTATTATCGATAAATGAAGAGTAACAGAGCAAATTTAAAAGAATAATTGTTAATTTAACAAATCTTGACGATACATCAGCTGACAAGTCACACCTACGTGCTTCAGCTTTGTACTAGAATATCACGTGTCAAATTTGTCCAATCGAAATAGTACAGTAAATGGAAGGGAGGGAAGAGATAAGTACTGATCAACTTTAAAAACAGCAAATTCTGAAATAGGCTGGCATTTGGCATACTATATACCTACATATGTACGTACCAGTGTAGTCAGATATCCATCATCCCTTTATCTCTTTCCTACGTTATCGATCGAAAAAAGATGTAAATGTAATACACGATAGTAGATAGTATGCACTGGAAGATAATTTCAAAACGTGCAAACTGTATAAGATAATGTTTTACATATATCAGACCTTTCTACTTATCAAGCTAAGTTTTCAGTAAAATGGTTCTTTTTACTATTTCATTCACTAGCGTACGAGGATAAAAGCATATAAATTTATTAAAATGAAATTAGAGGAATATATTGATAAAAAATTCAACCGAAACATATGACAACTTTAGTTAGATAGTTTCTCTATGCGCGCAACGCGTAATGTCTAGGGTTATGTTTCTGTATGTGTAAGAGTACACATTAGTGCTATGTGTATTTGATACTAATTATATATGTAAATTGAAAGACAGGAAATTGTATTAAATTGTACAGTTTTATGCATTGTTTTTCGTTGTATTAAATATGTAGAAGTACGAAAACAAGTTATCATTAAAGACATTTCTACAAAACTCGATATACGATTCCACGAATATTATTACTAATTATGTTACTTAGGTTATTATGTTATGGAACTTATAAAGTCGTTAAATAGTTGTGTATTTTTGTTATTGAACACAACAATAAATATGAAAACTCGTAATATATATATCAATTTGTGTTAAATGTAAAAAGGAGTGTGCTGACTAATTATCGTTTGCTGTTAATAAAATCTCTAACTTGTAAGTCATGATTATTACAATGAGCATAACCTTAAGTAAATATCTGTATTGATAATTTAGACGTGTTTTCTTATGTATGAAATGATCTCTATAATATTCGATCCTTAATTAAGTAGCATAAATATATTTTTTAATATGTATTTTCAATATTGTATTTTAGGAATTACATTTTCTTAACATATGTACTTGTTAGCTGAGATAGTATAATTACCAGTTAATATACAAAACGGTAAAAAAAAAATGTCATTTGTGAATGATGTTAATATTTACAAAAAAATGATTTCTCAAGAGATCATACAAAAACCATGTACTATAAATGAAACTTCAGCAGAATTTATGGTTCTACCCAAGTGTGAACACTCGGAAGAAACATTGGTAATAAAATAATTAATATTTCAACAAATATATATCTTATATTATTACATATTTTTTGTCTATTTTATACTTTATATATTTTTATATACTTTTCTACGTACTATATCTTATACATATATTTTATATATTTTCAATTTATTTTATTATTAATTATCAATATTATATATAGATTGTTGGTGAAGAAATAATTGTAGATGAAAACATAGATATTAATCAAATGTCGGAGGAAGTAATTTGTAAACAGAAAGATACTTCTGAATATTTTGAAGAAAGTATAAATACAATGTCTGTTGAATATGCAGAAGATGCTATATCATTATCTGAAGAAAATACACCTAGGCAAAACTGGCTTTCAAATGATGTCAGTAAGGAAGAATTGTTGGTAAATATTAAATGTTTAAAATTTCATGATAAAAGATCAGAATACATCGAAGTGATAAAAGTAAAATAATGTAATTGGTAAATTCTTCTTTTATTTTAGTATGTTTTGTTAATTAATACGATGTGATAGCTTTCAGAATCAGAGGGAAGTGAATCAGAAACATATAATAAAGTAATAATTGATGATCAAGATGGAGATGAGGAAACAATAGCTACATTTGTAACTGCCGCTGGTCAACAATTAGCATTATATGCGGTTGAAGATTCAGATGAAATTTTTGCTGTAGCAGTTTATGATGAATCTGGTGAACCACCAACAAATTTTCAATTTCTCATGAAGTATGTATATTTATATATATATTACATATCAGGTACAGTTAATGACAGACATAATTCAATAATTACATGTGAAAATAATAAAATGATCATATTTACAGATCAGATGTTGAAAGATTAATAGGTGAAGGCGCAGTTAGAACTGTTAAAAAACCAACACAGATAAAAAGACAATTACTGACTACTGAGTCACCAATATTTTTTCCTAAAAGTGAACCAATAAATGATATGTCAATGGATAATGAAAATAAAATCATGTCAAATGAAAATGAAAGGATACAAGAAAAAGAATATATATTGGAAGAAAATTCAAATTTAATGAAACATTCTAATTTAAATTTAGGTACAAAACGAGTTTCTAACATTATATATGCAACAGATGAAAAACAACCAGATGTAACATATTTAATGATGGATGATTGTTCTACAAATATGGGTATGTATCTAAAACTGGTAATTATTAAATAATATCTTGATATAATGAAATTTCAGATATTATAAAAATATCTAAATTTTTAACAGATAATTCTGAAGAATATCAGGAAGATGATAAAAGTGATAGTGAACTTGTAGAACAATCAACTGTGCAATACATCTTATTCGAAGGTGATCAATCTGATTCTGAACTAACATTCGATGAAATTCACAAAACTCTTCAAAATTTGAAAGCAAATGCAGCAAAAAAGCAAATGAATAAAAAGATCATTAATAGAGATCAAAATAATTTTGGAAATCTCAAAGAAACGGAGTATGAAACTTCAGTGTACCAAAATTCTAATGTGTCTAATAAGATGTCTAATAGTTTAACAAAGAGAAAATTCAATCTGTTAGATAGTCAACAGGAATTATTGGAGACATTAGCAAATTCATCAACAGATTTAATGCCAAGTAGTACAAATTTAGATATATCAAATGGTTCAATTGAATATACATCACCCGAGTCGTCACAAATACAGTACAAAACTAAGCGATCCCGGAAACAACAATTAATTTCTGTTAATCGCGAAGATTCAGAAATTATTATACAACCAGCATCTCTTGTAACTGAAGAAGACAATAATGTTAGGAAAAGAGTACGACGAAATAAAAGAGTAGCTCATTCTAGATATCGTCAAAGAAATACCGACTCGAAAAGAATGAAAAAGGTCAAGCGAAAAGAAGTTGAAATTATTGAAATTGATATTGACGAAGAAGAAAGTATCCTGCAGTCAGAACGAGATGTTGTTGAAATAACTATAGATGATAGTAAAGATAAATATTCTAGCGATAAAGAAAATGAAATTATAATGGTTGGAGATTCCGATGACGAATCACAACAATCGAATTCAAAAGCAATTTTATTACAATGTCAACATTGTTTAAGAAATTTTAGACAACAAAGAGCTCTAGAAACTCATTTGCGAGTTTGTTCGAAATCACCCTCTAATACAATACGGTTTAATGAACAGAAATTGAAACATGCAAATGGAACGACTGAAGATACTGTTAAAAAACAATACGCTTGTAAAATATGTCAACAAAAATTCGATGTAGTGGTAGCGTTAGCCCGTCATGTACGTTCAGAACATTCTCAAAGAAAAAAACGTAGATTTAGTAAACTATCAGTTGAACGACCATCCATAGAAATTAAAGAAAAGAAGGAACACATTGAGCCAAAAAAACAGACTATAATTAAAAAGATTAAAAGAAAAAGAAATCAAAGATCAAAATGCACCTGGGAGGTAAAAAAATTAAGTTGTTCTGATTGTGGAAGGTGGTTTCCCAGTGCTGCTTTATTAAGAGCACATTGTTTACAACATGGAACAAAAAAATCTGGTATGTTATTTTTAATAATTATTTTATTGATATATGCATAATAATTCGATATGAGAACATTAAATAACTGAAAAATATTTATTACAGAACAACAAATACGCAGATGTCAGATATGTAAGAAGTTAATTAGATCTAGATTACTTTTTGTACAACATTTGAAGAAACATAGAAATTTACAAAAAAATATAAAATCTGTACCAAATATTCAAAAGAAGTTACACACAACTAGGTCAGTGACAAGTAAAATTACTACACTCAGAAAGCGGGGACGTTCACGAAAACTTTGATCTCTTTAAATATCAACACGTGAAATTTGTAGAAATTGGTGATATATGACAGATATTGTTGCTATTTCTTCTAATGTGAAATATGTATAATAATATGTTCATACTTCCAATAAAAGTTGGAAATATTTATATGTTCATTGAAGAAATATCTTACAATTACATTAGATACCTAGTTAAATGTATATATCATTTAAATATACCATGTATATTATGTATAATTTAACTATATACTATAATATTTGCAGCTTAACTTTTATATTGACTAAAAGATTGATTTTACCCAGTTTTTTTGATCACGCAACTCTTTAAGAAACATCAAGTGCCGAAAATTAATTAAATTTAAGCAAAATGTGAAAACATATATTATTATATGAATAAAATGCTTAAACTAAATTACATAGGTCAGTTTTTCTTCACAAATTTAACTAAGGATGATTTATCATATTCAAACAATATTATTGATTACTGTAAATAAAATAATTGTATTGAAAGTATATATATTTATTCGGATCATAGACTCGAATAGAGTAAACATGTTTATGCATTTTTTTAACCTTAAGAAAAGCAGAATACCAAAGTTTGAGTATTTATTTTGATTACAAGTGAATGAAACGCGTGAGATTTTCTCATAAAATTAATGTCATAAAGTTAATATACATATAGATGTTCATATACACTATCTGCTTAATGTTCGTTGGTTTGGGTTCGTGTGGCGAATATTATTTAGAAAGGTGTATTCCAGTAATTGCTTTTTTCAGTATGTTCAGCTCAGTTTGCATTGGGAGCGAAAGTGAGACATATTTGCAGCGAATGAACATACTCGCTTCGGAGAAGCAGTCCTAAGAATTGATGAAAATAATTCCGTGAACACTAATCAAGGTGAAAGCATGAATATAAGAATATGTCCATGGTCCATGACAAAAAAAGCGAACATTAAGTAGGAATTATTATAATACGAAGATCACCGATGAGTACGGGAGGAATTTAGCCAAAAATACGCTTTACAAATTATCACCTCTAGTAGTCAAACGATCGAAATATATGCACAGTTCTTCCTACGATGGTTTTGATGGGAGAAATATGCGTATGCATAGCAAGAGGGGAAAATGTATGTTAATACCGGATCGTACGGAACTGGTTAAAAATACGCGCCATCGCGAGCTCTTATTACCAATGAGTCAATGCTCTTATAGGTTTTAATCATTTTCAATTTTCGTATGAGAGGAGTTGTTTTAGATCTATCGATCAATTAACGGAATGAAATTATTATAAAATTACACGATTACACAAATTGTTATACAGAAAATTATGAACTCATTGTAGAATTATTATATATATATATATATATATATAGTATTATATTATGTATATTATACAATTATTATAAACTTACAGATTGAATTGAATAAAATAATTTTATTTTGCAAATGAATAAAATCCTCAAAATCTTTCCAATAAGTTTTCAAAAATTTAACGAACAAGTTATAAAAAACGACGAAAGAGTTTGAGAAAATTGGTAAGTTTTGATAAATATTAAGAGAATAAAACAACATAAGAGGTATTTCGAATCTTCCCAAATTTTTGAAAACAGGTCATTTTCTGAGGACATATGAAAATAAAAAGTTTATTGGCTAAAATAGCGATTTTGTATCAGGAGAACATGGTAATAGGAAGTGGCACAATTCGAAAATAACATCACATTCTAGAAATTTTTCAGATTAAATTTTCGGGTTCTCGAAAAAATATTTCGTCAAAATCTCGATTTTATAACAGGAGAATATAATATTATAAGAGGTAGCACTATTTTAATAATACTTGGAATTTGACATCACATCTCGGAATTTTCGAATACTATTTTCCGATTGCATTTTTTGATTTTTTGTTCTTATGGAATTGGATAATGACAAGGACAAATAACAAGATTGTAAAATGCTGTTAAACTACGGTCTGATTTATTGAAACTATTTCTAAATACATTCATATAATTATTTTACAACAAATAATCTCATTTTTTTATTGTAATGTATAATCATTTCTATAAAGATTGTTGTTGCCAGTTGCTGCTGTTTGCTTGTAGTATTCTTATTGTTATTTCTACAATACAAAGGAAAGGAATTTATTTCTAATATTTCATTAAGTTTTTAAGTAATTTTTATATTTTTCTACCCTTACCCTTCGCTGATCGTCAATACGAATTTCCCTTCTCATCATATATATGCACATTTCTTCCACCGAGAGCATCGGAAAAGAAATGTGCATACAGTTTGGACATTGACCGCTAGAGGCCCTTATTCTTAATTCACATTGTTTGACTTTGTTAATATTACATTAGCGATTTCCCTTTTCACTTCTGTCAGATTTTGTCATAAGTGTGGCGAGTTTTAAATAAATAAAAATATCGAATATATTTTATAAAATATACAAAAATTATTGAATAATACTTTTCGAAGTGAATACGACCAGCTAGCCTCTTAATAAATATTTTTACAATAGAGTAAAAAATACAAAAGATACTTCTTGAATATTGTTTTATTTGTCTACCGTCTGTATGTTATAGAATTTTTTTATTTCCTCAGAAATGGAAACTGGAGCTCCTGACATTAAATCTCGACCTGTAGTAGTTTTTGGAAATGCTATCACGTTTTTTATATTTTTTGTGTTACAGAGCAAACATATTAAACGGTCCAATCCTAAAAATCCAACTTATTTGTTACGGTACTCCATTGTCAGATATAGTTAATATTTGAACTAAAAATAAAATACCTATAGCAATTCCACCATGAGGTGGAGCACCAGATTCTAAAGCATCAAGTACATGCATGAAATGTGTTTCATCTATATTTAGCATCTTAAATATTTGTTTTTGTAATTTTGAGTCATGAATTCGTATCGATCCTCCTGCGATCTCGAAACCATTCATAACCAAATCATAATGCAATCCTCTAACCTACAAAAGTTTCTTATTAAAATACTATTAAGCTTATTAATTAATTAACATGGGTACCTTCAGTGGATTGTTTATAAGATATTGCATATCATCTGGATGAGGTTGCGTGAATGGATGATGCATGGTTTCTAATGAATTTTTTTCAGTATTAAACGAAAATAAAGGGAAATCAGTGATCCATAATAATTCATTCCTACTATTATAGATTTCTTGATCTTTACTTTCTAAGAACTTTGTAAATTCAAGACGTACTTTTCCTAATAGTGATTGCTGTAATTTTAAGTTTGATATTAATATATATAACTGCTTGATGTTAATGTATCATTAATAAATGTAGAAAATATAATTAACCGATTAATATTTACCGTGTGTACTTTTTCTCCACAAGCTAAAAATAGTACATCTCCTTTTTCTAACTTTAACTTTTGTTGTACATTTCTATTAATAATATTTGTTATTACTAGCGATTTGTTAGGTATCTTTGTTTGTATTAATTTCACAGAAGGGAAATAAGTACATTGTAGTTCAGATATAGTATTTTTGATAGATTTTGTAAGAAAAGCCTAAGGTATACAAAATATGTTATAAATATAAAAATACCAAAAATCAAGGAAAATATAAATAACTTGTAAACATACATGTTTTTGGGAAAAAACTAGAGCATAAGCTTCACGGTGTTCATTTTGTTCCATTTTTAAACTTTGTTCTAATACTGAATGATCAATTAATTCCGTCAGTCTACAAAGCTGAAATATTAATACTATTTTCGCAATTATTCTTTGAATTTGAATTAGAAGCATATTTAAATCTTACTTGTTGTGGTATTCGTAAATCTGGTTTGTCTGTACCATATAATTCCATTGCATCCTCATATTTCATGTGTTTAAAAGGAATAGTTAATTCTCCTGATTCTTGAGGCCAAGAATAGGCTAATAAGTTTTCAATTAACATCATTATTCCTTCACAATCAACGAATGACATTTCAATATCCAGCTGTGAAATAACATATCTATAGGTACTAAATAATTTTATATAGGATATATATCTGCAAGTCAAAAATTATACCTGTGTAAATTCAGGTTGTCTATCATGTCTAGGTTTTTCATCCCTGTAACATCTTGCAACTTGAAAATATCTATCAAAGCCACCAACCATTAATAATTGTTTAAATTGTTGGGGACTCTGTACTAATGAATAAAATTGGCCTAAGAGTTTTGTTGGAACTATAAATTCATGTGCTCCCTATGTTAAAAAAAAGAAGGTTTAAATATCTTTGCCATAATGTTTTTAGTACCATTCTGATATACATACTTCAGGAGTATGTTTAAATAATGTTGGAGTTTCAATATCCACAAAATCGCATTCTTTAATTAGGTATTCTCTCATCTTCATTATCACTTCTGAACGTAATCTTAAATTCTTTTGTAATTCAGGATATCTTAATGATATGTATCTATACTTCATTTGTACATTTTCATTTATTTTATTATAGTCTCTAATAATAAATGGAATTTTTGAATTTGCCATGTTTAAAACTTTTAAGGATTTTATTTCTACTTCAATATCTCCAGTTCCCATGCACTTATTCTTTTGATCCTCTGGTCTTCTTAATACAATACCTTCTATGCTCAATATACTTTCAAAGGTCAAATTCTTAGCTATTTCTTGTAAATCCTTTCTCTAACATAACAGATAGTTTATTTTTAATATCAATATATATACATATAGTATACTTTATTGGAATTTATATCCTTTAACTTACGTGTTCAGGTATAATGAATTGAGTAGAACCATAAGAATCTCTCAATATCAAAAATTTGTCAGTTCTTAAAAATTCTAACCACCCACATAGTTGAACATTCTCTCCTACATTTTGAAGTCTTAATTCACCACATGTATGGGTTCTTGAAACAAATTTATTAACTGGTTGCACATTTTCTTTTATTCTTTGTTGTTTTCCAGCTAAATTATGTGTATAAGTTATACACATTAAAGAATGTTTTGTTATAAGCTAAAAAATTTTATATCAAAATACTTATAAATATTTTCATTTTTATATAAATTAAAATATATTCTATGAATTTAATAAATATTTGCACTCACGTTTTGATGACATAGACGATTCATAAATAAAAAGTTAAAAAATGGCATTTTTGATACGATACAGTTACGAAGCATTCTTATATGCTATATATCCAAATCACACTTTAGGTTTAAGAAACTTTTTCTACATTATTTTCATTGTTACATATCCATATAAATATTAGTTTTTGTTGTTTTATATTTGAAAATTAATTATTGAATATACATAGTTTTCATAAAAATACTATGCGTTTTGCGTCTATCAGAAGAAAGTTCGCAAGACAAGAGGAGCAGATAGTAAGATAGCCTACGAAATATAATATATATATTATATAATATATAATGAAATAATAAAATATAATGAAACATAAAGAGTTAAAGATTTACAGAAAGTATCTGCTAGATCATAGAGTTCTATGGCTGGCGACAGTAGCGTAACAAATACCAAATTAGTGAGTAGCAGACGACCGATTTGTAAAGGATATCTTACGACTTACGACATTAAAAGCTTTACATCCTACACCTATATGATTGTGTTTCTGATAGACTCAATACAATTACTTTTTTATACATACATATAAAATAAACATACTTGTTTCACACCTACAATCAAATAAAATCATACAGCAATGTGCGACGATGAGCAAAAGAGGAAAGTACCTACTTATTCGTAGGATAGGTTAAAAGGAATAGGTAGTAGGAAATCTAGTAGAAAGAAAGCTGAGGGACTAATTTGAAAGATATAATTACAAAAGTTCACAAATTAATACTCTTAATTAGTTTCTTTTACTAATGAAAATTTGTTCGATCTATGGATATGTGGCGACCTCCAGCGTGATCAGAAGTAACCAATTAGGCTTGCACTTTTTGTCTAGCCATCTTTTCAGAAAAACATTGTTTTCATCATCAATCAGTGTTTAGATATATTAAGACAATTACAATACATTAAAGTCTGTACTTACGTTTTCAAGCAATATTTTAATTAAATATAAAAATGAATAATCCTAAGGAAAGAAAAGCTACAGCAGCAAAAACTGTAAAGCAAAAGAATAATGAAAGTAAAGCAACAAGTAGCAAGATGACAACAGTAAACCAACAAAAAGCGAAATCAAATAAACAGTGGACTAATGATGATAAAAAAATATTGTTAGAAGGTTTAAAAAAATATGGGCCTGAAAATGTTGAAGCTATATCAAAAATGTTGCCAAACATGTCTTTTGAAGATATTAGATGGAAAATAGCTGAATATTCTGATATGGCAGAATATTTATATGAACATGAACTAATAAACAACTGGATGAATTGTGGAATGTTTGAACCTGGGGATAGTCTCATTCCAGAAGCATTATTATTTATACATTTATTTGAAAAACATCCATCCCCTTCAGAAGCAGAAGGTTTTGATTTCAGGTATATATGAATAGTTTTATTTATTGATAATAAGTTATTGACTACTTTATAACAGTTTATATATAATACTAATAAACTCTGTTTATTGATAATTGTACGTAATTATTGTAGAGCAATATATAATTTTCTTTATCGCTCAAGCCTGGGACCAGTATCATACTTTGATCTATCACCAAAAGATAGAGATTTACTATGTATTTTGCTATCAAGACTAGAACGCAAGATATGGCCAAAATGTGAGAAAGATATCTGGGAATATGTTGGTAATACTTACAATAAAAGACATATAAAAAAAGTATATCCAGGAAAAAAGTTTCCAGGTCAACTTTTATAATATCATAGTTATAGTTTTTTTATACATTCATGTGTAATGATATTTAATAAATATTAATAATGTGGAGGTGCTTAAAGTTTGGATACATTTTCTGCTGTGATAGAAAAAAATTTTCTTTATTTATATATAACATAAACAAGTACAAATTTTTATCCAATAGAGTAAATTGATTTATTTTATGTGACAGAAATCTATTGTCTTAAAATTGTATTAAAGATTACCTCATGTAAGTTATATATATAGAATAAAATAAATGTTTATTTTAAGAGATGTTATTTTGTATTGTAAATAATTATAACCTAATGTAATAATACATATCATAATATAAAATAATTGTTTTGTATCTTTTTTAAGAGAAGTTCTTTGTAATATATCTTCTCCATCTATTTTTAGCTCAATGAATGTATAAATTACATAAGAATGATGATATAGTACATTAAACAATATCATATATATTATTTGTGAAATAATATAAATGCATAATAAATGAAAATTAATGAAATAAGATGAACAACACACAGTACCAACATATCTTTGCACTTTAATATGCATTAATTATAAAGCAAAGTTTGAAGTACATTAACTTGCAATATGTGATATTTATTTACGCTTTCTAAAGCGTACAATGTATACACGCTTGCACGTATACACTAATCGTAAATGATTACTCTTTTATATTTATCTACATATATTCGTAACATTAAAGGGGTAAAACAGAATAAAAATAATTTCATTTTAATAATTGCTGTTACACTGCTTTATACAAGTTCAAAATCTTTAGGATGGGAAAGATATTTAAAGATTTTGAACTTTGATAAAAATTTCCTAATTAATAAATAATAATTAATTTTTTAATATTTCCCATGCATCGTCTTCAAGTTTTGAATCCCAGTTAGATGTATGATGGTCCGTACTAAAGTTGATTAATACTTCGTCTTTATCTTTTGATTTTCTTGCAACTGGTTTAGAATCTGTTATTTGGTTACTTTGTTTTGTCTCATTACCCCAATCCCATTCACAATTGGAAGAATTTGCAGTTGATACATTGGTTCTAAAATAATTTAAAGTACAATTAATTTATGAAATTGTATTGATTATAATCATTTAAATTTTAAATGCTTATGTTTTATAATAGCTTCACTAGAACAACTATTAACTTACTTGGGTTGCAATGTTTTCATTAAAGATGTTTTTTCAGTAGAATGATGCTGGGTTATATCACTATTTTGATAAGTAGTGGAAGAACTTTGATAATGTTCCTTTGAGCTATATTGATTCTGTTCAACTGAATTTGTTCCTCCAATATCACCCCATCCTCTTCTTCCTAAATCTCCAACCTATTGAAAGATAATTAAGAAGTTTAATAATTAATTATTTTATGGATGTATTGTTTAATTACTTAATTGGCTTAAAGAAATTTAATTATTTAAAAAAGAAATAAAAATTTGCTTGTTCTAATACAATGTTAATTACAATTACAATACATATCAACCAAGAATTAAATTATCTAGTTAATAAGTACTATTAATCATCATTTTAATATACAGCTATCTACCTTAGCAGCTATACTATTAGCTTGAGTTCCAACTTCTTCCCAAAAAGTACCATCGCGTACCTAGCGCAAACAAAATAAGACGGAAACAAAAAATTTAACTGAAAGTAATATATATTTCACTATACATAAACATAATGCTAAATACAAAATAAATGATCACTATTAACTTTCTTTTGTCACTAAATTATAATTTAATAATTTATTTTACAATAAGAAACATAAGACAAATACGAATATAAGTATGCATATATCTATATGCAAATGTAAATAAATAGATATAAATACCTTTTGTATGGCTAACTCTCCAGTTCTAATGGCATTTTCTGTAGCTTTACTTGCTATTTTTGATGCTGATGAAGAAAGTATTGACCAGCCCTAGAAAATTAAATGTTACTGCAGATTTCATATATACCAACTGTACATGTTAATTATAATTAGTTATCTTAAGCATAATTACACTTGCTAAAGAGGATACTGCACTGTCAAAAAATTCTTGCGATGAACTCCTGGGTGGTGGATTCATTTGATAACCAAATCCTCCATATTTACCACCTTGACTAGGTGGAATATTACTTTAAAAATATTCATTAACTTTTATATTATTTATATTTTATATATATTAATTACTGTATTACACATTTTATTATAGTTATAAAAGTAAAAATAATAAAATAAAATAATAATAATATTGATATAAAAAGTAAAACTTACTCTGGACGATTAGCATTTTCATTTTGTTTTCTTGCAAAAAAGGCTTCTGTCTGAGACTTACAACTATTTGAATTAAAATTTTGATAAGAATTTGATGTATCACTTTGATATGAGGAATACTCTTGTTGATTTTCTGAACACATTGAAGATTGAAAATCCTTAGCTGTGGATGTAGTTGGATTCCAGCTTTCTCCACGTGCCAATGTTGCAATCTAATTATTTATGTAACATAATATTCCTTGTTGTTTATTTTTTTAAAAAGACATTAAACATGAGTAAAGTAATGTCTCATATACCATCACATTTACTTAAATAATTTATAGATTAATTTAAAAAATTAATTCAAGGATATAAAATTATACATAACACCTTGCATTTATTACATCTCCTTACAATAATGTAGTGAAGAAAAGTTTGGAAAAGTTTAAAAAAAGAATTGTTCATACATTATAGTAAAAAACAAAAAATGTTATGATTGAAAGCAATACATTATATTTACCTTATCTCTATATAATGCTGCTGCTTTAGTATTATACTTTTGTGTTATTGACATATTATCGTTCCAATCCGGCTGTGATTCAAAAAATTCACGAGCATTCTTGTTTCCACCAATTCTCATTTTTTCTAACTCTGAGTCTTTCCACTTATCCATGGAAATGGATCTGACAAATGACAAATGAACACCAAGTCCTCTGTGTTTGCCTGAACATTCTAGACAGATCCATATACCATATGTAACAGAAACCCATTGAGGATTGTGAGTTCCACATTCAAAGCATTTCTGCAAAATAATAAAATTCAATTAACATATGGAATATTATGAAGAAAATAACATTAATGAATTACATTGTTCTCATCTTTTGGCTTAAGCCCACTTAGAATTCTTCGAGTTCGTGGACTAGCCATTATTTCCAGTCGCTAAAACTCAAATAAAAAATCGAATCCAATATTTAATTTTTAAATTAAAAGTCCACCATACTATACTTGTTGTTAATCCCTTGACGGTAGTAATCCCAATTTGTCATAGACGAATAAACAAATAAAAAGAGTAATTCCGATATATATCAATTACTTGATATGTATTTTAAATTCTATCATATGAGTAAAATAATAAATATATCATTTATATACAACCAAATTGAACATAATGTCATAAAGTTTATGGAACTGATCATTTCATTGGATATTTCATCTCATATGAGAGGAGAGTACCAACAAAGCAATGGGCAATGACTAAAAATTCAAGTACGTGTGTTTCTAAAATATACCACAACCACTATAGAGCGCTTTATAGCAACCACATTCTTTTATATTCAAAAATAATGATACAGTGAGATAAAGGTATTTTTATCGACCAGAAAACCGTTTCTGCATTTATTAAATATTATTATTTTTAGTTAACGTATATTGTTCATATTCGTGTAAATCCGAAAAAATTTAGGTAGTAAAATGTACAAATTACAGAATAACAAACTTATGTTTATTTCTTATTTTATTACGAAATATGTAAAATAAATTATAAATTATAACAATTTGGATTATTCCTGCTTCTATAGAAGAAACGATTAAACTTATACACATGAAATTTTATGCAATATATCGTCTAGTTTTACCAATCAAATAATGCAACATTTATTTCATGTAAACGACGCTTACTTGTTGAAAGAGCGCATGCGCAACCCCACCCACTGTTCATGACAAATGCAACTTTTACTTCCGGTTGACTTCAGCTTCTGCACAAGGTTTTTTGGGTTTAGCAGTATTCTTGCGTGGTGCTTCTGTTATCCTGCGTCATCCGTAATTTTTCACAGCTGCATTTGCACTTTGCAGTTCTATATCTCCCGGGGATATATTTTGTTTGTCGTATGTCCATCCAGAATCTTAACACATTCGGTAAATATAATATTTTCTATTTTGTAGTACTGATCATATTGTAGAAGATAGTTTTATCAAAATGGCGATGGCGTCTTTTGCTTGCATCATAGTACGCAATTAACAATTCTATCCTTTTTGCTTTTGAAAGTTGTTTGTTTCAGATGAAGATTTGTCAGTTAAATGAACAATTTCTTAATATTTAACATAATATTTGCTTTCTTTTACAGACCCCTTTGCAGATGCAATCAAGGGTTCAGATGATGATGTCCAAGACGGTCTCGTGCATATAAGGATCCAGCAACGGAATGGTCGTAAGACCTTAACAACAGTACAAGGACTTTCATCTGAATATGACTTGAAGAAAATAGTGAGAGCATGTAAAAAGGTAACAAAATTATATTTACTATATGATTTTCGATAATTCAATCTTTTGTCAGTGTCAGATACCATGCTAAAAATAGAACTGATGCAAACAACTGTCCAGAGTTAAAATGTAATTGCATACATCATAAACATGTATCTATAGTATGTGTGAAAATTTTCTAAAAAATTTATTTGACATTATTTCATTATCGTATTTTTTGTTTAAATTTTTTATACAAAATAAAATCACATCTACATATCACATCTGTATTTAATAAATATGATTTTTAATTTGATCTTTTAGTTGCTTTTCACGCATGTTATATGAAGTAACATTTTAATTCACAAAATTAAAAAGATAATTGTTTTGCAAACGATTATAAATAATACAAAATTGTTTATATATATCTTTTTATTTGCATAAAATTAAAGTTTTTAGTAAGTTTTGCAACATTTAATTATATTTCCCTTATCTTAAATATCTGCTTGCATGTATGCAATGTAAAGTTTCTCTATCAAGCTGATTTAGATATTACTTCATAATTTTAAATATAAATTTACTTACTAATAAAATTAAATTATTTATTGATAAAAAATAAATATTTGAAATAAAATAAGGAAAGAGGGCAAAATAATATTGTTATTTTTAGGAGTTCGCCTGCAATGGGACAGTAATCGAACACCCGGAGTACGGAGAGGTGTTGCAGCTGCAGGGGGACCAGCGAGAAAATATATGCCAGTGGCTAACAAAGTCAGGTCTGGCCAAACCTGACCAACTTAAAGTCCATGGTTTTTAACCAACAAACATCCATGCCACTATCTAAGAACACTCCACCTTCATCAACACCTTATCATCTTAAATTATCTGTATCAGTCACTAATACTTGTTGATACATCGTGAGATATCCTATTATATACACATATATATTTCAATAAAAAATATATAACAGTAACGATATAGGCACAATATTCTAATCAGACATTTGTAAGATTGTAGGAAGCAATATTTTACAGCCTTATGTTAGGTGTAATCCACTAAACTCATCACGTTTTAAAGTAGTAGTGATAACTAATTAGTGATTTGAGAAAATACTTATACAAGGAATAGATACAAATAGCAACGGATGGATCTTCTTTTTGGGATTAGGTAGTATGTATCTCGGCGCTATAGACGTGTTCAGAGAGGAAAGGAGAGGGAGAGAGATATATATATAAAAAAAATTATTTTAGACCCTAGATTGGCTTATTGTGTGTAATGCTGAATGCTTTGTTTTGTTTATACAGTAAGGTAACAGGCCTGGTTTTTACATTGTCGTTTCCAAGTTTTGTGCCTTTAATTCCATATTGATTGTATTATTTATTGAAAGGATCATCTTTAATTGTAATGGATTTATTTTGAGGGAGAATTGCCAATTTTTTTCTTTTTTTGAAACAGTATTGACAACATGAAACCAATTGTTTTAGATAAGAATGTGGCTGTTCTAAATAAATGGTAATTCACCGCTATTTGGACTTTTTCCTATTTCCTTTTCATGTAATTTTAATGCTAAAACAACTTCGAATCATAAAACGAATATTACTTCATAAAATATACATCTTGAAATTAAGAATGAATATAAGAATTATGTATTATTTTAGAAAATTCTTTATTAAATTCCTGATAACAGTTTAGATAAGATTACATTGATAAAAATTGAATTACAGTTTTGATTATATTTTATTAATGTTATCATTATATTAGAAAATGACTTTTTTCTTAATATTTACATTAAGAATTTATTGTATAATACAGAGATTTGAAAATATATTAATAAGAACATATAAAAAATTATATCAATATCATAGATGGGAAATAATTTATACTTGTAGATTGTGTGTACGTATATGATTAGCTCTGGACGTCTATACATGCCTATACCTATATATATTTCTTTCTAATTATATGGGCGCGTCAGTAGTGCAATAGTTTATACATATTAAGTTTAGGTTAAGTTCATATCTGCATATTTAATTAGATATTGGTAATAAAAAATAAGATAATTATAGTTATCTAACAAGATAGTTTCTATATAAATCTATAACTTATATAGTATATTAATATAAAATAATATAGAATTTTTCAAGTAATATTGTAAATGAATAGGACAGTCCTGCAAAATACTTCTAAAGATTTAAATTTACCGGGCAGATGCGAGTCATGGCAATCTAACCACCAGATATCACTATAGTCGAGCTACATACTTACGACCCACAATGCACCGAGCTACGGCATGTGCCTTTCTGTGTCGGCCATTTTGTAGTTTCCTTGAGAAATTGTGTTGAGTTGATTCATCTTCTCGGTAAGAATTTTATAAAATTCTAAAACGGCGCGACTCACATTGATCCAAATGATGTAGAGGATTGAGGGCAGATGCTTATGGCTAACTATTCATAGCTTGAGAACGAGGAATAAGGTTGCGTTTTTTGCGCACAACCGTGTGCGCTCACGGTACTTACACCCGAAGAACGAGCCAGTAAACGAAGCTGCTGAGAACACCTATTGATAAAGGCACATGGAATCTGGGATTGTTTCGGAATGAATGGTGATTTCGGTAACGATATACGATACGCATAAGTGTACTGTCCAAGTGGTTGTCACCATATCTGCGTGCGTGAACGTGTTGGCCCGGCCAACGTCTCGCTCTATATTTGGCTAATCGCATCCAACATATTGCATATCTTGCCTTTTCAAAATTTTTACTTTTCATGCCGTAACCTTTCCCAAAGAACTATATCAGAAGGATACAATGTGACGTTTAAGTGTTAATGCTTGACGATTGCACATTGATACTGAACAAGATCAAATCTTAGCATGTGGCACGGTTTGTACGATCAACATTCAATTTTTACTTCCAACAGAATCAGTGAAAAATTTCTTATTAGAATTGTGATTTTAAAACATGTTCTACGGTATTTCCCATTTTACATATAGAATCAAAAAGTAATTGTTCGAAAACAGTTGTTTTACGTGAACATCAAGAAATCTGGAGTCTTTTCTCTATTTTTATATTTATCGTTCCTTTATGGTTTGCCGAGATTTCATGTAAATAAATTTTGTATAATTTGAATTCGTTTATATATGTGCATTTAGATATGCACATACACGCCCGCGCGCGCGCGCGCACGCACACACACACACATCACACAGGCGCATATGCGCAGCATGTACACATCATGAACACGAACTATGTTATATTGAACATAAGCACGCGCGCGCGCATCATACGTGGGACACACATGCACATATACACCCATATCTGTGTATATATGGATTCATGTATGTATGTGTACAAATATATATACATATAGGTACTACAAATGTATTACATCAGACTAGTGTATTATGCATATTACATAGTTTTAATCACATTTATGGAAAATATTTCTCTCTATAACAAAATAATTTAATAGTTAAATTTTAGTATTACATTTTGCAATTGTGTGGTTTAGGAAAATTATCGAAAATTATATTTAAAATTGTTTTTTTAAGAAATTGCTGTAATTATTCAATATGATTGCAAAATGACTTGATATGCACATGCTTAATAATGTAAATAAATATTATATCAGCTAATTTTTTAAGTGTAAAAGAGCAAAAGGTCACTTTTCAAGGTTATTGATTTGTTTGCTTGTTTATGAAATATGAATCTAGTATTAATTGGGGTATAAAAATAGTAGAAGATATATTTTTCTGGTATTATTGTATTCATATTACAGATATCTATCCAGTATGAACTCATACAAGTTTGTTACTAATGTATTGTATTAATGATATATATTTCATTATGGTTGTTGATTGATACAAATCTATTTTTGGTTTTTTAAAATTAAGATATAATTAAAAATAATGGTCTTTATAAATAAAGTTAAAATCACTAATTAATTATCCTAAATATTATTTTATATTCCATGTAATAATATGTAAGTATATCATGTATTAGGCGTTAGTTGTTCTTATAATATATAGCAATATGTTATATATTTTTGTTACTAATTACATTTTGTATTTTTCATAGGGTACGTGTACATGAATGGGGACATCGGGAAGCTCCCACCAGGGGCGGTCTATCCAGCCACCCCTGAACCTTTGGGTTCTGTTGGGGGTGCAATTGGAAGTACTGCATCCAATCTGGAATATAACATCATGAACGGAGTTCCAAGTGGAAATGAATTAATATTGGAAGCAGCTGTTGGTAATTTGGAACCTACATTGCAACACGCTATTGGTATAGGGGGTGCAGCAGGTTATGGTCCAGTGGATGTTGCTCCCTTAGGTGATGTGCCAAATCAACCTGCTCCAATGGGTGACATATCTGCCCCTGGTATACCGTTGGAACAACTTAAACAAATGCTCTCTTCACAACTTGAATATTATTTCTCCAGGTAAGCTCTTAATCTCATAAAACTTATTGTAACATTGTATAGAATTCTACTGATTACTACTAATTTAGTGACATATTATAATTATAATATGATTTTAGTTTTTTGCAACCTTTTATGATCAATATAGAATTATCATGTAATCTTTATATTATATCTCCCTTTTTATTATGTATATATTTATTTTTTATCTGTATAAAGTATTTTAAACTTTGATCACAATTCAAATTTTAAAATAAAAGAATATAAGAAGAAAGAATTAATAGAGAATAAAAGAACAAAAGAAATAAAGAATAGCATTAGAGGACACTAATGAGTAATGTTTGATATAATTATTACATTTCTTATTTTTTTATTTATTTATTATACAACAATAGTACAAGATCTACTATATTTTGTTTTATCATACAACAGTTAATAACATATACAACGAACATCAATTATTATAGAACATTCAACAATATATATATCATTTGTATTCAATAAATATATATTCTATTGTATTTTATTGTCTTTTTAGAGAAAACTTAGCTAATGATACATATTTATTATCACAAATGGATAATGATCAATATGTACCAATATGGACAGTAGCAAATTTCAACCAAGTGAAAAAATTGACAAAAGATATAAAACTTATAACGGAAGTTCTAAGAGAATCTCCAAATGTACAAGTTGATGAAGAAGGGCAGAAAGTAAGACCTAACCACAAACGATGTATTGTAATTCTTCGTGAAATACCAGATAATACACCATTGGAAGATGTAAAGGTGAAACAGATATATATATATTATCTTTTTTGTTATGTATGGAAAGCAAACATTTATATAACGTTTGATTACCTACAGATTTTCCTTTCTAATCACAGATTATCAATGAAATAATGTTTTTGATTACAGAATTTATTCTCTGGGGAAGGATGTCCAAGGTTTATTTCATGTGAATTTGCCCATAATAGTTCTTGGTATGTAACTTTTGAATCTGATGAAGATGCTCAAAAGGCCTACAGGTTTTTACGTGAGGAAGTTCGGGAGTTTCAGGTACTATTCAATAAAGAAATAATTTACTTTTAATTTAATAAAAATGATAAAAGACATTAAAACATATTACATAATCATACAAAATTGTAGTTATCCATTACTTGTGTCTATGTACCTTCATTTTATGCTTCAATAAATTGCATTAATAATATAAATCGAATTAAAGAAAAATATTTTCGAGATGTTATTTTAGTTTGGAACGATTAATAATTATAATGATTATTTGCTTGTATTAATTACTTATAAACAAAATACATTAGAAATATATGTAAGTTCTATTCAAAGTTCTTTTGTTTTATAATATTTAATGTTAATATTATTATGTATAATGTAGGGAAAGCCAATAATGGCTAGAATCAAAGCTAAACCAATGAATAGGCTACCAATCCCGGCAGTTGCTAGTGTGGGTGGTATTAAAAATGGTTATAGAACAACACCACCACCACCGCCTGTTTATGATCCAAATAGCTATACAGCTGGACAGCAACGCTTCCTTTATACAAATGGTACTACTATGCCACAAACTACAATGCCGCCATATGCCAATCAGGTTCATGTATATGTAAGTAGACAATATTTTATAAAAAGTTCCAATTTATATAATTAGATATATTTAAAAAATAATTCACTTATATTTTGAATGTATTGTCATTTGTATTTTAATATTTACATATATTAATATATATATTTCTCTTTTTTTAGTCCTCAGTTAAATAATAGTACTTAAGTATTGTTAAATATTAAAGTGTTCTTATGTTCAAATATTTCGAATTGCATTAGGTATTTAGATTTGAATAATTTTGTATACTCTTTGTAGCATCAACCATTTTATCCTCCTGGAATGATGCCTTGGGGACCTGCAAGTCCCGCTTACTTTGATATGTCAGGTGTTTTTATGAATGGTATTACACCACATAACACGTTTAAACCACATAACAGATACAATCCTCGTCACAGGTATTGACATTAATAATTATTTTTAACAACGTAAATGCGATAGTGTTTTAAAAAAATAATTTCTTTACAACTAATATTTACAAAAAATTACTTTGTATTATATATATATGTGATGCAGAAATAAGCAAAGAAATGGATCTGAAAGGCCAGGCTTAATGGATGGTGGCGGTAATATGGTGCCAATGGGACGTACTTCACATCCGCCTATAAGTGGGGCACCAATATCTTTAGGAGCAACAGTTCCGACTTTTACTTCGAGTTTGCCTACGGTGAAGCCAACTTCTTCTTCCTACCAGTCCGGCACAAAGTTCCATTCCTCACATACAACTGTAGCGACTGGAGAGGCCCATTATAATAGCAGTCATTCGAAAGGATCCCAAGAAAATGACGCGCAAACTCTGGATTCTGGAGTACAATTTCCGCGTCACCGTATGCATCGTAGGACCAAAGACCAAGAGTCATTATCCAAGGCTACTAGTAGCCCTTTACCATCAATCAGAGAATCTACCCCGGCCAGTAATAATAACACACAATGCAACCGAGGGGTACAATTCGATTTGGAAGCTTCTGCTTTCCCTCCTCTTCCTGGCCTAGATGCTGATCTTGCAAAATCCCATAATGCTTCAGTAGAAACTGTTGGTACAGATTGTACGCAATCGCAGAATAGGCTTTCAGATGTAGTTAAAGGTACTGCAAAATTGAAAAACGTCAAAGAAAAAGAACCTACAGGAACTTCACAACAATACCATCAACAACCAACAAGTAACAGCAGTAGGTCTGCAAGTCCAGGGTCAAGTGCTGGTGGTCATGCTGGTTTGCTAGAAGCTCCAACTGGTTCTAGCAGTACATCAACAACTACTTCCGTTGCATCTACAAATGTCAGCTCTAATGCTTCTGCTAGCAACAATGACTCCACAGACATCGCTCTCAGCACCATCACTCTCACTCCCCCGTCATCTCCTGATAAGTGAGTGTGCTTTCTTCTTATACATACACACATATGTATAACGTACAGATACAGACACACACTTACATACGTAATTACGTACATAAGTACATTTAACATGCATACATACATACATTTATGTATTTGTATATGTATGACACATGTATAAAATACATAATACATATATATGCTTGTATATGTGCATACATAATTTGTGTATGTGCATGTGTGTAATAGAAGATATATTCTTCGTTTATTGTAAAAGCAGGTAGTTGTTTAATTACATTTCTAAAGTATTGCTTATTATAAATTATTGTTAAAGTTCTTCAATTGCTTTTAATGATACATTGCATATATTATGTATATATGTATAGATATACACACAGATATATACATACATATAAACATGCGCGCACATACACACATATACATCAGAATGACTTATATACAGGCAGTCACATAGAGCCTGAAAAGATTGCTAAGCTGTGTTTGATAGTGTTGGCTGCATTATATGCGTGCTATGCTCTGTATGGTGGATGTGTATTAGTGAAAGTTATATAGTCCACCTATATTTTCATATCACCTATATAAGAAGGAAAGGGAAAGTAGCTCTGTTCATGGTAGTTTGTTACTTTCAGTATAAGTTATATTCTGTTAATATGATACTGTAATAATGTTGAAGTTTCTGCTTATTTACTAATTCATAAATAGAATGGATAAAAGTAGTAAATTAATTACTCTGACAAAATAAGTAAGAATAATAAATACTAAAATATATATTTTATTTTTGGAAACTGACTTTACATTATGTTAATAATAAGTAGTCTATGTATTATATTTTAATTTGTCAATAATTAATAAAAGATACCAAAATATTTTGCAATTATTGTATTTTATTTTTAGTGATGTCTTATGAAATTTCTTAACACAATTACAAAAACAATTGTAGCTAATTGTTTTTTAATTTCCTCAAAAGTAAATTTACCTTTAATGTTATTAGCATATGTCCACACATAACAATTTTGAAATTATGTAAAAAGTTTGTTTATTGTGCTATAATTTTTAAACTTTCCCTTTCTTAATTATGTTATACTCATACATAGAGCAGTAAGAAGGAGTAGGTGTATTTTTCCTGAATTTACTATTATTTTACTCTCTATGGTGGTTAATTTTGTAGATGTGCTCAGTTATCCCAATTTGCCATTTATTTCTATTCATTGCCACATCTTTTTCTCCATCGAGTGATAAGTTGTTTAATATTGTTTGGAATGCCTTGCTAGTATGGTTCTTTTTCAAATAAGAGCTGGTGCTCCACTCGATGAAAAAGCAAACTTTAATTTTAAAGCATAAAATGCTCAAAATCGAGGTATTCATTTGATACTAGGTAGTCAGAAGTTTTACCAGTCTTCTATGGTGACTAAATATGACACAATGTTGCAATGCGTATGTATGCAAGAATGTATGCAGTACTCTGTGGTAGCACAATTAATATTTCTTGCCTGTATTACTGCGGCAAATGAACAATACATATGAACTATTATATTATTCAGGGTTCTTTAATACATGAGTTTGTTATTATTTTATTATTATCATTATTTTATTATTATTATTAATATTATTATTATTATTATTATTTTACCACTTTCATCATCTTCATTGATATCATCATTTTCACTATTATCATTACCTGTACCATTATTGATAGCACCATTGTCACTATAAACATCTTTGTTCTTATTACTAATATTATTATTACTGCTACTATTAATACTGCTAATGTAACTTCTAATACTATTATTATTTTTTGCTCTGTGACTATTAAAGTTATAATTATTAATATCAATATCATTTTTAGTAAATCATTTCTTTGGTATCCATCACTATTATCATTTTCTCTATATCTTTTTTCTC